>NW_027040906.1:0-333661 GCF_037179485.1 Ochlerotatus camptorhynchus
CGTTCAACATTGCTGTCCAATGTGTAGAAACTTTCGACCTCGGATAGTTGATTTAGTTTTAACTCGATTTCTGCCGCACCAGGTGGTGGATGAAAATATCAACCATATTCACTGTAGAGTGGTCCAGGAATAAATCTGTAGTTTACGATAGAAAAAAAAAACAAAACAATTAAAAGCGTTTTATTGTTTTGAGGAATTTTCCACGTTATGTTGCGATCTTGCTCAGTGATACGCTATACACAATAAATTATACGCAATATTCTTGGTAAGCCTTATATATGGAAAACATGTTTTTTTAACTAGTTCGTTTATTTGGAAGGCTCAATCACGTTAGCTTTACGGAGCCGATAGTTCATTGTTCTTTGTTTGTAACAACATTCACTTAATTCTATGTCTAGTAGGAGTTGGGCCGAATACTCGCGGCTTACTCGAGGTAAGAGAGGTACATTGTCGAAGGATAGGATCAGGGGAGGAGCTTGGGGGTAAGGTTTCGTTGTCTCATCAGAGCGTTGTCACCAGTATGAACGGTAGTGCGGTTCTAGTTTCGTCTGGAGTTCGATCGGCTATGGTGACAATGGAAAACATGTTGCCGCCATATTGGATTCCAAAATAGCGTCTGGAATCTATATCTGGCCTCTACACTTCGTCCATTTTCGGAAATTCCCACATTGTAGTGTATTTGACAGTTTTTCTTAAAATGATGGCCGCCATCTTGGATTTCAAAATGGCATCTGGCATCGATTTCCGGCCTCTACACGTCGTTTCCTTTCCGGAAATACTCATATTGTAGAGTATTTGACAGTTTTTCTTGACCCGATGGCCACCATCTTGGATCCCAAAATGTCGTCTGGCATCTATTTCCGGCCCCTACACGTCGTCTCCTTCCAAAAATATCCATATTGTAGGGTATTTAACAGTTTTTCTTGAACCTATCGTCGCCATCTTGGATTACAAAATGGCATCTGACATCGATTTCCGGTCTCTACACGTCATCTCCTATCCGAAAATACCCATGTTGTTGGGTATTTGACAGTTTTTCTTGAAACGATGGCAACCATCTTGGATTCCAAAATGGCGTCTGACATCGATTTTCGGCCTCTACACGTCGTTCCCTATCTGGAAATACCCATATGGTAGGGTATTTGACAGTTTTTCTTGACCCGATGGTCGCCATCTTGGATTCCAAAATGGCGTCTGGCATCGATTTCTGGCATCTACACGTCGTTCCCTCTCTGGAAATACCCATATTATAGGGTATTTGACAGTTTTTCTTGACCCGATGGCCGCCATCTTGGATTCCAAAATGACGTCTGGCATCGATTTCTGGCCTCTACACGTCGTCCCCTTTCCAAAAATATCCATAATGTAGGGTATTTGACAGTTTTTCTTGAACCGATGGCCGCCATCTTGGATTCCAAAATGGCATCTGACATCAATTTCCGGCCTCTACACGTCATCTCTTTTCCGGTTCCTGTTCTAACATTGCACAGCAACATCTTATATGGAAAAGTTTGGAGACATTACATATTAAGGAAGTTCATGTGTACACTAGCGCCGCGTAGTGTGAGAGTTCTGAAATAATATGACGATCATCCGAAAGGACTTAGTCACCTGAACAACTTTGCTGAAAACAGCAACTTTCTATATGGCCAGGCTCTCGAGATACAGTTTATATAGGAATTGCACATGCACACTAGCGCTGCGTAGTGACAGAGTTTTGAACTAATATGGCCACCATCCAAAAGGACTTGATCACCTGCACAACTTTGCTGAAAACAGCAACTTTCTATATGGCCAGGCTCTCGAGATACAGTTTATATAGGAATTGCACATGCACACTAGCGCTGCGTAGTGAGAGAGTTCTGAACTAATATGGCCACCATCCAAAAGGACTTGATCACCTGCACAACTTTGCTGAAAACAGCAACTTTCTATATGGCCAGGCTCTCGAGATACAGTTTATATAGGAATTGCACATGCACACTAGCGCTGCGTAGTGAGAGAGTTCTGAACTAATATGGCCACCATCCAAAAGGACTTGATCACCTGCACAACTTTGCTCAAAACAGCAACTTTCTATATGGCCAGGCTCTCGAGATACAGTTTATATAGGAATTGCACATGCACACTAGCACTGCGTAGTGAGAGAGTTCTGAACTAATATGGCCACCATCCAAAAGGACTTGATCACCTGCACAACTTTGCTCAAAACAGCAACTTTCTATATGGTCAGGATCACGAAATATTCTATGTTGGAAATATGATCCATATATTATAGCGCCCGTCATAAGTAACATAAAAGTGAAGCGCCTCTAGCGGCGTAGTTCCCAATTTAACCTGAATCCAATGGCACAGGCTTGTTGGTCTAACCCAGTACAGCAACTTTGTCGAAGACAGTATAGCTTTATGTATTGAAACAAATGAGATAATTCACTACAGCCCCCATTAGTGAAAATCCCATAAGCTGTGGGTATCCTTATTCGCGGATAGCCCGGCAATAAGGATCCGGCAATAAGAGGTACCGGCAATAAGGAATCCGGCAATAAGGATTCCTGACTGTATTTCAAGCAATGCAAGACAGGAGCTTTAATGATGCCACACCTAGCTGGAGTTGTTGTGCCATTTTTTAATGCTAACAGGTCGTTATTCACACTTTCCTGAGTGCGCAAAGGAAAATGTACACCGAAATGTCCAGCATGCATAGAACTCCTTGTTATATAACAAGCTCTGCAAAATACTGAAGACTGAGGTGGCATCAATTCAAACAATTCGTGGAATGCGGCCGTGTCCCCAAGCACATGCACCAAAGTGGCTCGAAGAGTGACATTTTCATTTCCAACATTCTTAATGATAACTCCGGTTTCAGACTGCAGTGCCATCAAATCCTGCAACAATGGTTGAAGGATTTTTTCGTATCCGTACTTTTTCACACACTTTGAAGGAACCATCAATGCAACGTAAACTCTGTCAAGTCCTGAATTAATTTTTGAGTCAAAGTTTTGAATTTTAAACGTTATAATGGTAAGCTTATGCTTCCCTCTGCGTGAGCCCAAGGGATTGCAGTACTCCACATCGTCAATGTGAATCGACAAGCGAAGTCCGTAGGGATGGATTCTACAAAATTCCGTTGTTGTGAAAAGAGTCCCATCCTTGAAACCACGTATGCTTCCATCACATCGTTCTTCCTGCAGTATCATCTCTCTTGCTTCAGCATTACTGAAGATCAAAGCCAAGGTGTCCTTGACCGGTATGTAGTGCATCAGATCCTTGACGGTTGATACCTTGGTCACTGAGTGTAGCTTCTGTCGTCGATCCTTCCCTGCGCGGTATCGTATTCTTTTATTAATTTTTTGTACTCCTAATTCGATTTCCATTGGCTTAGGAACGCTTTGTGCAATTTTACCAGACAGGTAGGAAAGATTGATATCTGGACTTAAAACATCTTCAAAAATATTGTTTACTTCCAAATCGTTAATGAGTGTTTTACCACCCTTATCTCTCTGCATATCGTTAGAGACAAGAAAATCTGCAACAACTCCCACTGAAAACTGTTGATAGTTCGACAACATTTCATAGCAAAAATCCATGAAATATTTGATCTTGGTTTCGGTCAAGGCTAAATCGCAACGCAATTTAGAGACAGCTGCCGATGCAAGTTCCCTAAGCTCTGCTTTTGTCGGCTTGCTGCCGTAATAGAAGGGATTTGTTATGAGAAACTCTTCCATCATATCCTCCTCCTGCACTTGCTCTACTTCCATCGGCTCAAAATCCGGCGAATGGTCCTTATCTTGTTCAGCTTTCTGGGGGTGACACAACAGGATGTGGGCCCTCAAAGCTTTAAATGATAGCTGTATCGAGCCACACGAGCACCGTAATGGAACATGATTCTTTTTGCTCGTGTATAATTTATGATTTTTTACATGGTTTTTTAGCTCGTCCAGATAACCTGGAACAAACACAGTGCATCCGGAAACAGGACAAGATAATCCTGTTAAATATCGGATGAATTGCAGAAAAAAATAAAAAAATAAATGAAAACTATTCTTACCTTCCAATTTCTCGTATTCCTCCGGATTCAGCTGTTCTTTTAGGGATTCCATACCGGCAGAGTATCTCGGACTTAAAAATTACAATTCCAATCGTCAGATTCTACCGATTTGCAGTTCCACGGTGCGCTGTCTTCTGCGTTTTTTTAAAATGGCGTCACTTTCACACTGAATCAGTAATGCATATTTTTTACTCATTTTTATTCCAGAACATGTTTTCAAAAAAGGGGAAAAAGTACCCATTTTTCAATATTACGAAAATACTCATTTTTTGACATTTTAGAACCAGCTCTAAAAATGAGTACAAGATACTCATTTAATGGGTACTTTCAAGTTAGCGTGTAGCAGATGTTTTAGAAACAGCCTTGTTCCGTCTAAGAATGTTTGTTACTCGGGTCAGTTGGTGGATGGTCGGTCGACCTTTTTGAAAACCAAACTGCCCCTCTAGTAAGGTGTTGTTTTCTTCGGCAGATGGCAGAAACCTGCTGTAAACTACCCTTTCAAACAGCTTGGATAACCCCTAGGAAAAGCTGATGGATATGGATTGAAAATCAGTGCCAGATGGTTGAGGAATCTGGAAATCAAATGTTTGAGTTCTAGGTTGAGGATGTTGTCGAAACCTGGGGCCTTCATATTTTTGGTTGATTTGATTTAAGTCAACAGTTTGTCAGCTGTGATCTTGGATTCCTCAGGAAAGATGTTGGGAATCTGATGGTGGTTGGCTGCGTTTTCAGCAACCGCAGCCTCGAGTGGACTTATGCTGTTCTGTCCGAGATTGTGGGAGCTGACGAAGTGTTATCGCTGCAGCCTTCTCTACAAGGGTTATCAGATGAATCACTGAATCGTCGGAACGATCTGGTAGAGAGCGGATCTTACTAACAAATGTGGTGGAATACAATCTTCACCTTTATCTATTCACCTTGACAGTCACACCCATTTTGAACGCCCTGCTATCCTGCTATGCTGCCGATGCCACCGCAGCAGATGTGGTAACTCTAAGACCAGAAGGTCCCGGAGAACTGTGCTCAACTTTTTGATGCAGTTCTGGTACTCAGTAATGCCCAAGCTAATCGATGCACCCCTCGAAACATAGGAAAATCCACGAACCCCTCATTTTATCTGTCAAACTTTCATAGCGAATCAAAACAAACATAGTTTAGTACTAGAATTTCAACTAGAATGGGTACGCTTATTGATGTACTTGGGACCAATACACGAAACGAAAATCAATTATTTTATTCATGTGTTTCACTTATACATTTTTGCCAAAACATCAGCCTTATACATTCCATAAGACAAGCCACATAGGTTCTATAAGAGTGCATAAAAGGTATGTGTGACCACTTATACATTTCATTTGACACATGATCTTCATTAACTTTTTGCAATGCGTCTGCTTATTAGTTGACTTATACATTTTATGAATAATCAGCAACGGAAATTTGCCAAAAGGTATAAGGAGATTTCTATCCGTGTAGGATAGTCAAGTGGTGATCCAATTTAAAATCCTTAGCTTCCACCGATTGGTAACATGGCTTAACTCATTAATGGGTAAATTTTATACCCGTTTAATGAGTAACTGTTACTCATTATTGGTATTTCATGGGTAACAGTTACTTATTAATGAGTTACAGTCATGGGTTATCATGAACCCATTAATGGCTAATTTCAAGTTAGCGTGTATACCTCGGCATAACGTCAAAATCACACGGTGAATAAATTAGGGTGTGAAGAATTGAACGCTAAAAAGTAAATGGTTGTATCCAGAGTTGATAATCCCAGCCGAGGTCGGTGGGATTTTTCTGAGGCATAATAATCTCTGGTCACGTCTTCCTTCGGAAGGGAAGTAAAGCCGTTGGTCCCGGCCCATGTGTGTTGAATGGGTGCGATATCCTACGCAGGTGTGGAAGCTGCCTTCCTGCACATTCGATCAATGTATGGCAATCGATGTCCGTCGGTGAATGGCACTAGATTGCGGAACAGAGACCGACGTTAAATAAAGGAAAGAAGAAGAAGAGTTGATAATAAGGCTGTCCACGAGACAGTTGCGATCAGCTGACTTTTTTGTTTACCAAGAACTTTTGGCAGATCACAGTGGAACTGGAAGTTTATTCTCTTATGAATTTCTGCTTTGTTTATGTTTACATTCAGCACCATTAACACCAGCTCACTCATACACTCTAGATTTCTAGCTGTCAGTTCCAATGAGAAACGTATCTTGAATCACCTTATAAGATTGGGAACATTATGACTGTGTGGATGCCAACGTACTTCTGTTTTACTTGAGATCTTGCATGCCAATGTTCCTCGTCGTAGCCGAGCTCATAGCAGGGTCAACAGGAAGCCTTGGTTGTCAGCTGAGTTGCGCAACCTGCGCAACAGGCTCCGAAAAGCCCGCAAACGGTTTTTCGCATCTACACTGAACGAAAACATCCGCAATACTTTGACTGATTATTAGGTTTTGCACCGTCGGGGTTAACCTCAATTTGATGACAGTTCAGTGGTACTGTTTACGTGGACTTAGTCGATTTTTTTCTCGATAATTTTTCAGACTGCAGTGAGATGTTAACCACACTTCTGCACTGTCCACGAGCAACATCCTTTCACCGGGCTGGTCTTCGACAATTTTCAAGTTAAAATTCGGAAATTTTAGAATTTTTTTTTCGAAAAAACGACTAAGTGCTTGTAAACAGTAGCACTAAAATGTCATAAAGGTTCAGTCGATTAACACTGAGTTCATTCGTGACGTCACGCTGCAGAACCTAATTGTATTGCTCGAGCCCTTTAACAACATGCTGTCGAATTTCGGATGATTTCCTTATGGTTGAATTCGTCATCAACTGATGAGCATCCATATGACTGTCGTCCAAATAAAGAATGATATGTATTTGAAAATTAACTGTAAAAAACTCAGGGCTTTGAGAACAACAATTTAAGTAAAGGTTGGTTTGCAAATGTTTTAGATTAGATTATTAATTCGATTGTTTACATTTCCATATTGAATAGCCATGAACAGCCATTCATCATGGATACAAAAATTACTCCACCATAAAATAGATAATCTACGGTTTCCACGCTTTACCATTGGTCGTTCCACCTCTGATAACGATGGCTATGCTTCCACCTCGTTTGTCTGCTCAGAGTTTCAAATGACGTTCGATAGAATTATTTACATCATCGTTTGGAATACCAAATGCAATTCAATTTAAGATGACTATCTTCCTGTAGAGAGCATTACCATTCCAACTGAAGGCCCTATCCCTTTTCATAACAACACAGACAAACAGAAATAACACATTGAATATTTCTCACTGCAAAACATTTTACTTAATAATTAATTTCTTTAAACTTCTACTGGTTTGAAATGTTCTACAAAATTGTTCAAAACATTAATACACATTAGTTTGATGAATATCATAGCACACTAGATCGCTAAATAGGTGAGTTATTTTTGATTTGCTCCAAAAATATAATTTTAAGCCAGATAATTACGATTTACTACCACGTCCCACCACATCCCACGACAAAACCAATAGAAATAGAAGTATTTTAAGTGTGTTTTCTTCAAAACATTCAGAAACATATATTATTTGGAAATACTGCATGATATGGGATGTTTTTTTTTATGGAAAACCCCTTAAAAGTGATTTTTTACTAGATAAAATATTCTTTAAACCACTACTGCTTCAAAGTAGTGTCCAAAATTGATCAAAAAATCAGTATACACACATTTTCTGAATATTTCACCGCGATAGGTTCTGAAATGGGCAAGTAATTCAGGATTTTATTTGAAAAATATAGATGTTTTTGTGCTTTGTGAAACCTAACATCGTCATTAACGTCACCGTCGGGGCCGGTTTTGAATGGTTGCAATAACAACGTGATCGTGATATGAAATGAGGGGCTTGGTGGCCTTAGAGCGACCATTTTTGCTTACTGAGTAGAACATCATGAGTTTAATCTCAAGCCCCTCATCTCAATGTGAATACAAAGGAGCTCGTTTTCCTAGTGGCAAACGTTTTTGCTTACTGAGCAGAATATCAATTCGGTTCAATCTCAAGCTTCTTCGCATTATATGATCGTTAGGACATCAATTCAGCTTATCGTGTACCAAAACGAACCCTGCTGCAATCCCAACCCTCTTACCCAATATCCCAGTAATTCCTCGTGGAAGTGCAGAGGTGTTCTTGGCATCCATCAAAGCGAGTGTCACGTCAACACATTCCTACGCATTCCTTTCTTGACCTGTGTTAGGGCGCAGCCGGCACTAGTATTGCCTAGTTTAAGATCACCAGTTTTTACACATTGAGGATGATTGCTAGTCCCAAGCATCGTCTATTGGTTCTCTGTGTAATTACAGCTGACCTGGCAATAACAGAGTAGCAACCGTGGGCGGTCAATCATGCTCTTGAACTAATGAAAACAGAGATTTTCTCTGACACGCTGAAACGACCTATAATGATCTTCTTGCTTCAAGTCACCATGATTATTTGCTAAGATCGCAGTCGTCTTTGAAGCAAAACCCATCGATGTTTTGAAAATTTGATTCATCTACGGCCACCACACCCGAAGAAGCTGTTAACTTTTTTCAAACTTCCTCTAAAGCGTGTTCAGTTCAACGTTGCCTCAAATTCACCCAGATTGTTTCCAAAAGGTACCTTCCCATGATGTACTGCTGCCTATCCTCAATTTTTCTCGAGAGGAAGTACAGAAAGCTTTGGAAAATATCGACGTGTCAAAGGGAGCCGGAGTCGATGGTCTGTCACCATATCTACTGAAAGAGTGTGCTGCTTCCTTAGTTGATCCATTGACACAGTTGTACAACCGATATATGAAAGAAAATACGTTCCCAGGCCTGTGGAAAACTGCTTCAATGATTCCCATTCACAAATCCGTGTTGAAAACTACCGTGGAATTTCGATACTCTTTTGTCTAGGAAAGATCCTCGAATCCTTAGTTCACGAAGTCATCTTGACTGCAGCAAAACCGCTGATATCTGAATACCAGCATGGGTTTGTTCCTCGTCGCTCAACAACAACTAATCTAATGTGTTATACGAGCAGGTTGATTCTATTACGTCGACTTTTCGAAGGCGTTTGACACTGTGCCGCATACCTACGCCGTGGAGAAGCTGAAATGGATAACGGACTGATTGAAGTCATACCTGACTGGTCGTAAAGCATTCGTCCAGGTCAACTCTGCACGTTCCAAAGCATTCGAAATACCATCTGGAGTTCCCCACCGTAGCGTGTTAGCCCCTCTTATCTTCGTCCTTTTCATAAACGATCTGAGTATGTCGTCCGGAAAGCTTTTATACGTGGATGATCTAAAGCTGTTCAAGGTAATCAAGTCCGCACTGGATTGTGCGGCTCTACAAATGGACATTGACACAATGGTGCAACGAGAATAGTCTGAGCGTAAACATTATTCACGTTTACTCCATCGAAACAACTCCTCTGGAGCGTGTTCAGTCCATTCGCGATTTGGGTGTTATAATTGGCCACAACCTGAGGTTCAATGACCATATTGCTGCCATAACAGCTAAAGCTTTCTCTGTTCTTGGATTCATCCGTCGCACGCTTCGGGGTGATGTGGCTGGCAGCAAGCCGAGTGAACGTTCAATGAAAATTAACTTTTTAACAACAATAATTTATGGTAGTCCTGAAAAGAACCGTTTTGTCGTGATGGTTGGGTAATGCTGAGCTATTAGGGCGTTCAACACGGATGAGGCTGGTGAGTTCTGTATGTTGTTTGGAACAAGGGCGACGCACTTGGCACAGCGACTCAGGAAGAGCTACTGAATCCGATCAGTAGCGGTGCGGCTTCTTCCTCCTTCGGTGAATGGACGCTCATGTGGGCTGCAGCTCGCTACGTGCACTGCTGCTGCTGATGATGATGACGACTGGACACCACCACTCACGACACGTGGCGATTGAATAAACACCATTCGGCGAGACCGTATGGAATTCGATTTTGAAATCTGTGTTAGGGAAAGCAGTTTTCGGAGGCAGTCGGTCATAATTTTAATTGTAATAGTAACAGTTGAACATTCATGAAATTTTCAATAGTGATCTTTTGAAAATGGATAAATTCTTAACTTTAACAGATTCGTAGAAAAACGTCCTATCGATTGTCGTATTAAGAATTAAAATCCATCATCTCTGGATCAAAATCAGACCACTTTCATGCCGCGACCGACTTTGGTTTTTGAAATTGCACCCCCAATGTTGCCTTAAAAATACATGGTATGTTAGATTTAAACTTATGGGAACTGACATCCGATTGAAGACCTTGACAAATGTCCAGAAAATACTTTTTAACAAATCTATGGGGGTCCATTTTGTTGTGATGGTTGAGTAATGCTGAGCTATTAGGGTGTTCAACACAGTTGAGGCTGGCGAGCTGTATGTTGTTTGGAACGACGGTGACGTGCTTGGCATAGATGGCCCACAGCGACTCAGGAAGAGCTACTGAATCCGATCAGTAGCGATGCGGCTTCTTCCTCCTTCTTCGGTGATTGGACGCTCATGTGGGCTGCAGCTCGCTGCTTGCAGGCAGCCTTTCGTTGTGTACTGGAGAACAACGTACAACGCCACGCGTCGAAAACACTGCTGCTGTTGCTACTGATGACGACCGACCGGATACCACCACACATGGTGATTGAATAAGCGCCGTTCGGCGAGACCGGATGGAATTCGGTTTTGAAATCTGTGTTAAGCGCTTTTTGCAGGCAATCGGCAATAATTTTGATTACCATTGGACATTTGTGTAATATTCAACAGTAACCTATTGAAAATTGGTAAAGTGTTCATTTTAGCATATTCGTAGAAACATTTGACAGAGTTATAAATGGACAAAACCTGAGCACTTTTCGTAACGCGGTTGATTTAGTTTTTTTTAATTGCACTGCCAATATGTTGCCGAAAGACGTAATCCTACGTCAAAAACATTAATGATGGCAAGTGGAGTCCATCCCAAGCCGCCAAGAAAAACTTGATTGAGAATTAATCCGAGAATAATACCTGCTTGGCGCTGACCACCGCAGCTGGTAAATCTGAAAACACCACACAAAACAAAACAAAATCATCAACCGAAAAAGTTTTCCCCTCGAGCAACCCGAAAAAGAGAAAAGATTGACAGAACACCAGGTGAGCTAGTACCACACCACTCCACCCTCCGTCTGCCAGCAACGTTCGTCAACCTCTCTGATGGCATGGTTTCGGCAAAAAAGTAGGTCGAAAATCCCTGAAAAGTTAGTTAATGGACTGAAAATTTCCAGCGCTCCGAGGCTGAGACAATCACATCATTTCAGTTGATGCTAGAAGTAGTGACTTCGGGCCATTCTGGTTTGCCGCCGTGTTGTTGGATTCGCATGGCTTTTCCTTAATGTAGAAGTTGAAGAACTCCACCAGAGCAGGACGGAAGGAAACAAAGGGAATCAGACAGGTTTGGTTCATTTTCGTTTCATTTTCGAGATAGTTCATGCATGAAAATCATGGAACAAGAAAGTTATCACGGGAAAAGTTTTGTGATGTTTGCAGAAAGACGTAAGAAAGGTAGACATTTTTGTTACGGTCCGTTTAAAAAGTTGAAAGCCTGATTGGATGATTTTTTTTAAAGAGGAATGTAATGAACAAACAAGCCTACTGTTCTGGGTTGAAATGTATCAAACAGATTTTCATGCAATGCAAACTTAGGGCAAAGCTTCAATTCGTAATCTAGGATCAAAACATCAAAGTGACATACCTCCACTATGGTAACATTAACTTTTTAAATAAGTTTTGGCGGATAGAAAACGAGTGATAAAACCGAGGATAACACAAGAGAAAGTGAAAATCCAGCTCTTGAAAATATCAAAATTATCGATGAGAAAATTTAACGGTGGCTCAATTTTTTCCTGGAATGTTGTGCCCTCTCTCATCTTCTAAACAGCCGATAAATCATCCCGAAAACTTTTCAGCACCGAAGCTTTCACTTTCCGCCCACAAGCCATCCAAATCCGGTGGTCTGTGGTGTAGTTTCCCGATCAACAGCAACACCTCGGTTGTGTAATTTCCTTGCAAATCAGGTGTGCTGCTAGCTATCATCGCCTCGCTTCGGACCTTGGTAATATCCTTACGATATTTCGCGAACGGACAACTTTCACCGCTCCGAGCGAGGTACGTGACTTGGAGTTGTGAGCTAGTATGATATTGTCACAGCAATGGATGAAACAGCTTACAGCTCGTTGAGGATTAAACTCGGTGGAAAAGTGAAACTTTTATCCACCCAGTCGGCCGTGGTTTAATTGGTAATTAGGGTTTGAAGCGAGCGAGCGAGCGGTGTTTGCTCTTTCATCAATTCTTAAATGGCACTTTGGGCCAACAACGGCTGGGTAGACGTTCAAGTGGTGGAGGTGGTCATTAGGCGGGATTAATGACGCGTCATTTGACTGGCGACAGGCGGCTTGACGCCATGGTGGTGATGAAGTGCCTACTTTGTTAGCAATGTTTGAACTGCGGTAGATTGTGTTTAGTTAGGTTGTCTTCCGGGATGGATTTTCTCTTGGTATTAGGATTTATTGGTTTTAATATTTGGTATTCTCGATGGTTGCCTCATGGATTAATAATTTTCACCACAATATATTAAATCTTGGGTATTTGACATTTTTTTCTTTGATTTGTTTTCCGTGCTGAGCACCAATGCTACCGACACCAGGGAGGCAGCTCCCACACCTGGACCCTTCCTATCGACCCATCAACTCATGAACCGGGGACCAACGGCATTACTTCCCTTCCGAAGGAAGGCGTGATTAGAGTACTTTTGACATTTCTTCCAGGTTTATTTTCAATTTAATACAGCTTTCAACAATCGGTAATGGCGGCCTTTATTCTAAAGACTGTTCTCGTGAGACACACATCGGATATCTGCTCCATACCTAAATGCCCGCACCTTGCCCTTGACACCAGCCATATGGTTTTGGGCAATGGTCGACTTCTTTTGATACTTTTACCTACTGTTTCTTCAAAGCCAACTCGTTCTCCAACACTTTAGGTGTTTTACGAAGTCTGGCCTCCATGATGGCCCAAAACTTCTCAATTGGGTGAAGTTCCGGCGAGTTAGGTGGGTTGACGTCGTAACATTGTTGTCTCTGTACCAGTCTAACCATTAGTGGCAGTAAAACTCCTGCTCCGGTAAATGCTTTGTGTCCGCCTTGATGTAAGTTTCGTCGTCCATCACGACGCACCTCGGTTTCGTCAGACACTCCCGGCCACCTGTTTTGTTTGTCTTTCCGGTTCGGTACCTTCCGAACCTTGTAGACGTGGATGCCGGTACGTTCCATCGTTTTGTGGACAACCCAGATGGAAACATCCACCTTGTTCGCCGCATCGTGGATCGAAAGATTCGGCAGACGCGTGAGCAGACTCAACACCTTCCTGGCCTTCGCTGGGTCATCTGGGGCTCCGTGAATGACTTCAACACCCGGAAAATCATCGAATGATGGATTCCCAACTGTGTCCCGATTGATCTGTGGGACGCACACAAGATTTTTAGGCGGATATGCTCTTTGTCCGATGCCATCTCGACCATGGTGGGTATATAGATGGTGATACAGCTTTGTCACTATATAGGCGAGGAGGTCGCGGGGGGAAAAGTGCGGTTTTAGAGCAAATTGTTAACAAACTCGGTCGCTGTCCCATACAAAAATCCAACATGGCTGAATCATGAATTTGACACATTAGAACACCTATATATAGTCACCTTGATCTCGACAAACCACTTTGCAGATTCTGCTTGCGTAAACATTATACTCTTAGCTAGATGCAGTCAAAATTTCATCAATTTTTACCCACAAGCTAAAAAGTTACAAACTAATCAATGTGTCTAATTTTTTTTCGAGTACCGTCTTTATGAATAAATCAAGGAAGAAGACACTAATCCATTCTACATTTAAATTCACGAATGCCATTAAAATTAGCTTAATGATTTGAAAGGTTTTAAGGATACATTCGGTTCGCAATGAATATTAACACGCGTCTGCCAATAGGGTTAACTACCCCATTTTCGGCCTATTAAGCACAACCCGCACTTAGTCTTTCTTAATCTAGAGCAGTTTAGCACCAAACGGAATATTATTATTACTGATGGCTTCCAAATTTATTTACCTTTCCGTACGTACCATTATTTGATAAAGAGAAACCAATCGTTGAGATATTGTCAAAAGTCTAACACTGCTTCTTGACGCCAAACTCGGCCTACGGATTCTAAACTCGGTGTAATGCATTGAAACGCCATTGAAAAGCAAATGAATTCACTTCGGCCTATCGGATGAAGATAAAAATTGATTCGGTTGGAGCGCTTCTTTTGTTTTTTTGGGAATAATGGGTGCAAACCTTCATATCACGCGTTCTCATTGACTTCGTTCGATAGCCTATTAACTAAAGTATCGTACCAAACGCAACTTTGTTAACTTGTTAACTTTGAAATCATGGATTTCTGCTCGATAGGCCCAAAATTGGCGATTAGGCCGAAGAAGTTCTCTACCCTATCATCCGATTTCATCCACTAATCATCGACAAACTTGGATAAGTTAGAATTATCGCGCCTATTGGATGTCGGTGTTTACTCAACCTCCGCAATATAAAGCTGTACTACCAAAACTAGTCCCGCGAACAACCCTACCGACGTTATTATTTCCAGAACCGCTATCGAAGCCAGCAGCTGATCAGGCACCTGTCTCGCTCCCACCAGTAAGCGAACCACCAATCTCGAGTCGCAAGCGAGTTCATTCCAACAAAGACCACCAGCTCTCCGCACTCTCGTGTCACCGCCGTCTCGCTTACCTCCGTTATCACACTTATCACAAGAGCCAACCATCCATCGTTCAACGGAGCAACGATCGAGTGAACACCCAGCACAGGCATCGCAAGCATCGTATCGACAACCTCACACACTAGCGCACCCATCGGGATTGGCAATGTGTGATCAGTTCGGTGAACAATCTCAATTTCCATCTGTGTTGCACACGACATCATCGTATACTCCGCCACTACCACACTCTAGTATTTCGCAGCACACAGCGCCGCAGCAACAGGCTGAATACAATGCTAATCAGATGCAGCAACTGCAGAATCAACAGGCAGCATGGGGACAATTCCAGCAACAGTTGTCCGCCAGACAAGTCGTACCTAAGGAACTCCCAGTCTTCACTGGCAGTCCTGACGAATGGCCACTCTTTGTGAGCAGCTATCGTAACTCCACTGCTATGTGTGGTTATTCTCAGGCAGAGAACCTAATGAGGCTACAGAAATGCCTCAAAGGCAAAGCAATGGAGGCTGTTCGGAGTAATCTGCTGCTACCATCGTCGGTCCCGAAAATAATGGAAACTCTGGAAACATTGTTCGGGAGCCCAGAGCGATTAGTCCAATCGCTACTCAGCAAGGTACGCAGTGTACCTACTCCGAAAGCAGAAAGGCTCGAAACGTTGGTAAACTTTGGTCTCGTCGTTCAAAATCTCGTGGGTCATCTCAAGGCCGCCAACCAGCAAGCTCATTTGACAAATTCAACTTTGCTGCAAGAGCTAGTCGATAAGTTGCCACCCCACCTCCGTTTGGACTGGGCTCTCTATAAGAAAAATGTTGGGTATGTAGACTTGGGAGCATTCTGCGATTATATGTCTGCAATCATATCAGCCGCGAGCGACGTAGCACATTTTAGCGATTTCGACGGACCTCGAGTAAGTGGGACAGATAAGCGAAACAAGGAGAAGGTCTTCGTCAACGCGCACGTATCCTCTGAACCACGAAAGGTCGAGCAGCCAAGAAAGAAGGTGGATAATCCGGAGAGGCCTTGCTACATTTGTCAGAGTGTGAAGCACCGCATCAAGGACTGCAACAAGTTCAAGTCGCTCAGTCTTGGAGACCGTCTGAAAGCCGTAGAGTTGCACCAGCTTTGCATGATCTGCCTCGTACCCCATGGAAAGTGGACCTGAAAGTCAACGCGCACCTGTGGAATTGGAGGTTGTGCCAAAATACACCATCCCTCTCTACATCCAAGTCAACCGACTGCAAACCCAGAAGGTGCTGGAGCACGGTCAAGTTCAGACGCCGTCGTCAGCATCCATCGTCAAATCGAAGGCACTACAATATTCCCTATAATCCCGGTAGGTAAAAATATCCACCTTCGCCTTCCTGGACGAAGGTTCGTTTTCAACATTGATAGACAAGGAAGTGGCAGATCTGTTGAATCTCGGAGGAGAATTGCAGCCCCTATGTTTGACTTGGACAGGGAAGCTTTCTCGACATGAATCTGATTCTCGGTTAGTCGATCTGATGGTTTCCGGGGGAGAAAGTGGCAAAAGTTTCCCACTGAGAGGTGTAAGCACTGTGAGTCAATTAGACCTTCCTGTACAGACATTACAGTACGACAAATTGTCTCAGTATTATCCTTACTTGGTCGGACTACCGCTTAAAAGCTATGACCAAGCCGTTCCAAGAATCCTGATTGGGTTAGACAATATAAACCTGTCGTTGCCACTCAAAATACGCGAAGGACAGGTAAATGGGCCGGTTGCAGCGAAAACGAGATTGGGATGGACTGTCTTCGGAAAAATCGGCAACTCAAAAGCGGATTCGTTGGTTCCAGTGTTCGACATTTGCAAGAGCACGGAAGAAAATAACATCCACGACCTAAGGGGCCTCCCTTAGCTCAGTCGGTAAAGGCGCAGCTACAAAGCAAGACCATGCTGGAGGTGGCTGGGTTCAATTCCCGGTCCGGTCTAGGAATTTTTCGGGTTGGAAAATTTCTCGACTTCCCTGGGCATAGAAGTATGATTGGACTTGCCACACAATCATACCAATGCAAAAATGGTACAGGCATCGAAAGCTCTCAATTAATAACTGTGGAAGTGCATCTAGAACACTAAGTTGAGAGCACGCAATAAGCTAATATGCGATATGCAATAAGCTTGAAATGCGAAGAAGAAGAAGAAGAAGACCTAGTTAAAAGCTACTTTGCGATGGAGAATCTTGGAGTGTCTGTAGAACGTGGGCCGGAAGCAGAAGAAGATCGGCGAGCGAAGGAGATTCTGCGACAAACAACAGTCAAGCGAACGGATGGACACTATGAAACTGGATTGTTATGGCGGTATGACCGTCTACCGTCTAGCTATGACATGGCTGAACGACGCATAATCTGCCTCGAGCGAAAGGTACGGAAACATCCGGAATTACCGGCGAGTTTGGAGAAGCAGATAGCCGAATATCAGACCAAAGGATATGCTCACAAAGCATCGTCTCAGGAGCTGGAAGAAAGAGATCCGCATCGTACATGGTACCTCCCAATCGGAGTGGTTACAAATCCATGTAAGCCCGAGAAAGTACGCATCATCTGGGACGCAGCCGCGAAGGTGAAAGGAGTGTGCCTTAACGACTTTCTCTTGAAGGGCCCAGATCTGCTTACGTAATTGCCAGCTGTGTTGTGTCGTTTCAGACAGCGACAGGTGGCGATTGCAGGTGATGTACGCGAAATGTATCATCAACTCTAAGAGGAAGAGGTGACAATTGTCTTCTTCCTCTTGTATTTCTATCTCTATCTTTATCTTTATCTATCTCTATATCTATCTTACGCACATGAAATCGGCCAATCAGGAGCTGGTTCACGTTTGACAGAAAAGTGGTTCATTTTCGCCCCCGTATTGTCACCTCTTCTCTTAGCATCAACTGAAGATCAGGGAGGAAGATAGACAGGTGCTACGCTTTCTCTACAGAAGCGATCCATCGAAGAAGCCTGACATATAAGTCATGGACGTGGCCATCTTTGGGTCGACTTGTTCGCCCTGTTCAGCGAACTTTGTAAAAACCACCAACGCGATTGAGTCGATGCAAGCATACCCGGAAGCGGCGACAGCGGTGATAGAGAACCACTACGTGGATGATTATTTGGACAGTTGCGACGAAGAAGAAGACATGATCAAACTGGCTTTGGAGGTTAGAATGGTGCAGTCAACAGCTGGGTTTGAATTACGAAACTGGCGATCAAACTCGAAGAAGGTGTTGCAGTTCCTCGGGAAAGACACAGCTGGCTCAACGAAAGATTTCAGCATCGACAAGGAAAGTCAAGTGGAACGTGTCCTTGGTATGGCTTGGCATGAACATTTCTCACCAATGCCAATAAGAGCATTTATTTTTCATGGTTGCCAAAAACACTTTCTGTGCCTCTGCTTATATACGGAATCAGTAGTATCTATGCTTCAAATGATTTCTAGTGAGAAAGCAAATGAGCGGTTGTAGTAAATCATTATATCGGTGATTTTATCGAATTATTTTTAACAAATCTTACAAGTTATCATTACTGACCATTACTTAACGTATCCCATGATAATTTAAGCTCACTGCAAGGTTATGATCATATCTTCGATATTTTTTTTATAAAATTTTATTGCAAAAGGGAAAATGGCTCTAATGTTGGCCTATCTAAGATTGGGCCCATCGGTAAAAATGTACTATTTATCAATTTTATCTAGATGAACTGGACGGTACTAATGGATATTTTTGGTCGCTATTGAAAATTTAGTCGATTGCTAAAATTATGTATGAGCCCAAATTAGGGGCATTTACGCCGACATTACATCCATTTCCCCTACCTTTCTTGGAGCTTTCATCACCGACGAACCGACATGCCACAGGAGCATTTCGTTTGTCCACAATTGAAATGATTCGAACTTTCAAACGGGTGATCAGATCTGTCAAACGAAGTGAGACGCAAACCATGGCATTATAAATTCTACGTGGGTTCGTGTCCTTGCTCATGATATGACGCCATCGGGTGAGTAGATGGCGGTAGTGTTACGAATGTTGCTTGTATGAGCTGTCACGTTGGTTTGTCGGTGCTTTCATAGCCATGTAATGTTTATTTACTTTGCACGATAGGTAGCCGGTTTGACAGTTCAATAGGTAGACTTGGCTTCACTCTTGGCGTGACTCATTATACACCGACTCTTGTGCAAAGTTGTGCAGCCGGTTCTTGCTCTTTGTCAGAAAAACCCGCAAATTCTCCAGGCCGTCGTGACTTGGCCTTTCACGGAAAAGAACTGATCTTCCGACTTCATGGACGTGTCAAAATTTCACCAAATGCTCGGATATATAGCACGCATCTCGCACTCTTTCGATAAATGGTGCAGTAGTGTGCGCCGATTACACGTCAAAAAACTTTAAAGAGTATTTCTACCCGGATTCCAGCCCAAGACTGATTTCACATGGGCATTGGAACGGTGTCACGACGGAGGAGCTCAATTTGCTAAAGGACGCCGCTAAGGACCGGCGGTTTAAGTGGTGCATTGTCCATATCGGGTGCTAAAACTACACCGGACCAAGTATTGATCTTTCGGTGCTTTTCAGTGTCAGAAAAAAGATCAAAAAGTTTATCTTGATTGCCTGAAATCGAAGACAACAAATCAAAAAGACTGGCAACTTTGCTAGAATCCAAGCGACGGATACAGTAAGGCTGTGCTTGGGCGAAGGTGGAAGCAAGGTATAGATGAATAAGAAAATACACACATTCTATGGTTGGAATCATCGCTATAACATTCGATTGGAGCATTTACCTTTGAGCGGTAGATGACGCAATTGTTCCTGTCACATAACGGACGTATGAGAGATTGGTAGAGTTGCCAGTCTTCTTGATATGTTGTCTTCGCTGAAATAAATCAGATGAAGAGAATTAGCTCGGGTATAAGCACACACTTAGTGTTGGCAACACGTGCCAGCACTTTCCCGCAGGTAGAGTCGGTGTATAATGAGTCACGCCAAGAGAAAAACAATTGAACTCGCATCACGGTTTTCGAAAGATTCCCTTTATTTTCACTTGGCAACAGAGGACTTTTACATCAACTTCAAATGACTTCTAGCGAGAGAAAAAAAATAGCGGCTTTTTTTTCTGAGATGGGCACCACCGAGCAGCTCTGCAATTTATTTTGCGGAATTGCAGTGAAAAACTTATTACCTATTCGGGATGGATATTGCTTCTGATTATGATGCTCTTCTGAATGAACTTATCGTCAGTAGTTCTCAGCAATTCTCGCCGGAGTCCTCTGCATTTCTCGACGGAAGTTCTTTGAACATCCCGTCGGAAATTTTGTGATGTTCGCATCGGAAATTCTCTGAATTTTTCGCCGGATGTTCTCAAAACTTCTCTGAACTTTTCCTCAGATGTTCGCTGAAGCGGAAGCTTTGAAATTCTCCTCGGAAGATCTTTAAACTTTTCACTACTGTGTTACCTGACTTATAACGAATATACGTTGCATACGAGTACCCTAAATACAACGTATAGTTGTTAGATTATATTTTGTCTGGGGACTTCTTTTTGTCCCTCTCCATGCTTTATCCTGGGATTCAGGGTCGTTTAATCTGCTCCAGAGAGGAATTGGGCGGAAATACTTCCCAAAACCATTCAAGAGTGATAGAGGAAATAGGGAATGCGTGATTTAAATAATGGACTAAAAACTGAGTTAACTTAATTTAATATAGTGTATTCATGGTGTTTTTTTTAAGTTCATGATTTTTGGAATTTTAATTTGGAAGAAAAGGAATCTAGGGTTAGGAAGGGGATTAATCGTCACCTGGCACAGTACCCATTCGTGGGTGATGTATTGGACGTCTGGCAGACATCGGTGGATTCGTCCGACGTGTCCTCCTTGGCGCGCTGGGTTTTCTAGCGGCTCACTTCACTTCACCGATGGCATCGATTAGCCTCTGGAAGGCTTCTGGCTCCTTGCGGTACACCGGACACGCAGTCTTACCGGCACTTCACCGTGGACGTTGGTTGACGTTCCTTGACCGGACACAGTCACCGATGGCTGGCACTTCACCGATGGCTGGATTAGCCTCTTCTAGCGGCGCACCAGACTCACAAAACTGTCCGTTCACTGGCGGATAAAAATTATATGTATTTTTAAAAACTTGAACTTTTCCTCGTGAAATTCGTTCACCTAATAGAGACTGATTTCCCGGTGACAAGCAGTTTTATCGGCTTTGCTGCCGATCGTCTCTACCACACGCTAAATGACGTTTCTTGTTGTGCACTCAAAAAATATTGGAAGCTAAATAGTATAAAAGTTACGCTAAATCGCAACTCTCCGTGCCGACGCAAAGGTCGGTATAAAGGAAGAGAATACAGACTTAGTATAAAAATGATTTATGCCTGCCATAGTATAAAATCGAAATATGCTTGCAATGCATACATACGGTTTATTCGAGGGAATGTATTTTCTGCTTATTTTTCGTTTAATGCTTAATATGATTGATTTAAAACAAAAAATAAAGTTTTAATTAAAGCAAAAGCAGTACCATAAAATTATCATTATCGAAACCCAGGTTTATCATTACCCGACGTTTTGATCTATGATAGGTGGCTAAAACTTGTGTGCACCCGGAATGGTCATATTCAACGTTTTGGCCGTTAAGTCGAACAAATAGAAGAAATTACTGTGCATCAGCAGATTATTGGCTAATCGATACAGGATTTCCATTGATGGCAGGCTCTGATTCCACTTCCGGCAGGCTTATATGCTTCTTTCGATCAATGAGTGGACGATGTTTGCAGAACCATTTGAGAACGTTACCACCTTCATCGTTAACTGAAAAACGACTACGAGTGCCATCGTGTTTGACATTGTCATTTTTGATCGTTTAAGTATACACTGATCGAATTCCACTCCGATAATCGAACTTAGTATAGTTTTGAAGAAAATATTAATCGGACCAATGAATAAATTTTGATTAATAACAAAATGCATAACATTTAATCAATATTGGTTTTGTAATATTTTTGAGTGTGGTCAACTGTGACTGCTGGTGGTAACGCATGATGGAAGTGGAAGGTTTATGTGGGGTGGGAATAGGGGAATAGGGATCTTCATAAAGGGAGGTGGATGTAAAGTTATTCAATTCTGTGTTTTAGATTTCAATTGCAATTCAATAAATAAAACTAAACTACTAAAAAAAAAAAAAAAAAAAAATCAGATTGACCGCCCACGGTTGCTGCTCTGTTATTACCAGATCAACTGCAATTACACATAGAACCAATAGATGATGTTTGGGACTAACATTCATCCTCAATGTGTAAGAACTGGAGATCTAATATTTAGCAATACCAGCGCCGGCCGTGTCCGAATGCAGGTTAACTAGGGAATGGGAAGGAATGTGTTGACGTGGTACTCGCTGTGAAGGAAACCGAGAAATCCTCTGCGCTTCCACGAGAAATCACTGGGATGTTGGATGTGAGGAAAGGTTGCACGCACACGCAGGGATCGTTTTTGGTGGAGCGATTATAATACACAAACACACACACACACACGCGCGCGCACTCATCCAATTTCTATTTTTAGATCAGGACCCACACTGTGGTAAGTGATGCGATCGGTGTTAAAGAAGAATTTGTTTTCATTAAAATCTAGTGGGTATAGAATAAGGCAAAGTGAAAAATTGCAAGGAAGGGGACGGGCCTGGTATTGAACTCCCGACCTTCTGCTCAGTAAGCAGAAACGGTAACCACTGAGCTACCGAGCCTCGTCTCAATAAATAAAACTAAACTACTCAGTACAAACTAAAATAAAGAATATTTACAAAATATATACAAAAACAAAATGTAACCATTTAGCAGGTTCCATAGTTCGTCTAATTTTACATTGCAAATGCTATGAAAAATTAGGCGAGTCATACGTTGTATTCGCGGTACTCGTATACAACGTATATTCGTTATAAGTCAGGTAACACAGTAGAAGTTCACTGAACCTCTCCTTGACAGTTCTCTGAACTTCTCCTCGGTAGTCCTCTGGACTTCTTGTCAGAAGTTCTGTGAAGTTCTCCTCGGAAGTTTTATGAACTTCTGCTCGGAAGTTCTCTGAACGTACTATGAACATCTTGTCAGAAGTACTAAGAGCTTCTTGTCTGAAATTTTCTGAATTCCTCGTCAGAAGTTATCAGAACTTGTCATCAAAAAATCTTGGAATTTCCCATCGGAAGTTCTCTGGACTTATCGTCGAAAGTTCTCATGTCGGCAGTTCTTTGAATTTCTCAAGGGGTAGTACTCTGAAATTTTCGTTGGAAATTAATATAATTTTAATGAAGTTCTGTGAAATTCAGAGAAGTTCTGCGTAATTCAGGGCAGTTCTGTGAAATTTTCGTCAAAAGTTCTGTTTACGTCTTAACGGAAGTTCTGTGAACCTCCCGTCCGAACTGCAGGGAAATTAAATGAAGTTCTGTGAACTACTCGGAACTTATTTTTAGAAGATCTCTGAACTTATCGTCGGTAGTACCTTGAATCTCTCGTCGAATGTTCACTAAACTTTTCGATGGAACTTCATAGAAGTTCTGTGTACCATTTGTTGGAGGTTCTCTAAACTTCTCGCTGGAAGTTCACTGTACTTTCAAGCTTCACAGAACTTTAGTGATGTTCTATTAATTTGAGGGAAATTTAATGAAATTCTGTGAATTTTTCGCCGGAAGCTCTGGGAAATTTTCGTCGGAAGTTCTGTGAACATTCGTTGGAAGTTCTGTGAACATTCGTCGGAAGTTCTGTGAACATTCGTCGGAAGTTCTGTGAACATTCGTTTGAAATTTTGTGCACTTATCGTCGGAAGTTCTCTGCTCTTTGCGTCTGAAGTTCGGAAATTTACTGAACTTGTCGTCGGAAGATCTTTAAACTTCCACACGGAAATACTCTAAAATTCTTGTCGGAGCTTCAGGGAGCTTCGATGGAGTTCTGTGGACTTCAGGAAAACTTTGTGAAACTTCTGGGAAGCTCTTATCGGAAGTTCTCTGAACCTTTCCAGGGAAATTTTCTAAACTTTTCGTAGGAAATTCAAGGAAGTTCTGTGAACTTCTTGGAGGAAGTTCTCTAAACATTTCATTGAAAGTTCTCTGAGCTTCTCGTCGAAAACTCCCTGATCATCTCGTTGGAAGATCTCTGAACTTCTCATCAGAAGTACTCCGAACTGCTCGTTGGAAGATCACAGACCTTCTCTTCGGAAGTTCTCTGAACCTAACGTTGGCAGTTCTCTAAATTTTTCATCGGAACTTCAAGGAAGTTCTATGAACTTCTCGTCGGAAGGTCTCTGAACTTCTCGACGGATTGTTAGTTATTTACTTAATGGTGAGGACTTGTTAGTAACTAAAGGGTGAGTGTTTTGGACTGGTTGGTAAATCGCTGGGATTCGTTGAAGAGTAAGCGAAAGAGAGGTGCCACTTGACAAATGCAAGCCTGTTCGATTAATAAGACGGAGAAGCTCTATAAATGACGGTAAGGTCTGTATCCACG
Source organism: Ochlerotatus camptorhynchus (assembly GCF_037179485.1). Classification (NCBI taxonomy): domain Eukaryota; kingdom Metazoa; phylum Arthropoda; class Insecta; order Diptera; family Culicidae; genus Ochlerotatus; species Ochlerotatus camptorhynchus. The sequence goes on from NW_027040906.1 coordinate 24,342, forward strand.
TTAATTCGGACACCTTCAAATCACTGTAACTTTTGGAATATTGCACGTAGGAATGAAACATTTCGCTGAGGTATAGCTGATTGATGTTTTCATTTCATGTTTAGTGTTCAAGATGACGACGAATGAAAAAAAAAACATTTTCGGAACGTGACGTGACGGTCGAGAGGAAACCATTGAAAGTGATAAAAATATTGGATGTATGGATCCTGTCATGGACCGAAAGGTAAAGAGGATATTGAAGGAAAACCCGAATCTCTCTGTTCGAACGGTGGCTCGTAAAATGGGAATGTCACCTGGTTTTGTGCAAAAATCAAAATACCGTTTGGGGCTGAAGTCGTATAAAGTAAAAACAGTTCCAAATCGCAACGATAAACAAAATTTGGCAGCAAAATCTAGGGCTTGAAGTTTGAACTGCGAATGTTTGACGAAAATGTCTTGCGTTGTTATGGACAAAACTTATGTCCTAGAGGATTTCAAGCAGCTTCCAGGGCTTGCTTTCTATTCTGCTACGGCCAAAAATGCTACAGTGAGTTTTTCAAGTCGAAGAAGGCTTCGAAATTTCCCAAAAAAAAACCTTATTTGGCAAGCAATTTGCACGTGTGGCCGAAGGAGTAAATCTTTCGTCGCTACAGTCACAATCAACAAGGAGAATTACCAGAAAGAGTGCCTGCAGAAGCGGTTTATACCCTTCATCAAAAGCCACAAAGAAAACCCTTTGACCCGATTTTGCATCATACCATTATGCTTAAACCATACACTCTTTGCACACTGTCAAAGATCATTGCACACAAAATCAACTTTGTTCAAATCAAAACAAAAATACTAGCCCATCTGGTGGCTGATGGCACAAGCTTCTAAGAAAATTCTTTTACAGCGAAACACATTATTTTAATTGATTTCTTCGCCAGTTAGTCGTCTGTCACTTAGTTTGTGCTATTACAGGGAACCACATTATTTTAATTAATTTCTTCGGTGTCATTTCGTTTGTGGTTACAACGGTAAGAAAAAAGTACTCGAAAGTAAGTTCTTTTCACTCATATCGGCACTATAGTGCAGGAACCCAAAAGTAGGTAAAGCGGATCAAAGTAGTTTTAATTTAATTGTGTGCAATTTGTATGAAATTTTCCACTAGCTTGACTCAGAGAATGGCTGCGTGCTTTCTCAGTTGTATCCTTTTTTGGTGCTTACCGAATGGTGTACTAAAGGTTAATCTAGATTTAAGAAAATCTTTGTTAAATCACGTATCATCCTCATTGGGGCTTACCGCCATCAGTGTCAAAATGCACAGTGAAGGATACATTCATTCATACCAACAGGCCGTCATTAGCGAGCGTGGAACAGTGTGGTTAGTTCTACGGGTTTATGCTTAGATCTACGGATTTTCGGATTCTACGGACCGGCCTTAAAATTCTACGGATTTTCTATATTTCTTAGGGATTTGTTTTAAAGTGCCGAAGAGAATCTACTGATTCTAAAAATTCCGTAGATCACCGCTTCCGTTCATCATTAAAAAAAAAAAAAAAACATTTTCATTTGAAATGGCTGTTTTTGGAAAATGGTCATTACATTAAGGAATAATTAACGCAATGGAAACAATTTTATCTATCTACGAATCGTACTCCATAAAAAATTAACAACACTGGCGTGGAAACCTGGATTCAAATTCAATGCTCGTCGAAGGACGATAGACGTCCTTGTTAACATTTGCAATATTTGCCCTTTTCACACGCTTCCAATACAATTCCTTCAAACGGTAATGTATTCAGTTGCTAAACATTTCACAACGACCTAAAAATAAAATAAATCAAATTGAGACGAAGCACAAATCACAAACGATGACGAAGCAAAATCCAATTCTGAAGAACCAACCACCCAAAGAAGAAAAACAGCGAACGGAAAACTTTTTTGCTTTAATCCACAGAACAGCAAAATACCCAAAGAAGCAGGCCAGGTGAGTCACCTTTGAGATGTATATACATATATTTACTCAGAAACTTTCGTCAACCTCTGACGTCTACGATGACGACGACGACGTCGACGACGAAAGTTTCGCAAAGTAACCTTTTAAGCCACTGCTGACTGACAGTGACCGACTGGAATGTAGGTTGGCGAGTATAACACCAAGTCATGATCCTTCGTTTCTTCTACCGTCGCCACTTTTTGCCAAAGTCAATAAATTCCCAGTCGCGAATGAAAAATACATTCAAATTTCTGGGGATGAGTTCGACTGAGTGCTTCCTGCGGTAAAGTCCGTCTGTACTGCCTAACGATTAAGGGAGAGAGATTTATTCTCTTATTTACGAAGTAGGTCAAGCATGAACATTAGTTTTTGGTGGTCTTTGGTTGGTAAAAAAGAGTGGAAGTATGCTTTAGAAATTTTGCTAGATGGTAGGGTTTTTGGCCTAATTTTGTCGAGTGGTCTTGTACCAATAAATGAAATATAGAAAGATGACTTTTAAATCTATTTGTTCATCATTGTTTTGATATTGTTGAAACTAACACTGCTTCTTGATTCTAAATTCATCCTACGAGTTTCAATTCCGTCCAAACGCATTGAAACACCTTTGAATTTTCTTCGTCGTTTCTTTGTTTTTTTTAGGACAAAGGTTGACAAGTATGATACAATCGACATAATATCAAACGGCATCACTGTCGAGAGTTGACATTTTGCCAATCGTTGCTAAGGTTGACTTCTTTGTTTACTTCATTGGGCTTCACATTGGGTTCGGATTCCCTGGAAAAATGCTGTGAGTATTGCCTGCACCTGTCTGCACCATGAAGTTTATCTCATCCGATTCTTAGGGAAAATCCCAGCAGCTCGTTTCGACCCCACCACCAACGAGCCCACCACCAACGAGCCACTGTTGCACTAGTTCGCCTCAAAAGGATCCGGTGCGATGGGTGGCCTACCAATACATCAATTACAAGGCTTTGCTCAATCTTGGCAAGATCCCATGGGCGTGCAGATGAACAACAACAACCACAGGGTACAGTTGAACCATAGAGGTAACTCTAAGACCAGAAGGTCCCGAAGAAACGTGCTCAACTTTTTGGCTCAGCTCTGGTACTCTGTTCGGTCCCAATCTAATCGATTCACCCCTCGAAACATAGGAAAATCCACTAACTCCTCATTTTATCTGTCAAACTTTCATAGCGAATCAAAACAAACATAGTGTAGTATTAGAATTCTTACTAGAATAGGTACGTTAATCGATTTGCTTGGGACCAATAGGCTAGTCAAGTAGTGAGCCAATTTAAAATCGATAGTTTCGTATTGATTGTTGGTTGAACTGCAGATGCGAAGTTTATCTGGATCGTGCACCATTTCCGTGGTATGACAGATATGAAGTGGGGGATATTAGATGGTTTTCGCTGGTGGTACATTGGCCATTGGTTTTGACTGGTGGTACCTTGTGGAAGGTATCACATCTGCCAAGGATCGTGAACTGGATAGGTTTGAACGTGTGTAATTGAGTGATGGTAGGGGACATCACAATCTGCGATACGATATGCTTGGCTGATGTTTTCGAGGTTGCGTAGTTCTGAGTCGATCAGAACTGTTTCGAGGATGTTGTTTCTAGGGTGGAAGTGAACTTTCATCCGTTCGAGTTCTGGGTTTTGTCGGGGAGCATTTTACTTGCAGCTAGTGAAAATTTCATCCACCGTTCGTTTCTTGTGAACGGGTCGTATAGGTGGTATTGCTTCCAATTCCTCTTCCACTACCCAATCCGCTCTCATTCTAATGAGAATGAAGCTTAATATTTGCCATGAACCATGGTCATGAATTAGATAAATTCAAAATGTAAACACAATCACAAAAGTCTAACTTCAGGGTTGCCAAACTCATGGGATATTGACACCTTGATTGATACACTTCGGCCTACTTCGGAATGATCGGCCCTACGCTTAGCACAGCTTTCGGCACTGCCAAAACTCTTGGCACAGAGTTGAATCAACAATCAATACGATACTAACGATTTCAAATTGGCTTACTACTTGACTAGCCTATTGGTCCCAAGCAAATCGATTAACGTACCCCATTCTAGTCAAAATTCTAGTACTACACAATGTTTGTTTTGATTCGCTATGAAAGTTTGACAGATAAAATGAGGGGTTATTGGATTTTCCTATGTTTCGAGGGGTGAATTGATTAGCTTGGGACCGAAGATAGTACCAGAGCTGAGCCAAAAAGTTGAGCACGTTTTTTAGGAACCTACTTGTCTTAGAGTTACCTCTATCACAAACGAAGTGACAGACGACTAACTGGCGAAGAAATCCATTTAAATAATGTGGTTCACTGTAATAGAATTTTCTTGGAAGCTTGTGCCATCATCCACCAGATGGGTTAGTTTTTTTGTTTTGATTTGAACAAAGTTGATTTTGTGTACAATGATTCTTTGACAGTGTGCAAAGAGTGCGTATCATTTTGTCATTTTTTATGCATTTCAGTTTTGAGTAGAGTGAAAGAGATAGTACCAAAACATTCTAGTACATTTGGTGAAAATGCTAGTTCAATCCAGTAGTAGTGTTGCCATGTGGTTCAATCCAGTAGTAGTGGTGTTGCCATGTGGTACACTGAAAAATTGCAATAGCAGGTTAGTCACCAAAGTTTTCGAGCCGCTCCGTCTGTCACTTCGTTTGTGCCTCTATGGTTGAATTCCCCTTGGTGTACACATTCATTCTTTTCGCTCGTGCAAAGTGCGCACCACACAACAGAAGTTTTGTTAATATTGTGGGCAAAACCAACAGAAAAGAAGTGAACCGGAGAAAACCACGAAAATGGAATTCTTTCGAATATAAAAGATACACGAGGCCGGTTTCCCACGGTCTTTAATAATAACTATTGTCTAGGAATACAGAATGTGGAATGGAACAAGGTATGAGAAATAACTGTACGCCTGCTACTGCTCGTGAAACTGGTGTTGTTATTAGTCTGCGATGTTGGCAACTGCCATAGATGTCATCATGATGATGTGAGGGGTAGGAAACGGTAGGATGGTTTATCTGGAGATAGGTGGTCGGTGATTTCGCCCACAAATATTTCCATCAATGTGTCAATATTTTCAACAATATGGTCGGGGGGTCATCAATACACAGTCACTGCTAACTAACAATGTTGTAGCCGCTGACATATTCCGAGTTAAATCACAACCACATTGACAAAAGATGCTAAAGGACAGGCCTCATCTGCTGCTGTAGTCAAACAGAAGGGAGAAATGAGGGGAAATATTGAAACATGAAATCAAACTTTTTGGATTTTGCGTCAATATGCTCATTAATATATTCGACGTCAATATTTGCATCAACATGATTGTCAATACTTTTGTGTATTGACAATATTTTTGCTCGAGTGGTGCTTGCTTAAGCTTTGTTTTATAGCTTTGGAACTGTAGTACAGTCGAATTTCGCTCGTTGGGCTACGTTTAAGTGGGCTACGTTTTAGTTGGGCTGTAGCCCACCTAAACCGAAGTCAAATGTCGTTTCTGGAAGAGCTGATTCCTTTTCAAGGGGCTCATCGATAATCATTAGACTGATGCAAAATTTGAAATTTTCGCTCCACAGTGCTCAAACGGTTCCAAATTGGGCCCTGATAAGCCTCCCAAAATTTGAACTCATTTAGTGAGAAACTGACTTGGCACAAACCATTTGAAGTTTATATGGGAATTACTATGGAGAAACCATAATTTTGATTCATATCGATCTCAAAATTCACCAGTTCACTCTACTTTAGAAACAGCTGAGCTACAACTTTGTTGAAGTCCATTTTTCGATCAAATGTAAGGAACAAAAATTATTAATGATTCAAGTCACTGATGTCTTATGATTATGCTCAATCAACTGTTCAGCAGGCAACATTGTTGTTTATGGCGCGTAGAATAGAGGACAAAAATCATGGCTACTATTTCACACTGCAGAATACAGTGTTGCCCACAATACAGTTGCTTAATCTTGCCATAAGATTATCAATCTCTTAAACAATTATTAACTATTTAAATTGACGTTTGGCTGTAAAACGATTTTCTGCAAAGTTGTAGCTGATACAAATTCCCATAAGAATAGCAATAGAATTTTTTAACAGTACATATGTAAAAAGGCTAGAAGACAATGAACAAAAAGTTTTGTTTTCCCATAGCAATTTCCATATAAACTTCAAATGGTTTGTGCCAAGTCAGTTTCTAATCAAATTAGTTTAAACTTTCGGAGGCTAATCAGGACCCGATTTGAAACCGTTCGAACATTGTGGAGCGAAAATTTCAAATTTTGGATCAGTCTAATGATCAATTTGGATAGTTGCTAAACGATCTTGAGAAACGGCCTTAATAGCGGTAATGGGCACTATCAGATGGGACGGAACATCCTCGATACGAGCAGCTAAGGACCATGGAATTCCGAGGTCAAAGACGCCATTTTTGTAAAAAATTAATACAAATCTAAAATGGGCGAATTTCCCAAAACACATAATTAGGCAAAGTTTCATGCAAATCGGAGAAGCTTGAGCCTTTTTTTTATGAAATTTGGCCTGGAACTGGTCAAAAGCAAACACATCGAGAAATATGAATCCAGCCGAATTATTTACAACAAAGAAAAATCAATCGAGTAATCGATCATAACAATTTGATTGTTTTATGATTTTGAATGCTAGAGTTAACAAATGACAAATCAGCAACAAGATCTTGATTTACTCGTAAAATCGACTTCCCCCTTAGCAATTCACCGATGTTTCAACCACAAGCAACAGCACTGTGCCATCGCACAACAAACCGACAGAACTTACCCGGAACATACACCGCAAGTGGGCAGGATTTGCACCACACCCTCCCTTCTCTCTACTTCCGTCTCCGTCGTCGTCGTCGTCGTCCTGCAGGAAGCAAGTAGATTGACGTAAATTGCTTCATTTGGAGAAGCAAATCGAGCGTAAAACAAGCAAATAAAAACCCTAAACTTGACAAGAACTTCCGCAAGGCACTGTGGGTAGAGAGCATTGGCGTAGCTAGATTTCTTCTTTAGGGGGGTGCAGACGGGAGAGTTGGCAACATCAAATTGAGTATTACCAACCGGTGGAAACTAACAATTTTAAATTGGCTCACTACTTGACTGCCTATTGGTCCCAAGCAAATCGATTAACGCTCGAAATTTTAGTCGAAATTGTAGTTACTATACAATGTTTGTTTTGATTCCAATGTTTCGAGGGATGCATCGATTAGCTCGGGACCGAAGAGAGTACCAGAGCTGAGCCAAAAAGTTGAGCACGTTTCTTCGGGACCTTCTGGTCTTTGAGTTACCTCTATGGTATTACCACAAACACTTCGTTTGTGGTATTATATTCCACCATCAAATCCGACAGATGTTGCCCCGCCAGTGGTGGATAATCCAGTTTTGCTGCATGGAGATTTTTAGAAAATCGGGAAATTTTCTTCAAACCTTGCGTCTAGTGGTGAGAAAATTTCAATTATTTTGTTCTTTTGTTCTTTTTTTTCCTCGATTTGTTTTCCGTCGATCTTGTTTTCCGTGCTGGGCACCAATGCTACCGACGCCAGGGTGGCAGCTCCCACACCTGGACCCTACCTATCGACCCATCAAGATGATTATGCCTCAGAACACATCCCGGCGGCGCCGACTGGGATTGAACCCAGGCCTGCTGGAGTGAGAGGTTATCACGCTTACCACTACACCACCGGCGCCGCTCAAGGTGGGATTGTGAGAGCAAAATCGAAAAAGAAATTTGAGAACGACGACATTAAAATCACTCGATTCTGAATGAAGAAAAAATTCACAATAATTAAAAGTGAATTTCGCCATACATTCTCAGGTCGGTTTTCCACCAGCACATACGATTGAAGGCGGCCGAATAATGGTGCCGAGTTCGGTCAATGTACACCAGATGTTTTGAAGACAGCTGAAAATCAGGTTCTCGGGAAGAGTGAAAAATCATTATCACCAGAAAAATTTGCCGAAAAGGAGACGAAATAATAGCTTCTTCTTCTTCTTCTTCTTCTTCTTCGCATTTCAAGCTTATTGCGTATGGCATTATTAACTTATTGCGTGCTCTCAACTTAGTGTTCTAGATGCACTTCCACAGTTATGAATTGAGAGCTTTCGATGCCTGTACCATTTTTGCATTAGTATAATTGTGTGGCAGGTACAATCATACTATATGCCCAAGGAAGTCGAGAAATTTTCCAACCCGAAAAATTCCTAGACCGGACCGGGAATCGAACCCAGCCACCTCCAGCATGGTCTTGCTTTGTAGCTGCGCTAACTGAGCTAAGGGAGGCCCCAATCGCTTGTCACTACCGAATGAGAAGAAATTATAATGGGTGCTCTTCTCGAGAGAATTGCCATAGAGGTAACTCTTAGACCAGAAGGTCCCGAAGAAACGTGCCCAACTTTTTGGCGTAGCTCTGGTACTCTCTTCGGTCCCAAGCTAATCGATGCACCCTTCGAAACATAGAAAATTCCACAAAACCCTCATTTTATCTGTCAAACTTTCATAGCGAATCAAAACAAACATAGTTTAGTACTAGAATTTCGACTAGAATGGGGTAGGTTAATCGATTTGCTTGGGACCAATAGGCTAGTCAAGTAGTGAGCCAAATTAAAATCGTTAGTTTCCACCGGTTGGAATTGCTTTGCTTGAACAAAGCTCTCCCGCTCAAATCTAGGCAAGTTTTCTTCATCAAACAAAAAGCTGAAATGAACTTGTCGGAATAAGCCTACCAAGAGTGGGCCCATGCCTTGAGTCTATGTTTGTGCGGAAACCGCATCCACCCGGAAAGCGAATGCAAATAGGATTGAAAGTCACAATATTCTGTGTGTCTTGCCCCTCTCACTTTTGGTGGAGGGCGGGTTGGGTTAAGGTGCAATGACTACAAAGGGGACCGAAATGAAAAAAAGTCTGCTGTCTGGATCAGAGTGAAAGTTTTTTTGTTTGCGTCGATGTGATTGGGGATTTTGTTGGTGCGGTTGGTTGGTAGATAATCACCTCAGTAAAGGCACGGTATTATCAACCGGTGGAAACTAACGATTTTAAATTGGCTCACTACTTGACTAGCCTATTGGTCCCAAGAACATCTATAAGCGTACCCCATTCCAGTTGAAATTTTAGTACTACACTATGATTAGTTTTGGGACCGAAGAAAGTACCACTAACTTCAGTACACTCAAAAAAATCCACATGTTCCATTCATGTGTTTTTACAAATATGAATTTTGCTAATTGCCAGTCACCATGATATCATGTGAATTTCATTTGCATTTCATGGGATCAATGTTCAAAAATCACATGTCCCAGCTGTCAGGGAAATCAAAACAAATCACACCATAATTTCGTGTGTTTAGTTATTGAAATTCATGGGATCTTAGTAAGGATCTGCGCTGCTGTTTTCTACTATCGCATTTAACGTGTATGGCACATGGATCTCATTAGTAGCAGGAATAGTGTCAACCCTTACGAGAGTTTACAGGTACCCCACAATATTAATTTACGCTTTAATTTACTGACGATAATTACTTTTACCAGTAGCGATCAATTTGTCAGCCGGTGTGAAGTGGTTGGTCAGTTCTATCTGAAATAAAACTTTATTTTTGGCTTTATTAGATAGATTTTCAGCCCTTTGGCTGGATCATGATTAAAACAGAAAACTGATCAGGAATGGTAAGTAAATCCTATTTAATAACTGAGAACAACATCAAAAGCTGAAAAACTTTATATCTCCATAACTGTCTTTCACAGTATCCTTGGGTTCCTAGGTCCTGGTGTAGTGACGTGATTGGAGAGAGCTGCAATGTTTTTTTTTTCTTCGTATCTTTTATGATTTAATAATGAAAAAATAATCATTAAATAAAACGCAATATTGTTTTGGTCGATTATCAAAAATAAGATACACGAGCCAGATATGTTCGAGAATATGCTTTTGAATGAAGGAAATTTGATGATTAAGTGTCAGACTGTCGATAGCAAAATGTGATACACTTGAAATCCAAGTGTATCACAATTGAACTTATAGTGTTCGGGAATAATTTATATTATAAGATTGACACATGAAATGGATGTTTTTCGCAATTTGCGCAAATCGAAGTGTGGAACACATAAGGGTAACGTGTGAATTTTTTTAAGTGTAGGATTGTGAGAACTTTAAGGTAGTTTCAGGGAAGATAAGAGAACCTCAGGGCAGTTTAATTAACTTTAAAGTAAATTGCAGGAATTATGCAGAGGATCCGAGAATCTCAGGGCCTATTTGAACATCAGCCAAGTTTCAAGATCTTCAGGGAAGTCAAGATAACTTAAAAGTAGTTTCATTTATTAATTTTGGGAACTTTCATGAAGTTTAGAGGAATTATAAAAAAAAATCCGAAATTTTTGGAATATTCCAAAAAAAGTAGCGTTTGGATCCACCGTTAAACTGAAAAACCAATTTCAGTTTTATGCTGATTTAAGGCAAGTTTAGCCCGTTTTAACTAGAGGGTATAATTTAATTGTAATGGTAATTGTGTGTACAATCCTAAGTTACAATAATCTACAATACACAGACAAACAGACATATCGCTTAGGCTGTGAACCATTTGTCAAGTTAAATTTAACTCGTGGTTAAAAGTGACATTTCGAAAGTTACTTTCTATGTTCGAAGATCCCCGTGCTGTCGATCGACCGGTTTTCAACCCACGGTTGTCAAAATTTAACTTCTTGTCTGTCATAAATAACAAAGCTCGGATAGCAGGGTTCGTAGATAACTTTCCATCTGTCAAATTTTAACTAAAAGTTAAAATAATCCACCAAATGGTTCAGAGCCTTAGAAGAAAATTCTTTAAAATATATCGTTCGAATTTTGCATGCACACTAGCACCCTCTATCATGCACATTCCGAAGCATTGTTTAGCAACCGGAGCATCCCTCGTTCATGTAATTTTTTCACTAGTTGCTGTTCTCTTGTTCAGTCAACGCGTCAGCTGTGTTGAATAAAAACAAAACAGATGGAAATAAGTAATGTCGGTTCTACGAAATTTTCCGTAGATCTATAGAATTGATTGAATTTTGCAGAAATACGGATCCGTAGGAGAAATTCACAGAAGCTCAGTCATTTTTGGGGATTTGTTATGATTGTAAAGTGTAATTTTTTTTGCTGGAAACAAGTTTTTAAACGTGGTAATGCATGAGTGCCCTACCACCGCTCAATCAACCAACCAGTTACTAAAAGTGGATACAATATTAAACTCATTAAAATGATTTGTTCACAAATTCTGTGTATATCGTACAGCGTAATATTACATTATAATCGGAATGACCGATCCACTATTTCCAACAACTTTTTTTTTCTGTATTCGTCAGATTAGTACGTGGTACAGGGATGACCCGATTTTGTCAACACCTCTCCGCGCATTAGACTTTTATCATTAAATAATTTCATAAAATCGTAATTTCAAATCAATTTCATGCATCTTCAAGATGGGTGTTAGGTACACTTTGGTCCAATCAGGCCACTGAAAAAGCGCATGGGTTACGTAGAATATTAGAAAAGATTTTCATAAAAGGGGCTGGCGAAATCGGGTCATTGTCTCCAGTGGGATTCCTTGGTCCCCTTATCATTATCAAGAGATGACATATACCTAATAAATTGAGCTGAAAAAGAACTGGCATCACTGTTAAGTTCAAAATGCAGTAGCTTGCTTAACGCTTCAGTGGTGCCACCATGATAAATGCAAGCACATTCCCTACTAAAACTTTATTTGCGATGAATGTGATGGCGAGTGTTATGTCTGTTTGTCTGTGCTTACAGCTTATCGCATATTAGCTTATTGCGTGGTCTCAACTTAGTGTTCTAGATGCACTTCCACCATTTTTGTATTAGTATAATTGTGTGGCAAGTACAATCATACCCAGGGAAGTCGAGAAATGATTCAACCCGAAAAATTCCTAGTTCGAACCGGGAATCGAACCCAGCCGCCTCCAGCATGGCCTTGCTTTGTAGCTGCGCCTTTACCGACTGAGCTAAGGGATGCCCCAAAGTTACAATCTTGGGCGCTCCTTATAGGGGCGCATGGATTTTGATTGGATGGGATCGCACATATGAAAAATAAGTGAATAACCGCTTTGTTTCAGTTCACTGACCGCTTACCAGCTTCATGTTCCCAAGTATTTTGTCGAACGACTGCATGCCAATCAGCATTATGCCAAACTTGGCACTCTGAATGTTTAATCAGAGACGATGTTAAATAAGAGACGCGCGAAGACAGAAGCCAAAAGTTTCAATCGAACCGTAAAACGCGGTTCCAATCGAGCAATGTAAATAAACACGAGCGCTTCACGAAGAAAAGCATGGGAAGTATTGAGATTGGGGTTGACGTTAATTTTTGAGGTTGTTTGTCTTTGTTTAGGAGATTTTCAGCCAGACGCTGGTTAACTGTTGAGATTTTAATAATTATAATTAAGTTTGCGTATGAAAAGTGAAAGTGGACAGGGAATATTATTGTCATTCACCAGCTGATTATCGTTATGTTCTCACGAAATATTTGCTCCAGCACAACGAAACACATCTACACAGGCTCTTTAACAAAGATCAAGGTGTAATTTTTCAAGATAGTAAAATTTGTGAAAGACTTCAAAAGAGAGATTTCACTCATACATGCTAGGAAGCTACAATCGCAGATTGAATAATTTTGTGCAACGCTCTGTAGAATATACCCTCCAAGGTTTTTTTTTTGGTTTCACTCAGAGTTGTCAAAAAATTGAGTCTTCAAATACTTCCATTGAATAGCAATACTACCGATACGGTTAAAAAAGTATTCATTTTACCGTAATGATGAAGCAGACGACAGTCGCTCGAATTAAAAGTCACTTGAAGCAAACACAAAATTGTGGGATGCCAAACCTTGCAGAAAAAGAAATTAGCTGGCAGTGCAACCAGATTTACTTTTATTCTCTCCGCACGTCTCTTATACAACATCGTCTCTGGTTTTAATTAGAGTCGGTGTATAATAAATCACGCCAAGAGTGAAGCATTTACGATGCTATGAAAGCTCCATGAAAGCTATTGCAATAAAATATAAAATATTGTCGAAAAAATGACCATAAACATGCAGTGAGCATTACCTTACAAACAATTTGAGTTGATCAACAGCTGAATAAGCTATTTTTTAGCTGAAGAAGCTTGTTTTTGCCTGAATAAGCTCTTATTCAACATTCAATGTTTGTTGGGTAAATTGTCATGGGATACGTTTGGTAATGATCAGTGTTGGGCGGTAAAACGAATCTGTTGAATACGTGAAATTTATTACGGCAAATCAATAATGAAATCAAAATTACAAATTCCTGAGAATATTGGACAGTGTTGTTTTTTTTTTGCACAAATACATAGATTAAATTACATTTACTTTTGGTGATTCGTTCCGCAGTAATTAATTTGTATAGAGCAAAGATATTTTGGTAAAAACTTGAGGTTTTCTTCAGCTGTATGTAACTATTAGATGTATATATATAAACAGATATGTATAGTTATAAGTACACAAAGTTCCCTGCTAGTTCTCACCTTAAATAAGTTCAGAGTTTTATAAGTTAATTCAGAGACTGTAGACTGTAGATTAATCGAAACTTCAGATTCTGTAATAATCAACTGTAAGCAAACGTAGTTTAGTTCATTTGTTCGTGCTTTCACTTCATCTTCAATTTTACGTATAATAAAGACTTTACTCGAAAAACAATACAACCGACCAAAAATTTATTTTAAGTGGGGTATTTTTGAAACTCTCAGGGAATAAATAAACACATATAAGTTATGTTTTTGCAAAGTTGGTTTATTCAACCTCCTCTACTAGGCTAACTTCCCGCACCCTGGACTTAACGTTACCCATCAAATCCTGTGCAACACTTGTGCCATATTGTTTACACACCTTCATTCACTCTTTCTTCAAATCCTTGTCGATTTTGAAGACCATCCCTGTTTTCCGGAGCTTGCCCAGAATTTTTGTATTGGGCGAAGTTCTGGCGAGTTTAGCGGATTTGCCTCCTTTGACACAAAAACAACATCGCTGGCTTCGTACTACTCCATCACCGGTTTCGCGTAATGGCATGTTGCCAGATCCTGCCAAAAACAGAGTGTCACCTTGGTGGGACCGGAGGAAGGACAGCAGGTGCTTTTGGAGGCATTCTTCTTTATATATTTGGCCGTTGATGGTGCCGGTCGTTATGTACGGCTTGCTGAATTTGCCGCACCCACAGATCGCCTGCCACACTACGTACTTCTTGGCAAATTTGCCGACCTTCTTCTTCCGGAACTTCTCCGGAACATCCAGGCGGGACTTACTGGTCCGCTTTAATGTACGTCTCGTCGTCCATTACGATGCATTTCGGCTGCACCAACCACTCGCGGTACAGCTTCCTGGCGCGGGGTTTGGCCACCGTATTCTGTTTATCGGTTCGGTTAGTCGCCTTCCTTATCTTGCAGACATGAAATCCGACCCGTTTTGTCTGCTTGACGAACCGGACGGAAAAATTGACCTACTTGGCCACGTCCCGAATCGAAAGGTTCGGATTGTGCTTGAAGAAATCCCTCACCTTCCATGCGTGCACGGGGTCGGTCGTCTTCGCTTTTCTTCCGCTGCCAGCTGGCCGCTGGGTCGTTTGGGTCTCTTTAAACGATTTTATCACATGGGACACGGTCTAATTGTCGATTCCAGACTGTTTCGTGATCAACCTGTGGGACTGGCCTGGATTTTCCACGACCACTCCCATAATTTTTTGTCGAAGCACTTCTTGCTAGGAAGCCATCTCGATAACCACTTGACAGATTGTGGGCCTTATTACGGGTGTCACTACACGGTGATCAGCAAGTGATACTCAGAATAAGAGCCGTGATTATCGTACAAATCAAATTGGAATCACTTCACCGTGACGACAAGTGACAAGTTTTCACCGTGAAGTGACATCCGTAATAAGCCCCTGTGACGAGATTTTGCACATGTAAATATTACACTCTAAACTAGTTTCACTCAAAATGTCATAAATTTTTACCCATGCAATAAAAAGATATACACAAAAGAAAGTGTTGAATTTTTTTCCAGTACAGCATTTAGTATGTTTAAGCATATTATTCCACTAGTATATGCTAGTCTTTAAGCTTAACAGTATAAATTAGATAGATTAACGCAGTTTAACACACCGTTTGCGAGTAGAATTAAGGAAATAGTAATAATTTTAATCAAAGAAGGGATCACCACTTTTACCTTCTCTATCGAGCTATAGTTCCGGCTTGTTTACATATTTCATTAATCGACCGCTTGACATATGATCCCTCGTACGATCGACGATCCTCTGACCGACGCATGGGTGTGGTTGCTTTGGAGTGTTTGCGTTCGCAACAGTGGTAGTGGTGAGGCTGCTGAGCAGCGTTGGCAAATTGTTTTAAAGCTTATCGGTATCAAATGTATTAAAAAATCGGTATTTATCGGTATTTACTATTTATTTAATTACGGAGATGAACTAGCCTACGGCTAAAAATCTCCTAAATAAAGGAAGAAAAAAAAATTATTTAATTTTATATTATTGCCGTTTTTGAAAGCGTAAATTTTAACGATGGTGACGACTGGGATTTGAGGGGAATTGCATTTTTTGATGGCTTTCTCAGTCTTAAAACACTCTTTAATTTTTTTTAATTTAATTTTTAAAATTATCGTTGTTCTAAAGTGGTGATCAAAATTGTGACCAAGTAGTTTTTTTCAATTAAATATCATTAAACGAAACCAAAATATGGAAAATCAATTACTACAACGACTAAACTATTGACAATAACGACAAACAATATTTTCCCTTGAAAAAAGCTACAACCTATGGCCGAAATGTCGGGCAGATTACATCGTACTCGTTGCAGTGTTTTAAGACTGAGAAAACCGTTAATCAAAATAAAATTTTAGAAGAAAGCTCCGGGGAATGTTTGAATTAGCTTCTGAATGGAGCTGAAAAACATCAATAGTAAGACGAAAGAAGATCTCCTGGATGAAGTTCGAGAAAAGCTGGAGAAACCTCCGGGAAACTTCCAAGACACGGATTGAGAAATTTGTGGCGAAAATTTAAACAAACTATCGGACAAAAAAATCTGATGTCACATAAACCAGAAAAGTTTCCGAAACCGGAAGTAAATTTCGTAAAAGCTCGGAAGTAAAAGCTCGGAAAAACCTTCCAATAGAAGTCGAACAAAAAAAAAACCTTTGGCTTATGGTTAAACTTCTAGAAGAAGACGAAAGAAATTTCTGGGAGAATTAATTGAACTTCCTGGAGAAGACGACTGAAAATTCCTGGAGACGCTGGCAGAAACTTCCTGAGGTAGATTGAAAGAACCATCTGAAGAAAGTCGGAAGCCAGAGCACTTACGGAACAGTCGAAAGAAACAAGGACATAATTCCGAATGAAAGAGATTCCTGGGGGATGTTCTAATGATCCAGAAAATTTTCCTGATATTAAAAAAAAACATCCCTTAAAACTCCGAAATTTCCCTGAAGTTTTCGGAACATTACTGAAATGCAGGAATGGAATATTCCATAATTCCTCGAAATTCCTTACAAGTTCGTGCAATTTTCCTGAAATTAGGGACTATTTTGAAGTTCTCTGATCATCCTCGAAGCGCTCGGAACCACAAACGAAGTGACAGACGACTAACTAGTGAAGAAATCAATTAAAATAATGTGGTTCGCTGTAATAGAATTTTCTTAGAAGCTTGTGCCATCATCCACCATATGGGCTAGTATTTTTGTTTTGATTTGAACATAGTTGATTTTGTGGCAATATGATCTTTGACAGTGTGCAAAGAGTGTATCATTTTGTCATTTTTTTATGCATTTCGAGTAGAGTGAAAGAGATAGAACCAAAACATTCTAGTACATTTAGTGTTGCCATGTGGTACAATCCAGTAGTAGTCGAGGGGGGCGACACATCTAAATCTCAATTCTAGATGCTCAACAAATCTCACTCTAGCGAATCAAACTTCGAAAAATATTCTTTCATTTCTCTCATCTACTTGCATCGCGCATCATCTTTTTGCAGGAAATCTTCATAATCGACATCAATCTTCTTTCTATCTACTCAGCGTGCGCGCAGCTAACCACAGCAAACACAATTTTTCCCGCATCGTAGATAGAGTCGCCCCTCGGTAGTAGTGGTGTTGCCATGTGGTACACTGAAAAATTGCAATAGCAGGTGCGTCACCAAAGTTTTCGAGCCGCTCCGTCTGTCACTTCGTTTGTGCTCGGAACTTCCTTGATTATAATAAGACTATCGGAATATCTCTAATCATCTTATAAGGTTTCTGGACTTTATTGAAGATTACGATAACTCATAAGTGCCCTCACAATTTTCTTGAATTTATTGTAACATTAGCATTGAACTTCTCTGATCCTCCCGATTATTTTAATTTTTAAAAGTTATCGACTCTGCCATTTAAAAGCATAGAACTTCCCATAAAATGTTCTCACAATGATCTAATGTTCATGTAACCTCCCTTACGTTTCCTAAATTTGCATGGACATTGCTGAAGTTTCAAGTTTCTCAGAACTCCTTTATAATTTCAGCAATTTCATTGAAATTAATTGATCTGTCCTGATGTTCTCTAAGCTTCACTAAAGTTCCTGAAAACCATTAAATTTTCCTGAACTTCTTTGGACTTGTGAAGTTTCCAAAATATTTATGATGTTTCCTTAAGTTCACTGGAGTTCGCTGGACTTTTCTGAAATATCCGGGTTTTCGAATTTTAACAGAAGTTATTGAAATTGTCTTTAATTTATCGTACCTTACACAAAAGTCTGGACTTTTCTGAAGTTTCAGAACTTCTTAAATATGCCGACAGCTAGTGTGGATCCACAATAAAAATCTGATAGCATCCTTGAAGCTCCGGTAAAGTTTAAAAAAACTGGCGAAGGCTGAAAAAGCTTCCAAGGTGAGGTGGAAAAAAGTTCCAGGAAAGTTGGACGAAACTTCCGGAAGATATATAATGTTTAAAAAATATTTCTCGATTCCCTAGGAATTAACGGAAAGAGCCATCGACTTTTTCTCGATTGGTTGGTAGCCAAAAACGGTGAGGAAATGCAAACATTAGTCGAAAGAGTATCAAGCATAAGGCAACTTTAGAGATGATTGTTTAAAATTTTGAAGGAAAAAAAAATATGAGGTATTCAAAAAGATACAAGTCTCTCACAAAAATTTTCTCCAAAATTCGAGCGCGGGCAGGCGATAATAATTTTGATTATTTAAAAAAACGGTATAAATCGGTATAAAACCTTAAAAATCGGTATTCTGAGGAACCTTATCTGTATATCGGTATATAGTTTGGAAATCGGTATAAATACCAATAAATCGGTATATCTGGCAACGCTGCTGCTGGGGCTCGTCGGACCATTGGATATATTTAATCATTTACTTGAACCGCCAGTTTCTTTTCCCGCTAGAAGTATTTTTAAGATGATGCAGAAATCCTCTGTGAAAGGGAAGGGAATCATTCGAAAAGCGTGATGCGAGTTCCACCGTTTTGACGCAGGATTACATCTTTCTGCAACATATTGGGGGTGCAATTTCAAAAAACCAAAATCGACCGCGTTACGAAAAGTGGTCAGGTTTTCACCACTTGTAACTCTGTCAATAGCGGGTGGATTTTAATTCTAAACAAGCCAATCGATTGGCAATTTTTCTACAAATCTGCTAAAATAAACATTTTTTCAATTTTCAATACGTCACAATTGAAAATTACACAAATGTTCAACTATTGCAATGAGGATCAAAATTATCACCGATTGCTTGCAAAAAAGTGGTTTCCCTTACACAGTTGCCGAATATTGATACCGAGCAAGTCAAATCTACGGTCGTGTCTTGGATACAACCTCTTACTTTTTTTTTCTATTGACGTGACTCTTATACCAGTTTTGATGTTCAAACGTTTTTTCAATGCTTCGTTGCTTACTCGATTATGTTTTTTGAGTGAATGTACATTTACCTAAAAGTGAGCAAATAATCATACAAGATAACTTTTGAAGAACTTTTGACTTGTATAGCTACATTTAATCGGAACCATCATTCTATTGCATTTCGTCACGTGTCTCAATTGTCACAACTTTAACCAGTTTAGGAAGATACTAAACCAAACCGGTTTGCCTGAGGCAAGCTCCGTTCCACCAACTTACCGACCATGTGGGGACAGAAATACATTCTAAATTGTTTTCCCCACATGGGGAAAACTTTATTATACACATTTGTAAACACCAAGCTCTACAATGGCGACGACGGCAATGACGACAACGACGTTTGACTTCTGGTGCATTGCCAGAAAACCATGCATGGGAACCAAATCGCTTAGAAAGTTGCTCTCTGTATACCAAGCTCAGCTATCGTCGTGCAGACTGTCCCGCTGCGTTGATGTCACCAATGTTTTCCAGTGTCTGTTTGCGGTTAGATTCACCCATTCTCTTCCCCAGGACTTTGGGCGAACAAAAGCTAAGCTGTTCCCATTTCGTCATCGGTTGCTGAATAAATTGAGTTGCCAGATTGTTGGCTTTTTAGATCGATGACTTCGGAATAGAGCGATGCACGCTTCGAGCAACAGATTTTTATCTTTCAGTGATCACTTAATAATGTAAATCTAGAAGTAAATGTCTGTATTAAACGGAACTGCAAACTAATGGTATCAAATCAGTAGCTATGACGTATCTATCATTCTGCATGATTACTTATCATATTGATTGATTATAATCCAATCAAATCTCAACTATTAAGGCCAGCGCACAATAGATACGTTTTCAGGTTTTTTTGACAGTTAGCCCATGCATTATCTGTCAAAAAACCCGAAAACGTATCTATTGTGCGCCGGCCTTTACAATACTTATCTTCCGTCGGTAGGGTAGGAACTACTTCGTCCTAATCGCCCATTTTGGGCCTATCGAACAGAAAACTTCAAATAAATGCATGATTTCAGAGTTAACAAGTCAATTGTGCGTTTGGTATGATACTTTAGTTAATAAGCTACCGAACGAAGTCAATGAGAACGCATGATATGAAGGTTTGCACCTATTATTCCCAAAAACAAAAGAAGCGCTCCGACCGAATCAATTTTTATCTTCATCTAATAGGCCGAAGTGAATTCATTGGCGTTTCAATGCGTTAGGCCAAGTTTTGAATCCGTAGGCCGAGTTTGGCGTCAAGAAACAGTGTTAGACTTTTGACAATATCTCAACGATTGGTTTCTCTTTATCAAATCTCAAATCGGAAAGGTAAATAAATTTGGAAGCCTTTAGTAATAATAACACTCCGTTTGGTGCTAAACTGCGCTAGATTAAGAAAGAATAAGTGCGGGTTGTGCTTAATAGGCCGGAAATGGGGTAGTTAACCCTATATAAACATACATGCGAGGACTGTAGCGAATATTCATACCCAGTTTTCGAGAAACTTACAAAAATCATATCAACCGTGTATGTACCCAAATATCCAATATGACGTTGCCATGTTTCTGATTAATGTCGGCTCACATCCATATTCTATGCATTTATGACAGCTGACTCGGACCTTCGAAGTCTGTCTATTCAATTGTCAAAATTAATTTTGTTTGTTATTGATGGTCTCACTTGATAACTACCAACGAGTGTCGGATGAGCAAGGGGATACTGTATATGTAAATATAACCATCAGCACCGTTCACACTTCTCTTATGCTCTTCAGATAGATCAAATGTATCATTGAACGTTCTCCAGCGTCCGTTTGTCTATTTCAGAAATCAACTGCTTCTGATTACCTCAATGAGCAATGGAACTTCCGCATCGGTAACTGGGCATCTGCATTTTCCGGCTGACAAACAGGCAAGAGTCATTCCTTCCGGCCCAGGCTTTTGAATGTGCAGAGACCTGGAATAGAAAGTACCGACTAACTTACTTACCATCCTCCACGTGTCATGTGCCTTTATCTTACCAGGAACAACCAAGCTTTCTCAGTGCCTCTGTGCTGGCTGTAAGACACCACACTGTTGTGCACCGGAACAAAAGGCAGAATTCCATTTGCAGCAGATATCATTCCTCCAGAAGTGTGAAACGAGCTGAAAAGCATGCTAAATTGAGACAAAACGGCTTCCGCTTTCCACCCTCATTGTTTAGCGCGCATAAGCTGTATGGTGATAACGGAAAGTTTTACTGGATCAGCAGGAGTTCTGGTTCCTTCCGATGGTCGCCCAAATTCACTGCCCTGCTTGTCTCGGAATGCCGACCCCTGCTGTATAGGAGAAAGTTGTTCGTTCTTTCTGGCGTGTCTGCGCTCATGTACAGATGGACAAGGGTTCGACGGCATCAGCGACAATGGCTACGACAACGCTTCGAGTATTATTTCCAAATCAACAATTTTTACGATGCTTTTTTATGCACTGCCTGGGTCTGTTTGTGCCTGGAAGATTCCGGATCTGGTCTAGAACCGTTTGGGGGCTTTTTTGTACTACGTGAAAACCCTTTTAAAAGTCGGCAGTGACGCACTGTTTCCGTAAATTGCTCGCAAATCAAAATCAATTCACTAAAGGCACCAATTTGAATCTCTTCCTCTACATACATAATGATTATTAGAAATACTCAGAGGGAGAGATAGGCGGAGAAAACAAAATACAATTCGGAAGCAGGGATTTGAACCTTAATTATCTTGCAACCCTTGCTAGAAGCCAGCATTTCACATGACTTTTATTTTTGATTCGATTTACGTGCAAAATAATAATTGATTGCATCGCAATATTTTGCAATTTCTTGGTGCCGTTAATTAACCAACTAAGATCAATTAATAGAGTAAGAATATTGTTTTTGATTCCAAAAACTAGTTGAATTTGAGAAGCAAGTGGATTTTGTTCGTATGTCACGCTATAGCTTGAAAACGGATTGACGGGTTTTCATGATTCTTTTATGACGTAGACTACGTCTTACGGAAAGATACAGCGGGTAAATCGAAAAGCTAAAATAGCAACGATCACGAAAAGATGTTAGGTTTTGAACGCTTAGTTTGTCATTGATACATGAAATTGGAATCCAAATGTACCAATCGATAGGAAATAACTTTATGAATCTGCCGAAATAAATACTTTTCTAATTTTCCATAAAAAAACTTTTTAAAAGTGTTCAAATAAAAGGAGATAATTACAACACTGTTTTTTTTTGAAAAAAATCGAGTACCACTTGTGGCACATCGTTCTGCTTAAACCTGTAAAGTTATAAAGTAGCGCTGCTGTCGCGCTTCCGCTCATTTTTGTATCAGACGGCATTGTGAGCGGACCATTGAAGGTATCAGCTGCAAGTGATTGCAAAATCATGGAGACTCACCTCTGCAACAAGCTGTTTTTGCATTAAGCTCAATTCACATCTACTCGATATCGTCCGATTTTCAATATAATATTTATATCTGGCTCTCTCATTTCTGGAAAGTCGATCGGAATGCATTTCAGAGAAAATTGAAGGGAGTTTTAGAAAGAACTCTTAGGGATTTTAAACTTTAACGTTAAATCACGTGTGTGAGTTCAGATTCAGAGTAGAATTTTCAAGTAGCCCTTGTGGAAAATTCCAATTCGATTGAGAAGAAGATTCCAGGATCTGCGAAAAATACTAAGGGGATCGAATTTTGAGGGTACAATTCCAAAATAAATATGGCATTCCTAGACAATTTTAAGGAAATTCCAAAGCAAAATTTCAAGAAAAATCTGAGGTGAATTTCAAAGAAAATTCAAGGGAATTTTAAATAGAGTTATGGATGGATAAAATCTAAGGATGAATTGTGTGCTTTATTTGATTTGATCGGCAGAGAATGTCTAGACTGTTATAAATACGTTTTTGAGGGACTCCTAAAGAGAATCTCAAACTTATTTTAAAAGAATTTTGAAATAATCTCCATGGTGGGAAATTATTCCAAATGCATGAGAACATTCTAATAAAATCCTGAATAATAATTAAATAAAATGAGTAAATTTTCATGGTACTTGAGGTAGGGCTTTCTTCAGAGCGCTAAGAAAACGCTCAAAAACAGGGTGTACAATTTTGCACTTATTTTATGCGAAATTCGGCAATTGATCACGAATATCTCGTGATCAGAACATTTTAGGTTGTAATCCTTCCAATCAATTATCGGAACATGGTTTTAACTGTGGTGGCAAAATAAGTTATTTCCCTATCACAAATTACAGATTTCAGTACCAAGCACTGAAATTACCGGACGGTACCTCTATTTAAGCTTTTAGATTAGCATAGCGTATTTTTTTTTGCATGGTTATGCCCCGCCGCTCTATAGCATAATCCTTCATGTAGAAGGGACTATCAATGGTAATCGAAAAGCATGAAAACAGTAACCGTGGTTGGGGTGCTGAAGAAAGTTCTTCAACTCGAAGCAAAAAAAATCGACGCATAGCTATCAAGCTCCGAGTGGAAAACCTGTGTACGAGCTTTTGCTCTGATTTTAAAGTGGAATAACCGAGTCCCCCTAAATTTCAATTAACGTTATACTAAACAATACTTATTTGAAACCAAACTTTTGATTTGAAAAAAGTCACAGTATTCTATGGATAGGAGAGAAAGGCGCATAATGAGCATATCATATTCTTAATAATTTTGCACGATACTACGAACACGCTGTAAAGAACTTAATGATGATGAACATTAATTTTTTATTAGGGTTGTCCTCCAAATTGGAGTTCGAAGTGGCGTTTAAATCACCCTTTTACTTCATTTTTCATTCCAATTTAATTCAATTTCCTTTCCATTTGCAATCCACCATTGACATTCCATTATCATTCCATTTACATTCCATTAACATTCCATTAACATTCCATTAACATTCCATTAACATTCCATTAACATTCCATTAACATTCCATTAACATTCCATTAACATTCCATTAACATTCCATTTACATTCCATTAACATTCCATTAACATTCCATTTCCATTCCATTTCCATTCCATTTCCATTCCATTTCCATTCCATTTCCATTCCATTTCCATTCCATTTCCATTCCATTTCCATTCCATTTCCATTCCATTTCCATTCCATTTCCATTCCATTTCCATTCCATTTCCATTCCATTTCCATTCCATTTCCATTCCATTTCCATTCCATTTCCATTCCATTTCCATTCCATTTCCATTCCATTTCCATTCCATTTCCATTCCATTTCCATTCCATTTCCATTCCATTTCCATTCCATTTCCATTCCATTTCCATTCCATTTCCATTCCATTTCCATTCCATTTCCATTCCATTTCCATTCCATTTCCATTCCATTTCCATTCCATTTCCATTCCATTTCCATTCCATTTCCATTCCATTTCCATTCCATTTCCATTCCATTTCCATTCCATTTCCATTCCATTTCCATTCCATTTCCATTCCATTTCCATTCCATTTCCATTCCATTTCCATTCCATTTCCATTCCATTTCCATTCCATTTCCATTCCATTTCCATTCCATTTCCATTCCATTTCCATTCCATTTCCATTCCATTTCCATTCCATTTCCATTCCATTTCCATTCCATTTCCATTCCATTTCCATTCCATTTCCATTCCATTTCCATTCCATTTCCATTCCATTTCCATTCCATTTCCATTCCATTTCCATTCCATTTCCATTCCATTTCCATTCCATTTCCATTCCATTTCCATTCCATTTCCATTCCATTTCCATTCCCTTCCATTTCCATTCCATTTCCATTCCATTTCCATTCCATTTCCATTGCGCATCCATTCCATTCAATTTCCCTTCCATTTCATTTCAGTTTCCAATCCATTTCCATTTCAATTTTAATTTCCTTCATTTTTCATTCCATTTTCATTATATTTTCTTCCATTTTCCATTAAATATCCATAAATCCATACATTTTTATTCAATTTACATTTCAATATCTTTGCATTTTCCAATCAATTTCGATTCCAAGTGCGTCCATTTCCATTCAAATTCCATTGCATTTTGATTCAATTTCCAATAGTTTTCCATTCATTTTCAATTCTTTTTTCTTTTATTTACCATAAAATTTCCTTTACATTTTCTTTCAATTTCCATTTCATTTCAATTTTAATTTCATTTCCATTCCATTTCCAATTTTCATTTATTTTCAAATTCCATTTATATTCCATTTCTATTCTATTATCATCCATTTTCTATTCCATTTTCATTCAATTTTCATTTCATTTTCATTTCTATTAAATATCCATTCCATTTACGTTCCATTTCGATTCAATTTCCATTCCATTTCTTTTCTATATTCCTTCATTTTACATTCAATTTTCTTGCAATTTCCATTCCATTTCCAGTTTCCATTACATTTCAATTTCCATTTCCATTCCATTTTTCAATTTCCATTCATATTCAATTTTATTTCATTTTTCATTCCTTTTCATTTCAATTTCTATTAAATATCAATCAAGTTCCGTTCCATTTTCTTAAAATTTTCTTTCAATTTCCATTCAATTTAAATTTTTGTTCCATTTCCATTCCACTTCCATTTGCATTCCATTTCCAATTTCCATTCATTTTCCATTTCATTTAGATTTCCATTCTATTGAAATTTCCATCTTAGTTCCATTTCTATTCTATTTTCGTAACATGTAATTTCAATTAACATTGAATTTCCATTCCACTTAAATTTCCATTCAGTTTCCATTTCATTAAGATTTCCATTCCATTTCATTTCAGTTTACAGTACATGTTCATTCATTTTCCATTTCTTTTCTATTTCCATTAATTTTCTATTCCAGTTTCATTCTATTTTCAAAACATTCAATTTCAATTAACATTCAATTTCCATTTGCATTCCCTTTATATTCCATTTCCATTCATTTTCCAGTCCACTTATTTTCCATTCCATTGCATTTCAGTTTCCAATCAATTTGCATTCATTATCCATTTCATTTAAATTTTGATTACATTTCCATTCCATTTCCAATTTCCATTAATTTTCAAATCCCATTTATATTCCATTTCCATTCTATTTCCATTAATTTCTATTCCATTTCCTTTACAATTTCATTCAATTTTCATTTTATTTCCATTTCTATTCATTGTGCATTCCATTTACGTTCCATTTAGTTTCAATTTCCATTCCATTTGCTTTCTATTTTCCTTAATTTCACATTAATTTTTTTTTATCAATTTCCATTCCATTTCCAGTTTCCGTTCCATTTCAATTTCCATATCCATTCCATTTTAAAATTTCCATTCAAATTCTATTTTTTTTCCATTTTTCATTCCATTTCCGTTCCATTTCCATTCCATTTCATTTCAATTTCTTTTACATTTTCAATCAATTTCCATTCCTTTTCCGTTCCATTTTCTTAAAATTTTCGTTCGATTTCCATTCCAGTTCAAATTTTATTGCATTTCCTTTTCACTTACATTTCCATTCCATTTTCAATTTCCATTCATTTGTTTATTTCTTTTAAATTTTTATTCCAGTTAAATTCCATTTCACTTCCATTTTCATTAAATTTCCATTACATTTAATTTCTATTTATAATCTATTTTCTTTCCATTTCTATTCTATTTTCTTTCATTTACCATTCCATTTCCGTTCCATTCTCATTCAATTTACATTCAATTTCCATTTGCATTCCATTTATAATTCATTTCCATTCAAATTTAATTTCTATTCAGTTTCCATTCTCCGCAATTTCCGATCCATTTCATTCCAGTTTTCAATCAATATTCCTTTTTCGTTCCACTTCCATTTTCATTCCATTCAATTTCCATTAAGTTTTCATTATTTCAAATTTTCAAATACGCGAAAGTGTTTTTAAATAACCGGAAGAGGAGGATCCATTGTGTGCTAAGGAGGATGTATATGAGCACGTGGAATCGAAATCAGGCTTGTTACAGATCATTTCGGTGAAACACTGAATCCATGGATGCGAGGGTCAAATTAACATAGTAAGACCTGTCCAAATATTTTTACCATTAAATAAATTAAAACAATAAATTTTTCTCTTCAACATTGTCTCAAAAGTCATTTTGATCAGAAATGCCGTTTCCGGGCAACAAATAAAAAAAAATTAGAACTCCATTTTGAAATTTTGTATATGATCCAAAATGGCCGAATTTTGTTAAAAATTTGAATCATTGTCCATAACAAACACTTATGCAAACTTTCATGCAAATCTGAGAAGATCTAGTTTTCCAATTCGTAATTTGGCATAGAACTGCCCAAAGTGTGATTGGGGCTAAATAAATTATTTTATAGATCATTGCACGATGATGTCATCAATATAGCAGTTTTGACTGCTCAGGGAGCTTGTTTACAGGGACTAATCGCTATAACTGTTGGTGCTCTAAAAATGATCAGGATTAAAATGTTTCAGTCCTAGGACATCACCAAGGGCCAATTTTACAAGAGCTTCAAAATAGCTTCGATCGCACTCTGAAAAACGGCATCGCCATTTTAGTTTATAATTCGGTTACGTATTAATTTTGAGTACTGTTTTTGCCACTGTCCGACATCAAGAGTAAGCCTTTTCACACGTTTGAGTAAATGCATTGAAGCGTACATCTATGAAATCAATGGACGAGTGCACCGATGGATTTGAGTTCACCCATTCGATAAAAAATGACACAAGCTGCGGGAAATGTTTACTAATAATGAACACTAAATGTTCATGAATAATGAATAATGAACATGTAGTGTTCATGATTAGTAAACATTTCCCGCAGATTGTCTCACTTTTTCTCGAGTGAGTGAACTCTAATTCATCGGTGCACTCGTCCATGCTGCACGGGCCGCGTCGCTTGAAAGAAGACAAGCTACGCAAATTATATTGCCGACATACAGGATTGAGACTGTTGACAACTCTTCCGCCGCACACACAAACACACTGCGTGGTGATGAAATCACGTTTATTCGTCGTGTGGTCCCCCGTGTGAGCACAATCCCGATAGTTTTACCGGCCAGATCCTGCTTCATCGGAGTCGAAGCCTAAGGCACACACTGGTTGCACTCGCTTTCACCCGCACCGTTCGTATAAAGGAGAGCTCTTCCTAGTCAGATGCCCAAAACGGCTACTCACGACGGAAGTGAGACGTGTGACGGCCACGAAGTGTACCTCAGGCAGTGAAGGGACATCGGCGTGAAGTGTGGAGTTGTGTTGTGTAGGCGCATCGACAACAGAAATGGATCCGCGATTCGGGTGCACCCGGTCGGTATCTTGTTAGTATTCACCTGAAGAAAATCATGTTTAATAGGAAAGAACAGTAGGTCAAGATGGGAGGCACAAAAGTGTGATAAAAGGGAGAAAGGACAGGGAATAGGAGGCAGTTAGGAGAGAAGGATGTGGAGAATATACTAAAATAAAAACTTGCCTGGTTTGATTATGTAATTTGTTGTGGTGTTCATTTTGCTAGCCAATCCGACCCAAGCTTTGCCATATAAGCGTAAGTCGTATGCAAATATTCTAACGCCATTAAACAAGCTTCCTGAACTGTCAAAAAGAATAAGGGTAAATCATTCCGCGCAATGATCGATGCGATTTGTTGAGCAACCTTCACTCTGGAATTATACGCCACTTTTCCGATCCTGTCAAAGGCAGCAGTGTATGCTCACATTTCCACACCCAGTCCAGTAAACAAACCAGAGAAGGATAGACTCCGCTTTTCGGTCGTTGTCCATGGGTAATGGTCGCCGTACACCCAGCGTCGGGCAGCTTTTGCCGTGCAGAAATTCAACGGAAAACAAAATGTTAATGCTTGTGGCAGCTGCACCAGCAAAGGAAAACTCCGGTACCAGCTTTCAGTGTAATTAAATCAGCTTCTGTTATTGTGAATCCACTCGTAGCGTAACTTTCCGTTGTCCCGTACGAGAGCTTCTGGCGTTTGGGGTTTTTTTTTGTCCAGGGGGTTTACGATTATTTAGGCTATCATCATTGGGCTGCATTTTGAAATCGGAGCAGGCACATATGGCCAAGGTTGCCAAATTGAAATCTGTTAGTTTAGTTAGTTTTCTTTATTAACAAGACATTGAAATCTGTGTATTGTTCAAACAAAATCGTTCCTTCTTATTTTTTTTCGCAAAAACCTGTGATGAGATTGAAAGTTATAATTCATGAATTCAATATAATTTAAATGTTCTTAGCTATCTGGGAAAACCAACCGGTGGAAACTAATGATTTTAAATTGGCTTTTAAATCGATTAACTTACCTCATTCTAGTCGAAATTCTAGTACTACATTATGTTTGTAAAATTGGGGGTTCGCGGATTTTTCTATGTTTCTAGGAGTCGATTAGCTTAGGACCGAAGATAGTACCAGAGCTGAGCCAAAAAGTTTAGCACGTTTCTTCGGGACTTTCTAGCAACAATCAATACGAAACTAACGATTTTAAATTGGCTCACTACTTGACTAGCCTATTGGTCCCAAGCAAACGATTAACGTATCCCATTCTAGTCGAAATTCTAGTACTACTCAATGTTTGTTTTGATTCGCTATGAAAGTTTGACAGATAAAATGAGGGGTTATTGGTTTTTCCTATGTTTCGAGGGGTGAATCGATTAGCTTGGGACCGAAGAGAGTACCAGAGCTGAGCCAAAAATTTGAGCACGTTATTTCGGGACCTTCTAGTCTTAGAGTTACCTCTATGGTTATAACATATTATAGCGCTATCTTGATGGTGGTTTCTGTGTTGCAATTATTTGACAACCGTTATAACATGTTATAACCATAGAGGTAACTCTAAGACCACTGGGTCCCGAAGAAAATCATTATTATTTTTGGCTCACTCAGTACCAGAACAACGGTCCCAAGCAGTCCCAAGCTATTTCACTCACCCCTGCATGTTCTGCATGAATCCACACACCCCTGATGTTATCTGTCAAACTTTAATAGCGAATCAAAACAAACATAGTGTAGTAATAGAATTTCAACTAGAATAGGGTACGTTAATCGTTTGCTTGGGACCAATAGGCTACTAAAGTGGTGAGCCAATTTAAAATCGTTAGTTTCGTATTGATTGTTGTTATAACTACTCAGTCTGGCCAGCGTTTTAGAGTTACCTCTATGGAAAAACGATGTTATCGATTACACTTTGCCTCTCATAAGCAAAGACCAAAATTATTGTAATTTTAAATTAGAGGTCATGCATATATTATGTCACGCTCCGAGGGAGGAGGGGGTAGATAGAGTTGGTGTGGAATAATAATCTATATATATAAAAATGAATTTCTGTCTGTCTGTCTGTCTGTCTGTCTGTCTGTCTGTCTGTCTGTCTGTCTGTCTGTCTGTCTGTCTGTCTGTCTGTCTGTCTGTCTGTCTGTCTGTCTGTCTGTCTGTCTGTCTGTCTGTCTGTCTGTCTGTCTGTCTGTCTGTCTGTCTGTCTGTCTGTCTGTCTGTCTGTCTGTCTGTCTGTCTGTCTGTCTGTCTGTCTGTCTGTCTGTCTGTCTGTCTGTCTGTCTGTCTGTCTGTCTGTCTGTCTGTCTGTCTGTCTGTCTGTCTGTCTGTCTGTCTGTCTGTCTGTCTGTCTGTCTGACCCTTATAGATTCGGAAACTACTGAACCGATTGGCGTGAAAATTTGTATACAGGGGTTTTTGGGGCCGTGGAAGGTTCTTATGATGGTTCGAGACCCCTCCCTCTTCTGTAAGGGGGGGCTCCCATACAAATGAAACAGAAATTTCTGCATAACTCGAGAACTAATCAAGCAAATGGAACCAAATTAGGCATGTGGGGGCGAGTGTGGTGGTATAAGGAGATAATCATAGGGGGTAGGGGGGGGGGGGGCTACGTAGAATATAGCATGCTTTTTTTAAATCGGCGCATAAACTCAAGCTAATATTGAATCCCGAGCAAGACCGGGCACACTCAGCTAGTGATTTAAAAAAAATTGGAAATTGAGTCATGTATCGAAACGTTTCAAGTGAGTACAACCAATTTATCGTGCATGTGAACAAAATATCATTATCATTTATTTGTGAGGGGAAATCTCAAAAAAGCTAGCAGCACTGTGTTAAAGAGTGGATATTCTTTGGGTATAAATATAAGCTAC
The DNA here is from genome assembly GCF_037179485.1 of Ochlerotatus camptorhynchus. NCBI lineage: Eukaryota > Metazoa > Arthropoda > Insecta > Diptera > Culicidae > Ochlerotatus > Ochlerotatus camptorhynchus. The sequence goes on from NW_027040906.1 coordinate 55,329, forward strand.
CTAAGTTCGCAGAAGAGGGCCCAATCCCACCAAGGTGGTCATTCTCAAAAACAGGCCTGATAGGGCTAGGGACTTTAAATAATAATTAAAAAATTTCAAATGCACTAAAGTTGAAAAGACGCATCTTTGTCGGTGGGATTTTTCTGAGGCATAATGGGTGCGATATCCTACGCAGGTGTGGAAGCTGCCTTCCTGCACATTCGATTGCCGTCAATGGATGGCAATCGATATCCGTCGGTGATTGGCAATTGCGGAACAGATACCGAAGTTAAATAAAGGAATGAAGAGGAAAAGACGCATCTGTGTCACTTGAAAATTCATACATGTAAATCACACAAACACAAGAATTAAAGATCATTTAAAGTAAAAAGCTTAAAATCACAATAAATAAAGATCATTTAGGTTGTGAACCATTTGCCGAATTAAATTTAACTCGTGGTTAAAAGTGAAGACATCATATCAAGAAGACTGGCAACTTTTCCAGAATCCAAGTGACAGATAAAATAGCGCTGCGCTTGAGTGAAGGTGGAAGCAACGCATATATAAATGAGCAAATACACAAACCTTTCTTCTGATGATGTAATAATTGCTATCAAATTCGTTCGAAGCATTTACCTTTGAGCGGCAGATGACGCGATTGTACCTGTCTCAGAGCGTTCGTATGAGAAAATGGAAGAGTTGCTAGTCTTCTTGATTTGTTGTCTTCGTTAAAAGTGACATTTCGAAAGTTATTTTCTATGTTTGAAAATCCCTGTGCTGTCGATTGACCGGTTTTCGAGGGGCACTAGTCTTTCAATACTACGCAGCGTGTTGACCAAATTTTTAAAATCTTGTCATTACTGCTTTTATTACTTTAAATATTCTCTGAATTTAATTAACAACGTTAAATATTGAGAAAATTTGATACTTAAATTATTTTATATACATTTAAATTATTTGACATTACATTAATTACACTAGTTTACAGCATTTTTGAACTCGGTAAGGTGGTGATCATTTCCAATGCAAAATCCTACGCTGAATTCAATGCCGTGGTCAGAAAAAATTAAAGTAGAGCCATTTTTGAGATATACAAAAATTTTGATTTTTTGAATTTTGGACAAAAACGATTACTAAAATGTCAATATCTTTGGAACTAGTGCACCAATTTTTAATCTTTTTTATGAAAATGAAGCTAAATAAATTTGCTATCGTTCACTAGAATATTATGTCTTAAATAAAAATTTAATTTTGAAGTCATTTAAAAATTTACAGCATTTTTTTTTATTTTTCCTGCGAATTTTCCATAAAAATCTTGTTTTAATCAACATTTTTAATGGGATAAAAAGATTCAAAAAATCATTCCATAATTTATTCTTAAAGTCCATTCAAAACCGGAGAAAATGAGCCTTTAATGGATGAAATCGGTTGGAAATTGTCGAAGTTATGAGCATTTTTGTAAAACACTTAAAAATGTTGCTGAAATACAACAGCTTTAGAGTTCCTTTTCTAGGTGTCGTTGTAAGCATCCAAATCACATGTAAAGTTTTCATGGGAGATTCTTTTCTCTACATATCAATTTGATTAAGGCATATCAGGATTTAAAACCGAGTTGATACAAAAGAAATTTATTTAGGTTTTATTAAAAATGATTGAGAATCGAATGACTTTGTCTTCGATGTTTTGAACTTGTTTCTCGAATCAGAAACCAACAATAGTCACCCATCATTGCTTCATTATGCAGTATTATGCGTTCTTTTACCACAAGAGGATCATTTTAAACGTTGTCTTTACCAATTGTGAAATTATCCCGTTTTGGCCAATCTTTTCGGACGTAGTGTTCCTTATGAGCTCGACTGTCCCATTTACACAAAAAACACATATATTTTGTGTATCCCTGTTGCAATCCAGTCAACATGGCAACCACTTTAAGATCGGAACAAATTTTCCAAGTGTGTTGATTGTAATTTATCAAATTGAGCAATTGAGCCATTGATTCATACGTTTCCTTCATATTAACGGCATGAGCTAATGGAATAGAAGGTTTCTCATTCCCTTGATGCAGTAAAACGGCTTTCAAGCTCAAGTTGCTGCTATCGATGAATAAACGCCATTCAGCTGGATCATATGGCTCACCAAACTCTTCAAACAAGCCGTTTACGTCATGGCAAAAACATGCCTTGTCCTTTGTAGAATAATGTTTGTCAAATTTCTTGTGACGATTCCTGTGACAAGAAATTTTGACCTCCTTGCTCAGCATGTTGTGTTCTTTCAAGCGTGATGCCAGCAATTCGGATTTCTCCTTCGATAAGTCGAGATCTCGCACCAAATCATTAAATTCGGATTGTGTAAACAGTTTTGGGTTTCTTTCCAATTCCACCTCGAAGTCTTCCTCGCATTACTCCTTGAATTCCTCCTCACTTTTTGTAACGGTCGATTCAACAGAGGGCGCTCGTTTCCGCTTTGGATAAACAGGATACGGGACCGAACTTGAATGTGGAACAGGTTTTGTGATAGAAGCCACTTGTGGATACTCAACTGTTTTGTGACGTCCTTGTTGTTTAACTTTTGTCAAGCAGAAATAACAATCCGTTGCATGACAAAACGGTCGACGCCATATGGTGGGCATGTCAAAGGACAAATAGCGACTGACAGATAACAAATAAGTGAGTTAGTAAGTAAGACATTAACACTTATCAAAAATAGATGAAGTAAAATAATGTCGATCAGGAAAGAACAAAGCACTACCATGTTGTACATAAATTGTTTATATGAAAGTTATTCAAAAAATCAATTTACCTTGCGCCTGACATCCACCTAGCCAAGCACGTTTTGCACGAACTACATAATACTTTTGGAATCCACGGTTTGTCAAAGTCTCCAGGATCAATTTTAAAATAAAGCCTGTATGCAGTTTGCAACGAAGCAGTAAAATTGACCGATTTTGTAAATATATAGTTGCCACACGCGTAACAAAACTTTTGAGGATCATTTTTACACTTGAATTCACGTTTTGTCGTATACATCGTTAAGCAATGTTAAAGAAAGAAAGCTGTCAAATTGAGTTGGTTGCGTTACCCGCATAAACAATAACCATAAGAAGCGCCTAACCACCAATTCGGGATATCATCCCAACTTTATGCGGTATGGTCGTACCATCTATGATATCGTTAGTTTATGGTATCCGTTTATTAGGGTAGGTTCTCGCCGAGCGGTCTCACAAACACTAGCGTAAATTATATTGTAGAAAATATCCCATTTAATTTTGCGTGACAGCTGGTAGAGTTAGTGAAATGCACCGTATGCGTACACGTCCGCAGAAAGGCTTACTGGAAGTGGTGCATGAACCTAGGAGCGGGACAACGGCCAATCTTGGAACATTCAATTTCCATGATTTTACAAAAAATTTCATAACTTCGACAATTTCCAACCGATTTCATCCATTAAAGGCTCATTTTCTCCAGTTTTTAATGGACTTTAAGAATAAATTATGGAATGATTTTTTGAACCTTTTTATCCCATTAAAAATGTTGATTAAAACAAGATTTTTATGGAAAATTCGCAGGAAAAATAAAAAAAAAATGCTGTAAATTTTTAAATGACTTCAAAATTAAATTTTTAATTAAGACATAATATTCTAGTGAACGATAGCAAATTTATTTAGCTTCATTTTCATAAAAAAGATTAAAAATTGGTGCACTAGTTCCAAAGATATTGACATTTTAGTAATCGTACTTTTGCCAAAATTCAAAAAATCAAAATTTTTGTGTATCTCAAAAATGGCTCTACTTTAATTTTTTCTGACCACGGCATTGAATTCAGCGTAGGATTTTGCATTAGAAACGTTGGTCAACCACTAAAGTTCACACTTTTTATGTTGTTTTGTAAACTAGTGTTATCGTTAATTATATGTTGGTTACTTCCAATACCCTTAAAAGCATTCAAAATAAAATTATTACTTTCCTCAAAGTATTTAAATTACTACGATATATTTTAAATATCACGCACTCATACCTGGTAGTGCGCGCCCCTCGCCGGTTTTCGAGAAGAACCCAGCCCAGGTTTTACTTCTTGTCTGTCAGAAGTAACCACGCTCGGATAGCAGGGTTAATCGATAACTTTCCATCTATCATATTTCAACTAATAGGGGTTTTGATCTACAGGGTGATTCAGAATAACTGTCACCGATTTCACAAATATGCAATTCTCAATGGGTAAAATGGGTATATGGTCAAGTATTTTTGTTTTAAGTGTGTACAAATATCAGCTTGTATTGATAGTAGGATTTGCAATTTCATTCGTTTGTGATTTCAAGCAGCCATTGACGTCAAAATGGAGAATGGCATAAATCTTTAATAAAATCGTGTGTTATCTTTTAAAAACTGAAATCTCTTCGAAAGAATGTAACATTTATTTTTGCATCATTATAGAGGTACAAAGGAACCATGCTTGGAAAATCCGTTCAATATCAGAGCTTAAACGCATCACCAGGACTCAAAAAGTGCTGGAACTAAAGCGTGCGTGCCAGCTGTGGTTAATTTTCATGACAAATGTGGCTGATAATTGAGGTAAAGGGAGAGAGATTTGAAATAAACTATGCTTAGTTGAAGATTATATATGAAGAATATCTGGAATATAATGATATCAAAAATTCATGCAAGCGTTCAATCGTTATGACCATTTTAAAAAGGGACAGTTATTCCGAATCACCCTGTAATTTCCATCCTACTAAGCACAACGCGCACTTTACCGCGCCTATATAGTGACAAAGCTGTATCACCATTTATATACCCACCATGGTTAGCCCATGCATTAACTGTCAAAAAACCCGAAAACGTATGCATTGTGCGCCGGCCTTTAAGCTGGGTTTAGACTAGGCAAGTCAAATGATCAACTCAGTTGAATTCAATTGGCTTGAAAAGTTGAGCCTGGTTCAACTTTTTTCAATTCAAGTGAGTTGATCAAGTCAGTTGAATGGCATGGTTTACACGTTCAATTCGCGTTCAAGTCAGTTGAATTCAACTGACTTGATCAATTGACTTGCCCTATCTAAACCCAGCTTTAAAGTCAAAAAGCATCTGCTCATTCCGCTTCGGACGGCGTGGCAAGCAGCAAGCAGGAGTGGATTTTCTCCCTCTCTCTGCTGTCGTGCTGAATATTCTCGCAGGTACCACGCAGTAGCGGAGCGACGGGCAAGCATCTAGAACTAGCTTCCAAAAGAAACTTCTATAATAATCTGCTTAAGAAGCTTCTTTTAGAAGCTTACTCTAGAAGCTTATTCTAGACGCTCGCCCATCGGAGCACTCTTCTGACAAAAATAAAACACGACAGAACAGTAAACCTGAGGCATACTGGAGCAATTTTTCAAGGTTTATGGATCAAATTTAAAAAGAGATTGTCCAAAACATGATAAATATATGCTTATTATGGGTAGGTGCATCAGTTATGGCTGGACGTTTCTACTATGATGTGTTCCAATTATGGTCTATATGGGAATTAAACAGGCCATAATTGGAACACACCATAAAAGGAACGTATAGCCATAACTGGCACACCGACCCTAGGTATGATCCATAAAATTAAAATATATTTTCATGTTTTGGAATCTATTTTTTTAAAATTTGATCCATAAACCTCTGAAAATTGCTTCATTACTACTCAGGTTTACTGTTCTGCCCGGCTTTTTTTGACAGAAGAGCGGAACGATGGGTGAGCGTCACATGAAATTTAAAAAAAATCATCGAAACAAGTCATTGTTTACAAAAGCTTTTACGCCCTAATTCCAGCTCTATCTAGAAATGTTCGGATGTATGTAGTCGATTTTTGATGTGCATTGGCAAGTCTTTTCGTGGGACGCCTCGTGGATGTTCTACTTGGCTTCGGAACAGCTTCTCAGTGCGCAAATATTAGGGACCTAGAATGAGGAACTAGAAATTGTCTCTTGGGCCTGGTTATGGCTAGATCAGTAACCGATTATAGATAAAATAAAATAAAAATAAACTCCCCGAAAAAATCAAACGCCAGGTTCGAACACACGCACAGCCTCTCCCAGTTCAGCACTGATCTTCTGAAATAAATTTAAATCCTCTTTAAAATAAAAATATACAGGTATACCTCGACATAACGCAACTGTCACTCCTGACTTCCATCGCCGATTTCTCACAAACGGCAATTCAAATATACAAAGTAATAACACCATCGGACAGATAAGATAATTTCCCATCTATCGGTAATATTAATATGTATGACTTTATTGTTATAAGCGAGATATTGATGATGGCAGTCAAAAATGACAGCTACGTTTCATCGAAGTATACCTGTAATATAAGTCAAATTACTAAAGAGGAATTCAATGTAGTGTATTAACCAATATAGTTTACAGTTTGATGTGTCTCCATGCAGCATGGAACCATTTTAGCGAGGTCTAATTACCCACCGAAGAACCTGGATCAGAGAATGGTTGTTTGCAAAATTTGTCAGGTTCATATTTTACTGCCATCGTAATATCGATCAAGATTTCAGCGACGACGTACAATCAGAATCCCTCTGGACCAGTTTAGGCCAGTTTCATGTTAAATTTACATTTTGAGGCATTATAAGGTCCAATCCAACTATCTCAGAGGCATATTGATGTTTATTTAAGGTACTTGAATGTGACTCAAACAAGTATTCTTTAGAAAGATTGTTCAAAATATAATACTAGAAACGTGAATTTCAGGCAAATTTTATAAAACTTCATAGTTACGAGATGAACTATCCAAGAAGCGAAAAATCTCGCTAATATACGTAAAAAAAATGGAGTTCATTCATGAAAGGGATATCTGTCAAAACAACAAATGCAAAACAAAAAAAAAATGTTGGCTAGGTTTGCTTTGATCAATCCTTGCATCAATCGGCTTGTGATTAAAGCGATACATTTTCACTGAAAAAAAAAAACAGCGTAAAGTTTATCCAACCGTATATAATCCAATGTCCAATCCTCGGTCCAATCATTCAATATACATATCTTCATTAACATTTCAAAAGGGCGAAATTATGTTTGTAAACAATTGGCTTTAAGCGCCGATTTTTCGCGAATGATAGCTCAGCACATGCAAAGTAACGACACCATCAGGTAGAGAAATGTTTCCTCTACCAGCTGGCATCGTTAATTTGCAGAAGGGAGTTGATGGTAATTGTTTACCAAAGCAGTTTCGCCCGAATGAAATGTTGGCACCGATATGATGCCCATCAGATGAGGATGGCGAATGTTTGTTTTTGACAGCGATTTCGACGTTCGCTTCTATCATTGTGGTTACCGGTCACGTGTAATGCGCTCGATGAATGGAAACCGGATTATCGGCGCACGTGCTTCTATGTGTGTGTGTGGTTAGATTCGGCTAACAATGCATGCTGGGGTGAGTTGGAAGATGGAGGTTTGCGGAAGCTTCCAATCAAATGACATTTCCACGTCATTAGAGATGAAAAAGTGCAATCAATAGTGGAGGTGCGGATGTAGCTGGTGGTCACTCAGTGGGTGGAGGGTTTGGTTTCAAAATCGTTTTAGTTTTTTGTTTGTTTGCGATTTACACTTTTTCGAGAGATGACGCAACAATCAGAAAAAAAGGGTACTTTAATTCGGGCCCAAATTGATTACCGGGGTGAAATTGATCAAAATGCCATGCGTTTTCAGGCTATTTTCGGCTATCCAGCGTTCCATGCTCGGTAATGGCGGCCTGTTTGTATGAATAAATGTATCCTTCACTGTGCTTTTTGACACTATCTGGAGGTTCAGATTTTGACCCCTCCCTTTCCCTCTCCCAGGGACAGAAGAAAATGGAACAACATACGCCCTCCAGTTAGTGTCGATTTGGCGTAACTGTTAGATCGCCCATCGCGGTATCTAATGGTAGTGTTAGCATGCGTGGGCGAGCTAAAAGTTGCCCCAAACCGACGATCAAATCCATTGTTTACAAAAGCTGATACGTCCCTTCGAAAAAGTAATCGAGAAATGTTGACTTCGATCGAAGACAACAAATCAAGAGTTGTCTTCGCTTCGATGCTCAGAGGTTGCCTTGATCAAGACAATGTTGTTATGTCAAAATTAGAATTCGCCGGCGCCGGTGGTGCAGTGGTAAGCGTGACTACTTTCTCACCTCAATGGGTCTGGGTCAGGGCTCTACATTTTCGATGCTCTAAAATGAACTCGAGTTTTGTTTCTCTCATACAAACGTGTTCAACGCTTCATTTCTATAACGCCTAGCTAGACTATCAGCAAGAAATGATAATGAAAAAGAAGCACGCTTAGAAGGAAACGCTGGCTGTGGATCTTCTCGTCGTTGCTATGCTCATCGCTTTCAATGTAAGTAACGTCGATTTTCTAGTTAAACGAAACCTCATTATGACTTTCAATCCCCTTTCACGAACACTCTATCACCGCTCTTTCAATTTGTTTAAAATGCGTTATGTCCCGTTTTCGTTAATTTTTTTTTAGATAAATATGTGGATGGAAGATACATCAAACATATTACGTGTAATCTTCAAGTGTTTTCACGTGAGAAATGCTTTAAATATGTATTTTCATTTTCCGTCATATACGTCATGAAACCTCTGTTGATGCGTTTCATGAAAGAGAAAACTATCAAAGTAGAGCGCTCTTTCGCTCATCCTTTTCACCGAAGCTTGAAAGGAAGACCAATGGAGCGACGGGAGAAAGAGAGACAAGCGATTGAACATTTGTTTGTGCACGCCGACTGAGGTGCTAGAATGCTGCGAAGCTGTTCGACTTTAACAGAAAAAGAAAGCCAGCAGTCTCTTCGTCGCATCGATTTGGTCGATTGAAGCTGATATTGTGACGCCCTGGTCTGGGTTCAATCCCAGCCGAAGTCGGTAGGATATTCCAGTAAAACCGATGGTTCCGGCCCATGTGTGTTTGAATGGGTGCGATATCCTACGCAGGTGCAGAAGCTGCCTTTCTGCACATTCGATTGCCGTCAATGGATGGCAATTGATGTCCACCGGTTATTGGCACTAGATTGCGGAACAGAGGCCAACTATAGTCGCTATATTCATAGTCTGGCGGATGAAATCTCGGGAACCAATTGAGCTGTCAAATAGCGGAACCAATCGAGCAAATCACGACCAACAACAGAAAAGAGCACATCAGCTATTGCGAACAATACTTCGGAAACTGTTTTCTCGTGATTCAAGGCTCGCCTACGCAAACTAACACTATCTTTGGGTTGGGGACAGATCCCCCCCCCCTTAAACTGTTTACGTAGTTTATGAACAGCCCCTAGGTAGTTGGTCTATCTGTTAAGGTTGTCTTCATTTTCACCCCTAAGTTGAGTGTAGAAGAAATGATTTTTATCAGCACTGTTCAGAACTACTTGAAAGTTCCCAAAAGTTTACTAACCTTAAGGAAATTGCCTCGAAGTTATTTTGTAGTTTTAGAAACTAGCCTGATGCTCACAATACTTCTTAACAATCTTCTGATCCGAACGATCGTAGATCTTCTCTAAAGCTTTAACATTACACGGAGAACCAAAACTACCCACCGGTTGAGTACTTTAAACTTACATTTGAGTTGATGCCTCTCACTTGCTCGCTTGTTGTTGTCAAGAACGAAAAGAGTAAAACAATCCAAAATTGGACAGTTCCGTGCGCCAAGTTAAAATTGAGTAAGTTGTGTAAATCTCAATGTTAAGTAGTTTGATCTTGACGTTGAGTGAAAACAACTTAAAAGTAAGTAATCCTGTTTACATGCGAGTGAATGACAACAACTCAAAATTCAGTAGGCATTAGAACCCTAAATTGAGTTGGCGCACGGAACTGCCAATCTGGGTGAAAAGAACTCAAAATTAAGTACTTTTTTCTTTACGAGTACGCTTATTCAAAGGTTAGCTCAAATTTTTTCTGAGACAGACCCAAAGAAGATGAAAGTCAAGAGGACTTTCAAAACAATTCTGGAGAGCTTTTTGGATAGTACTTCAATGACGATTCTTGACGATTTTTAGGTCTGGTCTCGACAAATTCTCAAGTTAGCCCAGGACTTCCTGGGTAAGCACAAAAGTCTTCTGAGATAGTTCTTTAGAACTAAAAGTAAACAGGACCTTCAAGACAACCATAATAATAAAACAAAATCCATACCCAAGCGATATACCAAAAGATAGAACTATTTTACACATGGTTTGGATTAGAGAGGGTCTAGTATAAGAGAGAAGCAGACTGGCTGGTTTTGAGCCAAACGAACTGTCAAAGCTAGAGCCAATCGAGCAGCGCCTATCTTGATTGCATTGTCAGTGTTGCTAGAAATCACCTAGGCATAGGTTGCCAAGGCAGTATGTTTTGAATCTGCTGCTTGCTTATACTAGACCCTCTCTAGTTTGGATGATACTGTGAACACGTCGTTAAGTAAAATAACCATACAAATTTTATTGGGGAAGGACAAGGATGTTTAGTCATGAAGAACTTTAAACTAAGCCTTGAACTTCCTGGATGTGCTTAGAAGTCTTCTGTGACCGTTGCAAAGAACGTGGAAGTCATAAGGACTTTCAAGACATGTCTGGAGCAGGGCTATGCATTTTCGAAACAATGAAAAGAAGTAAGTAATTGTGTTTCTTGTTATCGAGTCACGATGAACATTCCTCCTTTCAAACATGACTTGACTATCGCTTGTTTCGTTCGTCAAGTGCTTCAGTTCATTTGATTTGAAACAAAGACTTGATTCAATTGTTGCAATGAATGACTCGAAAACTTCGTTTTTTCCACTTTCACTTCAATTCGCGCTCATTCGACTTGTCACGCATCGCGTCGTTAAGCATCAAAATGTAAGGCTTGTACTCGAAAAAAATGCACCATTTTTATCCGTGTGTAACATTTTTATCCGTGGGTAAAAATTGATGAAAATCTGGGTATAACTAGTTTGGATTGAATTGTTTACATGTGCAAAATTTCATAACAATCGGTTCAGTGGTTATTGAGATGTCATGGAAACAAGAAGAAAATCGCCGGAGAATTCTGCGCGCCGTCATAGAAAATCCGACTGCGACCATGAGATGGATAGGAAGACAACTGGGAATCACCCATACAACTATGTCTCGGGTGGTAAAATCGTTTAAGGAGTCCCAGACGACCGAGCGGTGGGCTGGAAGTGGAAGAAAATCGAAGACAGCTGACCCTGTGAATGCCCGGAAGGTGTTGGGTCATTCCAAGCGTAATCCGAACCTTTCGATTCGCGACGCGGCTCTGAAGGCAAAGTGTTCCGCCTAATTCACCAGAGATCCGTCCGGTGGAAAGATTTTGGGCCATAATGAAGGCCAAAGTTCGAAAATCGTCTAAGGTGTTTAAGAACGAGCTGGAGTTGAAGAAAGAATGGATGAAAGTGACCAAAAAGGTCGGCTCCACCATTGCACAAAATGTAATGAGGGGTCTTAAGGGAAAGGTGCGGGCTTTCAGCGATGGAAAGGAAATTGAATAAAGTAATTATGCCAAAACATAATCCATATGTATTAGTTCATTCCATGAAAGTTTCAAGAAAATCCGACTTAAAATAAAATTTTGGCGAACACTTTTGTCTGGTGCATTTTTTTCGAGTACAGGCCTTAGTATCTGCACAATATCGGTTGCGTATAGGGATGGCATCCGGATTATATGTAGTAATTATAAATTATTTTATATTAAACGATTATTAAATTAACGAGGCCATTCTGGAGTCCAAGATGGCGGCCATCGGGGTCAGGAAAACTCTCAAATACCCTTCAATATGGGTATTTTCGGAACGGGGACGACACGAAGGTGCCAAATTCGATATCCGACTCCATTTTGTAACTCAAAATAGTGACCATTGGTTTTCGGAAGTGTCAAATACCCTAAGATATGGGTATTTTAGTAACGGGAACAACGCGTGGATACCGAAAATCGATATCCGGCGCTATGTTTGGAATCCAATATGGCGGCCATCAGGATTGAGAAAGTTTCAAATACCCTACAATTTGTGTATTTTCGGAACGGGGAAGACGTGTAGATGCCAAACATCGATATTCGATGCCATTTTGGAATCCAAGATGGTGGCCATCAAGTTTCATAAACCGTGTCAAATACCCCAAGATATGGGTATTTTCGGAACGGAGACAACGCGTGGATGCCGAAAACCGATATCTGAGGCTATGTTGGACTCCAATATGGCGGCCATCGGGGTTTTAGAAAAAGTGTCAAGTACCCTACACACCAAAAAATTCTCAATTTTACTGGCGATGTAAACATCCATGCATACAAACATTCATACATGTAAACTTCCTTTTCACGTAAATTAGCAACTTGTAAGAAATGTTGCCAACTCGGTTGCAAACAAAAGTGGACAGTTGCATACAATATATGGGATAATCTAAATTTGTATGATATATGACGCTCCATTTATGTGCATCATAGTAACGGAAATTTACACTACTTTTTTTTAGCTGTGTACACTATGGTTATTCTTGGAACGGGGACAACGCGTAGATGCCGAAAATCGGTATCAGATACCATTTTGGAATCCAATATGGCGCCCATCAGGGTTCAGAAAGCATAAAATACCCTACAATATGGGTATTTATGGAACGGGGACAACTTGTAGATGCCGAAAATCGATATCCGATGTCATTTTGGAATCTAATATGGCGGCCATCAGGCGTCATAAAAAGTGGCGTCATAATATCAGGGTATTTTTCGAAACGGGGACGACGCGTAGATGCTGAAAATCGATATTCGATGCCATTTGCAGGCCACTTGACACTTTTTATGAAATTGGAAGCAACCATCTTTAATTTCAAGATGGTGTCGGACATCGATTTCTGGCTTCTAGATGTCACCCCGATTCCAAAAAAACCCACATTGATCGGATTTAAAGACGGTATGACGCCAATTTTCGGCATCTACGTCTCATCTCCATTCTGAAAATAACCATATTTTAGGGTATTTGACACTTTTCCGCAAATCAGAAGTCACCGTCTTGGATTTCAAAATGGCGTCGGAAATCGATCTCCGACCTCTAGACGCCATCCAGATTCCAAAAATATTGATAGGTATTTGACAGTATTTCCCATTTGTTCTGAAATCGGAAGCCGGCATCCTGGATTTCTGAATAGCGTCACATATCAATATTCGATCTGTAGACTTCATACTGATTACAAAGATATCAATATTGATGTGTATTTGACTGTATTTCCACTTTTTATTAAGTCAGAAGCCGCCATCCTCGATTTCAAAATGGCGTCGGATATCGATTTTCATCCTCTAGACAACATCCCGATTCCAAAAATATCTTTATTGCTAGGTATTTGCCAGTATTTCCCACTTTTTATTAAAGTGGAAGCCGCCATCTTGAATTTAAATATGGTGTCGCATATCAATTTTCGATCTCTAGACGTAACCGCGATTCAAAAAATATTCAAATTATTGGGTAAACAAACCACCCGACAATGATACATTTGACACAAAACTGACACTTGCCGCCGTGTTCGCGGAAAATATTAATCCTAGCCACGAACACGCGTACCAAATTTATGAGTTGGTTCGTGTCTAATCTATTTCGGACAAATTATTTTTATCTAGATAAAATATTTTTTTATGGTTTTGACAGCGATCCCTGCACATTTTAATTGGCCGTTATGAATTCTCGATCAAGAGTTAAGTTTAAGTTTCTTGTCGGTTTTTCGGTGATCCACGTGCACGTGAACCGAGTGAACAATCAACAAAAGTCAGAAAAACTGCTCGAATTTGGATCGAACAGCTTCGCTTCATTGCAAAATTTAGTTCATTTGACAATGGAAGGAGAAATGAACACGAGTCAAACCAAAACAAACAGCATGAAAACTGATCGAAAGTGGTTCTGTTGGTGTTGACGGAGATCTGCTCGAAGAGAAGACAGAATTGGGTTTCAATTGAAAGTGATGGTTTACAGCTTTATCGTCACTTGATAATTTTCGATTGAAAGCCACTTTGTGGGGCCCTGGTCTGTGGAGGGCTTTTAGAGTAAATCGAAAAGATTTCAATGTTTACTCTGATGGGCTTCCGGGTCTATTCCTGACGTATTCTATGCCTTGAACTTTCTGGGTGAGCTCAGAAGTCTTCTGTGACCGTTCCATAGAATCGAAAATTCAAGAGGGCTAGTAATTTTTGTTCAAAGCACACTACTAACATTTGTCCCCATGTCCGTGGAAAATGTATAAAATGTATAGCTATGCCATGACTACGTTTGAAAAATTTATTACTAGGTTGGTGTATGATCTTGGAGAATTAGCGTATTCTCGCCAAACCAATAAGCAACATTTTTAGTGAGTGTATTTCATTTAAAGCAAAATTAGCATAACAAGTTTGCCCAGTCAGATCATAATCATAATCAGATTGAAGCTGAAGCTGAAGAAATCGTTTAAATACATTCAGTGAATTGTTTAGGTGACAAAATACAATGAAATTAACGTTTAAATTTTAACTGCCGAAACAGTCAATGTCAGATTATAGGAGTTTGAACTACCGGTGTCGTACTGTAACAAACCTATCACATTACTCGCTAAAGCTGACCGTCGACCCGCAAAGCCGAGAGAATCCATTTCGATATTGGATTAGGAAAGTTTTGCACACCTGTCTGCTTTTGATTCGTTGTCGTTAGCAATAGGTATTTACCCTTCCGATGTGAGGATGATGCTGGAATACGAGAAAGTTGAGCAGGAATCCCAATGCCACTACGGAAACGGATGGCGAAGTTGGTCTGATTTGTTGTTTGTTATTGATATGATGGTTTGGGAATGTTTTCGGAAATTTTTATGCCATATTGGATTTGGTTTATAGATAAACTTTTCAAGAGGTCCTATCTGCATTGATCGATTCTTTTCAGGACCTTTTGAAATGAAATTTGAGATTTGTGAATTTTCGAAGACATCAATCTTCCATGTATCGACTTGTCAATAAATTCACTTACATCCCTTTTCTGTTTTTCTTACAGGTATGTACAAACGACTTGCATTTAAATTTCTGGTAAGTAGGTAAGCGAGTTCCGTTTTGTTATTAATGAAATGGATTTTCCGTCTTCTATACGCCGTTCACCACAGTCAACGCTGCCTAGTTCGATAAAGGTGGGTCCATTGATGCAGGCAGAATTTCGAATTTCGAAGTGGAATTGACTGTGCCACCATTCTGCGAATGCGGGGAAAAGAAAGGTGATCATGCAAGCGAATTCTAATTTCCGTACACGTGTAAGCCGGCTTGTATTATTCACACAGGGAACGAAGCTGCCAATATCATCGCCAGCATACAAGACATACGACAGCGAGCGATGCCGGGATGCAACCCTAAGTGCATTTTAATGCAAATTCTGCACTTCCATGTCGTTCTTTGCCTGATCCTGATAGCTTTCTCCGAACGAACGGAGGCGAAGAGGAGAAGAAGGTGAAAGATATTCAATTTCGCGTGAGACACATATTGTGGGTAGCTAACTGAGCGTGACCCAGTTTCAACCGCGCGTCGTTCGTCGTCGTCAAAATGCATTTCCTGGTTTCTGGAAGTTTTCTACCATGCGGGAGCGATGCGATGGAAGGCTCTATAGTGCCGATGAAAAATGTTTTTTCCTTACGACGCGACGGCTTTTGGGGGGATTTTACGTTCGGTGCTGATAAGATTAACCTCAGGTGACTGGCGAAGGATTTATGGGACTGCTATTTGAGATAATGATGCAAATTGGATGTTCCCACAGGCTGCAATAGGAGTTCTGTCGGAGTTATTAGTTTTTGCCATCTGCCGGGTGGATTTCTGTCGCTTGCAAATGCCTTTGATTGGTCATACATATATAGGCATTTAGGATGAAAAACGATTTTTTGACCACAAATTCATCTAGCCTTCGGCTAAAAATCTCTATAATAAAGTTAAAAAAAATATCTCAAGATAAATCATCATTTGCAACCCATTCTTGGTCAACAAAACCCAATTTGAACTCATTTTTCATGAACCTATCACAAAAGAAATTAAGACAATTGATCGAACTGTGTTGACTGTGTTCCATTTGGCGAATTTTTACTTAAATTTGACAGACAGAATTTTTCAAATAAACCTGCTATTGTACCAGACTTATTTCTGACAGACAAGAAATCAATTTTGACGCACACCTTCTCGAAAATCGGCCGATCAACAACAGAGGGATTTCCGAACATCTTAATTTATTTTCGAAGTGTCAAATTTAAGTGAAAATTCACCAAATGTGACACAACCGAAGGCTCTGAACCATTTGGTGGATTATTTTAACTTTTGGTTAAAACTTGACAGATGGAAAGTTATCGATTAATCCTGCTATCCGAGCGTGGTTACTTCTGACAGACAAGAAGTTAAATTTTCACAATTTTGGCTAAGTTCTTCTCGATAACCGGTCGATCGACAGCACAGGGATTTTCGAACATAGAAAATGACTTTCGAAATGTCACTTTTAACCACGAGTTAAATTTAACTCGGCAAATGGTTCACAGCCTAATTTACTTAGGTTCTGCAGCGTGACATCACGAATGGAAAAAAAATTAAGAAAACAAACTTTTGCGCAAGATTTCAAGAGAAAGACGTTGTAAACATTCGGTATTTCCTCAAATCCACAGGCTGTGAGTTCCCTCATCCATTAATGTATGAGCTAGGTAAAGGAATGTGCGTTTGATTAGTACTGTTGCATTAATGAACCTTCGCTCAATTTTATTGGAATATAAATTTGTCATTCATTTCTACTCGGGATATGAGATCCCAATAATCAGAAGAGAGGGAGAACGAATTCTCTCACCACACAATTAGGCATAGGCAAATGAAATAGACCGCGTGGATTGTAAAGTTATATATATATCGCTAGAATAGATGGGACAGTGAAATGTATAAGATCAATAAGGAACACAGTGAATTTATCCTCATTTTGTATCAGCAAACGGTGGACGGAATAAAGACTGCGTAAGGCAATTTATTCACAGAAACTACTTTTTGAAAGCTGATCCGAAACTGGAAGAAGTCGTTTCTTTTTCAGGTTGAGAACATTCTTGGTGAGTATACTGGTTATGATAGTGGTGACGACCCCATTGGTTTCTCACTACATAATCAGAAAGTTGCTGTCTCTGCCAACAGGTTATGGGCCCAGACGAGTTGACGTTTAGGAGTTAGTTTATAGAATTGTTCAGACGGAGGCCTTCTCTCTGTGGAACAATTTCTAGGGTTTGCTCAGTCGGAGACCTTCTTTTCTGAGGAGCAAACATAGGGATTATTTGAGAAAAGTTTTGCTCAGACGGAGACCATTTTTCTGTGGAGCAAACTTTGATCAAAAGATTATCGACTAGACTATTTTAGACGGCCTTCTTCTTTTTTTATTATTATTGCAAATATGGAAAACCGTCTCAAGCGAGTGGTTATTCCAATGTTTAGAGGGGACGAAAAGACATTCCCGTTCTGGAAGAAAAGAATGGAGCAACATTTTAAATATGAAGGTTTGTTGCACACTCTCGACAAAACTCCTGAAGAAGAAGATTATTTCCATGCGATCGCCGGGGCTACCGCCGAACAAGAGAATGCGAGGAAAGCCGCATTACAAAAACGGCTTAAAGAAGAGGATACAGCAGTTAATGAGCTGTGGCTTGCATTGGATGATGAGCCAATGGGGCATGTTATACATTATAACTATGCTAAGGAAATTATGACTCGATTAGGGGAAATTTTTCAAAAACATGGGCCGATGGCTATGATTGGACTCCGGGCGAAATTATATTCGTTAAAATCCCAAAAATTTAACTCTTTGAAGCAACTCTTTGCAGCTCACCAACAAATTGTTAGGGAAATTGAGAGTATGGGGGAGACTATTGGAGGGGTCGAAAAATTAAATACTTTGCTCGTTGCTATACCGCAGGAATTCCAAAATTTGATTGGTGCCCTCTCTGTGTTGAGGAAGGACGACTTGGAATTGATGTCACTGGAGCAAGTCCAGCGGGTATTTTTGGACGCCGAAGAAAATAAGGGCAAGCGAAACGATTCGGGACCATCACAGGTGGCCATGTACGCACCCCAGCAACAACCCCAGCATCGACCAGATCATCGACCCGATCAGCGATACGAACAGAGACGCCAGCAAAGTTCGGTGAGATGCTTTGAATGTGGTCGGTACGGACACAAGAAACGTAATTGTCGCGAAGCACGCCGCAAGAAGGAAGCCGAAAGGACGGAATTTAGGAACCACCCGGGAGGACAACGTCGTGATGTGGCTATGGTCACGCGACAGAATGGCGCGTTCAGAGTACGGATACCGTTGGAGATACTATCCGAGGATTCCGTTCGTGATTATAAAATAGCGAAGATGGATCTCACCAAGATGCCGGTGCCATCCGGTGGGGTAACCTTGCTGGATTCAGGAGCTACGAAACATATGTTTCATGACATCGGAATGTTCAATGATTTGTGGGACGCCGTGGCTGCCATTCAAACGGCCAAAAAGGGAGAGATGTTGAGATCTGAAAAGTCCGGAAATGTGAACATAGGAACAAATAAAAATTTCAATGTTACACTGTATAATGCTCTTTATGTTCCTGATCTGAGTTACAATATTGTTTCTGTTTCAAGAATCGAGTCTTCTGGGAAGTCAGTTGTATTCAGAAATGGTGGAGTGGAAATTTTCGATGAAAAAGGAATGTTGATTCTTACGGGAGAAAGAGTTGACGGTTTGTATATCTTGAACGTTAAGTTTGATGGAAATTCAGATAAAGTATTTTCTGGCAAGGTATTAAAAGATCATGAGTTGTGGCATGTTCGGTTCGGTCATTTGGGAGCACAGAATTTATTTAAACTGATGAAGGACAAAATGGTAGAGAGGTTGAATATTGAACTATCTTCCATGTCTGGTTCCCCATTGACATGCAAATCATGCATTTATGGAAGACAAACCAGAGAAGCTTTTGATAATTCGCCTAAGATCCGATCTAGTAGACCACTAGAGCTAATTCACTCTGATGTTTGTGGTCAACTACCAGAAGATACACATGACGGATACAGATACTTTGTAACGTTCATTGATGATTATACACATTTTGTAGTTGTATATTTAATCCGCTATAAGAGCGAAGTCTTGGAAAAATTTCGGGAATATGAGGCTATGGTAACTTCACATTTTTCTCTTCGAATTTCGAGGTTGCGAACAGATAATGGTGGGGAGTATTTCAGCGGAGATTTTGTGACGTTCTGTCGAGATAAAGGGATTCAGATGACACCCACTGTTCCGTATACACCACAACAAAATGGTGTCAGCGAAAGGATGAACCGGACCTTAATGGATAAAGTGAGAACAATTCTTCATGAGAGTAATTGTCCGTCAATGTTTTGGGGAGAGGCATTATATGCCTCAACATATGTATTAAACCGTAGTCCTACAAGTGCATTGAACGTTTCAAAAACGCCCTTTGAAATGTGGTTTGGGGTAAAACCTGACGTAAGCAAACTTAGAGTGTTTGGTTGTATTGCCTATGTACACGTGAATAAGGAATACCGTACAAAGTTGGACAAGAGAAGCAAGTCTCTTTGTATGATGGGGTATGCACCAAACGGGTACAGACTATGGGATGAAGATATACGAAAGGTTATAATTTCAAGAGATGTAAAATTTGATGAACATAGTTTTTATTTCACAAAAATTAAAGAAACATCCGAAGAAGAACCGATTTTCTGTGAGGTAGAAAGAAGACCTGAACCTGAAATTTTTGAAGTAGAGAATCATTCCATATCTGATGAAAACAGTGACGATGAGTTCATGAGTGGGGAAGAAGTAGTTGAGGATGAATATAATCCTGAAGAAGGAAATCGTCCTAAAAGAACTGTTAACGCCCCTGCGTGGCTAAATGATTTTGAAACTGTTTTTCTATCTTTGAGCGGTTCAGGTGAAATTCCACAGAATATTGATGAATTACGTAAACGGAGTGATTGGGGTCAATGGAAGCAAGCCATTGATGAAGAATTAAACGCCTTGAAGGAAAACAACACATGGTCATTAATCAACGAGCTACCGGACGGAAAAAAGGCTATTAATTCCATGTGGGTGTTTAGTATCAAGGAAGAAGGAGAGTCCATTCGATATAAAGCAAGGTTAGTAGCGAAGGGGTGTTCGCAACGTCCAGGTGTTGACTACTGTGAAACCTTTGCTCCAGTGGCAAAGATGACAACTGTAAGGACGATGCTTTCGATTGCAGTAAAGAAAGATTGGTTAATACATCAAATGGATGTCAAAACTGCATTTCTCAACGGAACACTGAACGAAGAGATTTATATGAAACTTCCTCGAGATGAGAATGGAAACATTAAGACATGTAAGTTGAATAAAAGTCTCTATGGGTTAAAGCAAGCCGGTAGGAGCTGGAATCAACACTTTGATAAAATAATGTCACAATTAGGGTTTCAGAGGCTGAATTGCGACACATGTCTTTATAATTGCTCTAAAAAGGGTCTTTTTATCATCTTGTACGTAGATGATATATTGATTTTTGGAACTAACATATCTGCTATCAATTGGATTAAGGAAATGCTATCGAACCATTTCAAGATGAAGGATTTAGGGGAAGTTAAAAGTTTCCTGGGTTTAGATATTACCAGAAATCTTGAGAGAGGTACATTAGAGCTGTCTCAGCAATCCTATATTGAGAAGATTTTGAATATATTTGGTATGATGGACTGTAAGTCGATGCCTACACCTATGGATGCGAACTATAAATGGGTAAGATCTGAAAAATGTACTGATAAACCATTTAAGCAATTGTTGGGATGCTTACAGTACTTGACACTAATGTCAAGACCTGACATAACTATTGCTGTGAGTATTTTGAGTCAATTTCAGAGCATGCCAGGAGATGATCATTGGGCAGGATTGAAGAGGATCCTTCGATACCTTCAAGGAACGAAATCGCGACGCTTGGTTTACTACCGTGAGAAGGATGACGAGCCATTAAAGGGATACGCGGATGCGGACTTCGCAAACGATATTGAAGAGAGAAAGTCAAATTCCGGAAACGCTTTTCTGGTTTATGGCAACATCGTGTCCTGGAAGAGCAAGCGGCAGCACATTGTGACACTATCATCAACAGAAGCGGAACTGGTTTCATTATGTGACGCTTCTAAGGAAGGTGTATGGATATCGTGTATGCTGCGGGAGATGGGAATCTCGTTCACTCCATTCACCATATACGAGGACAACATTCCCTGCATTCGAATATCGGAGGAACCTAGAGAGCATCAGCGAACAAAACATATTGATGTGCGGTATATGTTCATTAGAAACTTGATTAATGAGAAGAAAATTAAATTGGAATATATTAAGAGTGAAGATCAGATTGCAGATGTATTTACAAAACCCCTATTAAAATCAAGATTTTATAAAATGTGCGAATTGTTAGGAATGATAAATTGAAGGGAAGTATTGGAATATAAATTTGTCATTCATTTCTACTCGGGATATGAGATCCCAATAATCAGAAGAGAGGGAGAACGAATTCTCTCACCACACAATTAGGCATAGGCAAATGAAATAGACCGCGTGGATTGTAAAGTTATATATATATCGCTAGAATAGATGGGACAGTGAAATGTATAAGATCAATAAGGAACACAGTGAATTTATCCTCATTTTGTATCAGCAAACGGTGGACGGAATAAAGACTGCGTAAGGCAATTTATTCACAGAAACTACTTTTTGAAAGCTGATCCGAAACTGGAAGAAGTCGTTTCTTTTTCAGGTTGAGAACATTCTTGGTGAGTATACTGGTTATGATAGTGGTGACGACCCCATTGGTTTCTCACTACATAATCAGAAAGCTGCTGTCTCTGCCAACAAATTTCAAGTTCTGTTCAATTTTCACACTGCCGTACCCTAGCGGAACTATCAATCTATCCTCGTCAGAACTTTCTCTAGCCAATAAATTATCGCACTAAAGCTTCATGTTGATATTAGTATTGTCGGGCCGCCACTAAACCGGACCACGCTAGCGCGACTTGCGACCCGACGTTCAGTCGCGACAATGTGGTTTGACGTGTTAATGTCAAAATTATGTCATTACTGTTGTCACCAGGTGGATTTGCAAATAATATTTTTTTTTTGTTAACTTGATCCCATTGCACAAGATTTTTGATTATAAATTGTCCTCTATTTAATATGAAGCCAAACACAAAATCTAACATAATTATTCAGAATATTTGTGGTCAACACGCTAGCAGTAACACGGTTTATCATGCGCTTCACGGCCATTATTTTTTCGGGATATCGAAGAAGGATCTTGGTATCATTGATGGAAAATGCCGATCAACTATTTACGAGTGGTTCTTCAAGTACGAGCGAGATGGAATTTTCCGAAGGAAGCAGCGCCTGCAAGTGTTTAAGAAATTCAGCACCGATATGTGTGATTGGCTTGTCAACATATATCAAAACGAGCCTTTGTTGTTTTTGGACGAAGCGAAACAGCGATTCCAACAGCGATTTCTGTTATCGATAAGTGTGTCATCTATTTGCACAATATTGCATGAATCTGGATTGACCTGGAAGACTATCGAAAGAAGGGCTATCCAGAACAGAGAGGATGAGATAGTCCGCAGTTCCATGGGCCTTGTTTAACCTGGTTTTCCTGGACGAGGTTAGTATTGACAATAAGGATATGCTGCGCAAAAAAGGCTACGAAGTTGTTGGCCAGAAACTTATTTATCGCGGGAATTCCGTACAAAGCCTAGGGTTTCTTTTTTGTGTGTTCTAGGAATAAATGGTATGCTAGATAGTTTCTGGACGGAAGAGATATTCAACCGGCAAAAAATTTTCAGATGTTGTCGAAACTTTGCTATAAATAATCCCCATGTACAACGGTATTCTGGGTTACACTCTATTTGGGTTTTTTTTTCCTTTGGTTTGTTTTTTCCGTCGATCTTGTTTTCCGTGCTGAGCACCAATGCTACCGACGTGCCAGGAAGGCAGCTCCCACACCTGGACCCTACCTATCGACCCATCAAACTCATGCACCGGGGACCAACGGCTTTACTTCCCATCCGAAGGAAGGCGTGATCAGAGATGTTATGCCTCAGAACATCCCGGCGGCGCCGACTGGGATTGAACCCAGGCCTGCTGGGGTGAGAGGTAATCATGCTTACCACTACACAACCGGCGCCGTTTCTATTTGGGTTTATATTCTTAACACCATATTGCCCATTTTTTAACCCTATAGAGATTATCTTTGGCTTAATTAAGGCGGACCTTAAAAGGAATTACCGAGAGACTGGCTCCATTTTGAAAGAAGTTTGTACAGCTATGAGTGCATTAAAAGTCTATGAGTGTTAACGTTAGCGATAGCGTTAAGCTGACATCACGCTTCCATTGTGTGTTACATTCGCGTTAACATTGTGTCCGCTAAAAGTAGTTTTTAATCGTTTTTTCAACGTTGACGTATTATCTGGACCTGCTTTCATTGCTAAATTGTGGAGTTGATTTGTGAATTTGCTGTTTTGGACGATTCCGAAGGATTTAATTTTCAACCACATTCCTGTATTCGGGATCATTTGTTGCTGTTCACTGAGTTTTGTTTTGTTCGCTGTAAGGATGGAGAAAAAACAATGCGGAGAATGCCAGTTGGAAACAACGAAATCGAGCCGTTGCGCTGCGGCTTTTGTGAGGTTTACTTCCACATCAGCATGCAATGTTGTGGTTTCAACCTCAGTCGTGCGAGCAAAGACCTATTCTCGCAAGGCAAGGCTGTATTCGTTTGTTCAAATTGCCGGGATAAAATGAATGGCAGAAGTGTGAAACAGTATTTTACTGATGAGCTCACACACGACACGACTCCGTCACCTGATGGCTTACCGGCTCAGGTTCAACAACTGTTCAACTTGATGGAATCGCTGAGTGATAAAGTTGACAAGTGCATTTTCATGGATATTCCTGCTGAGCGACCATCGAATCGATCAAGGAAGGGAAATGCCTGGCCCAGACTTGGTGTTAAACGTCGTCGTGGTAATGAAGGTGGACCGATTGGCACTTCTTCTGTGCGTGGGACCAATGCAATTGATCTCAGTGACTTGTCTGTACCGTGTCTAACACCACCGATCTCCCCTCCAAAGTTCTGGCTCTACCTGTTCAGATTACACCCGTTAATAACTGCTGAGGACATTCAAAAAATTACTTCTCGCTGCTTGGATCTAACAACACCTGCTGACGTCGTGCGTCTCGTTCCCAAGGAAGTGGATATGACGAAGCTGACTTTCATTTCCTTCAAAGTTGGCTTGGATCCATCACTGAAAGAACTAGCTCTCGACGCTTCTACGTGGCCTGATGGGATATTATTCCGTGAATTCACCGACTACTCAAAAAACCAGTCTGTATCCAACGGCAATCCACTGACAAATACTTAAGGCTCTATCATGTGGACGGTGGAAACCCTAGGGTTAGCATCATTATCAATAATCATTCTTTGCGACATTCTGTGGACGGTGGAAACCCTAGGGTTTCCACCAGAGGTGAGTATCTGTACCATTCACCAAATATTCCCGCGCCAAATATTTCCATGTTGCAGAACACGACCCGTGACGCTAGTCGTTTATGGGTTTATTACCAAAACGTGCGTGGACTGCGCACCAAGATCAACGACTTTTACTGCAACGTCCTGGAGTGCAATTTTGACGTCATCATTTTAATCGAGACGGGGCTTAACGAGGCTATCAATTCGACGCAGCTTTTCGGAAGCAACTACAATCTGTACCGATGTGACCGAAGCCATATAAACAGCAGCAAATCTCGTTTCGGAGGGGTTCTAATTGCCGTACATCATCGTTTCATCAGTAGCAGTGTCGTTGCAACGAGCGGAGAAACGATAGAACAAGTGTGTGTATCGACGAGGATTAGATCCAAGCGACTATGGCTGTGTGCAATTTACGTTCCTCCAGACAAGAGCAAGGATCTCAGCGTTTTGAATGGGCATATTGAATCGATCCAAGAGCTTTGTAACAGTGGCTCTGACAGCGATTGCTTGCTGGTATGCGGTGACTACAATCAACCTGGGATATCCTGGAGTTGGGCTGATGGCGAGATTCGACCTGTGAACTCTGTTCCTTTACCAGTTGCTAGCTCATTCTTGATTGATGGCATGGATTTCCACAACCTGCATCAGAGAAATCTCGAGCGCAACCACTTAGGACGCATCCTGGATTTGTTCTTTTGCCATACGGACTTTCCTGTGGAAATCTCGAGATCTGTTTCACCACTCTTGCCAGTTGATCTTCATCATCCGCCACTAGTCGTCTGCTTACCATCTCTAGTTCATGACGGTGCACTGCTGCTGAATGCGTGTGATGAGCTTGCGTTAGACTATAGCAAGATTGATTTCGATGTTCTAATGGACTTCCTTTCCGTCACTGACTGGGATCTTCTTTTCGATGGACTGAATGCTGATGAAATGGCTGAAACGTTGTGTGCTGTGCTAAATAATTGGATGGATACAAACGTACAGATTCGACGGCCTGCTGTTTCTCCTGCGTGGAGCACCGCTTTGCTACGAAAACTAAAACGAAAAAGAAATGCTTCGCAAAGTAGACTTCGGCGATACCGTTCCCTGGCAAATAAGCGTAGTTTTCACTTGGCGTGTAACGAGTACCGTAATCTAAACACTTCGCTCTACAAATCGTACGTTTTACGAGTGCAAACTAATTTAAGGCGAAACCCCAAGAGCTTTTGGAGCTATGTAAACTCGAAGAGGATAAATTCAACAATGCCTGCAAGCGTTTTTTTTCAATGACGTTGAATCGTCGATAGGCGGGGAGAAATGTGAGCTTTTTGCTGCTCATTTTTCGTCGGTTTTTGCCGCAGAATCCATCACCTCGACTGAACTTGTCTCGGCTGTTTCGGATGTGCCTTCAAACCTTGTTGACATAAACACTTTTGAAATAACGCCCGTTATGGTAACTAATGCCGCCAAGAAAATGAAATGTACCTTCTCGCCTGGACCAGATGGCATTCCTTCTGCAGTGTATTGTCGTACCATTGGAGCGCTTGTTGAACCGCTTTGCAGAATCTTCAACAAATCTTTTGTAGAGTCGAAATTTCCTGCAATCTGGAAAGAGTCATTTATGGTTCCGGTACACAAGAAAGGAGATAAACGTGACGTTAAAAACTACAGAGGAATTACTAATCTCTCTGCAGCATCAACACTGTTTGAGATAATTGTGAGTGGTTTCATTCTTGAGCACACCAAATGCTATATCTCTAGTGACCAACATGGCTTCATGCCTGGACAATCGGTTACCACAAATCTTCTAGATTTTACCACGACATGTTTTGAGCAACTGGAAAATGGGGCACAAATAGACGTCATACACTGATCTAAAAGCAGCGTTTGATACGATCAACCATGACATTATGTTGGCAAAGCTATCCAAACTCGGTGCGTCGGACCGTTTGACTTCGTGGTTGTGCTCCTACTTGACTGACAGTTCTCTGCGAGTGAAACTCGATTCCAGTACTTCCTCGTATTTCACGAACTCGTCTGGTGTACCACAGGGTAGCAATCTTGGCCCGTTGCTGTTTGTGTTGTACATCAACGACGCACTTCTTCTACTTGGAGATGGCTGTAAGCTTGCGTATGCCGATGACCTAAAGCTGTACTTCGTGGTGCGGACTGCTGAGGACTGCATTCGTCTTCAATCGGTATTGGATCTGTTCGTTGATTGGTGTCGTCGGAATAAGCTTACCCTCAGCATTCCTAAATGTATGGTAATGTCGTATTACCGCATCAGGCAGCCGATTGTTTTTGACTATGCCATCAACGGTGTGGTTCTTCAAATAACCGACCAGTTCAGCGATCTTGGTGTTCTACTGGACCATAAGTTGACGTTCAACCTCCACCGCTCTGCTCTGATCACAAAGGCGAATCGCCAGCTAGGTTTTGTGTCGAAAATATCGAAGGACTTCATTGACCCACACTGCCTGAAAGCTCTCTATTGCTCACTTGTGCGACCAATCCTGGAAAATGCCTCCTTGGTCTGGTTTCCTCATCAGTTGACTTGGAGCTTGAGGATCGAAAGTGTTCAGCGCAAGTTTATCAGGATAGCATTACGTAATCTACCATGGCGTGATCCGCAAAATCTCCCGCCGTATTCTGATCGCTGCAATCTGCTGAGCTTGGATACTCTGGAATGCCGACGGAAAAATCAGCAAGCAGTTTTTGTTGCCAAGCTATTGAATGGTGAGGTCGACTGCTCGAGGCTTCTCTCGCTGTTAGATATCCGAGTACCACCGAGAACATTACGAAGTGGTACCCTTCTCCAACCGCGGTACCATCGAACGGCGTTCGGTTACAACGAACCACTAACAACTATGATGCGTACGTTTACGGCTGTCGAAGAATTATTCGAATTTGGGGAATCTTCATCTCGCTTTTTGGCACGGATTACAAACACTTGAATTGTTTTAGCTATAAGGTTGTTTCATGTAGACAATAATCCGATGAATAAAATTAAATAATAATAATAATAATAATGATAATAATCACACTGTTTGACAAAACGCCAAATATTTGCTTCGTTAACTTTTGCCAAATAATGCAATTTGGCAAAGTTGTTGGTCAATGCTTTTACGCTATGATAACATTTCGCAAATAGGGTAAATGTTGGCTTCGGCACCCATTGACTGTTTTCGGCAACCAAAATTTTAACGTTAATTTCACTATGTTTTCCCATTAACGCACTTCCCTGAATGTGTCCAAACGATTGTTTTGCCTTTCAGCTTCAATCTGATTATATTTGAACGATCGAGCAATCCAGTAATGCTACATTTTTCTTCAAATAAAGCATACGCACTACAAAATGAGGTTGATTTCGAGTTGCCGATAATAGAACAGCTGGTTAACACGCAGTTCTAATGGGAAGGTTGCCGAAGAAAAAGAGACTGCCGACAATAGTCACACTCACCTGAGAAGTTTGGAGCGTTGTAAAAACGCTTTCAAAACGTTTTGAAAAATTCTGTCGATTGGAATGGATAGAGAAGCAAGCAGCAGATGAATGTAAACAAACAGACACATCATATATGTGCGTGACGCTGAGAAAATGCTAGTAGAAGTGCAGACGCTGCTTAGATTGACGAGAATACGTAAATTCCCCTATTTGAGAAAACATTATTTGGCCAAACATGAAATAAGGTGTTTTGACCAACGGTCAACAAATATATTTAACATGTCATCACATTGTTTGCAACTGTTTGCATTTATATATTAAGTTGTCTCTTTGTCATTCGTTCGCAGCTAAATTCCGATTGTTGTTGTGTTGCTGTGAAGTTGAAATCGAAGAAAAAATAACCAGGATGAATTATTCTGAGTTTGCTACAGTTATGGGAGCAGCATATCTGTTGATGGAGGAGAGCGAATCGAAAAAAATTGTGCGTAGTGTTTGGGTCCAGGAGTGGGTGAAGAAACGGCAAACTGAAGGATGTTATGCAACACTTTTGATCATCCAATTTGTTCCAAAACTTCGTGAGAATGACGGCTGCTGATTTTGACTTTTTGTTGGATTTAGTAGCTCCGCATATTCAAAAACAGGACACGTATATACGGAAAGCGATTACAGCCGGAGAAAGGCTGGCTCTGACTTTGTGGTACATGGCTACCGGCGAAAGCTTCATGTCGCTCCAGTACCGCATCCCACAGCCAACTATTTCAAACATCATACCCGAAGTCTTGGATACCATCTATCTGGTTTTGAAGCAGAATTTCTTAAAGGTAGGTCGCATCAGAAGGGTTTTCCAAAAAGTAGTGAACATTTGTTTACTCTGTTCGAACGGTTGTCAAATTGATAAACAAAGCAAATGTGTGCAAGATTGTGAGTGACTCTCTTGAAATATCGATTGGTAGTTGTAGTCTGCTGTAGCAACAATCAATACGAAACTAACGATTTTAAATTGGCTCACTACTTGACTAGCCTATTGGTCCCAAGCAACAATTAACGTTCCCCATTCTAGTCGAAATTCTAGTACTACGCAATGTTTGTTTTGATTCGCTATGAAAGTTTGACAGATAAAATGAGAGGTTATTGGTTTTTCTTATGTTTCTAGGGGTGAATCGATTAGCTTGGGACCAAAGAGAGTACCAGAGCTGAGCCAAAAAGTTGAGCATGTTATTTCGGGACCTTCTAGTCTTAGAGTTACCTCTATGGTTGTAGTTCGTTATTATTGTCGGTCGCGTTTGACACCGGAAAACCCCACACCCGACTTTCGATTTTACTCTCGTTCTGTACAACAACAAAGTGTCGGACATGGTGTGCATTATGGCGCATCATTGTACAAATACAGCGCACTATGTCCGACGTTATGTTTTATGTACAGATTGAGAGTAAAATCGATTGGCGCGTGTCGAATTTTTCGGTTTTCTACTGTATCAATAATATTTGGTTTTCATAAAAGTTCCTAAGCAGTTAAAATGCGATGTTACGCAAAGTTTTGCAGCTACACTGCAAGTGCACCGGTGAAGAGAAGTTTATTTCGCTTTCCGAAGGATCGTTTCTTGCGCCGCGCGTGGTTGATTTTTCGCGAGATTGATCCGGAAACCCCAGTTCATCAAAACTATGAATATTTTTCCAAAAATAATAACAACTACGTTTTACTCAGATTACAATACTCCCTCTCTGTTTCTTCCATATGAGCTCTTATAAGAACAGTAAAAAAATGGTTCGATTTTGACAGTTCAAATTGGTTCGAAATCCATTACAAGTCCGCCAGACCCAGGTTATAACCATGCGGCTTATAACCGACTGCGATCAAGGTTAAAGTGGCTTCCTCGCTCCACTCTGCCGTCACTTTTTTCCGGATTCATTTCGACGTCCCACTTGGACTTGGAGCTCCAACACTCTCCACATCGTCGAAAGTAGCACCGGAATAGTCTTCTGCCATCATCAAAATGCTCACAGCACAAAAAATTTGTTTTTTTTTCGAGAACCGGTAATTGCACAATTATTTGTTGATGTTTGCTACTCAAGAAATTTCAGAGTGTCAAATAAATTTTTTGATAGTATTGAGCAAACATGCTTGACAAATAATAACAAAAGGCATCACACTATTTGAAAAAATGCCAAATAATTGAAATGTCAAATACATGTCAAATATTTGCCATAGCAAAAATTGGTCAAATATATTTGGCCATTATACTTTGGTCGAATATATTTGTCCAAATTTGCCAAATATTTGGCGTTTTGTCAAACAGTGTGATGATAGCTTTAGCACAGACAAAAAGACATAACACAAATTATTCATCGAACAAGCATTTAACGGTCAATTTAAAAGTATAGTAGTTGGTAGTACCGCCACCTGTGGCGCGCATAGTCTATTCCCTTCCGTTTGACGTTTACACACTACCGCCATCTGTTCAGCGTACTACCCACAACAGTGTACTCAACAGATGGCGGTAATGTTTTAGCGACGATGTTTTTCAGTGAGACACATTCAATGTGTTATGTCTGTTTGTCTGTGGCTTTAGCGTTGTTATGATATACTTCGTAGATTGGATACTAGCGACACTCACGTCTCTTCTGAAATTCTCGGTTAGACTACTTTCAGGAATAATGCTGGGGAGTAAACATTGGTTCAAATCTAAACAAGAATAACAGAAGCATGACTGTCGTTATTCCCGGCCACGCCCATGTTTACCATAACTAGGGATAGGGAAGGAAATATTGATGTAGTACTTACTTAACGAGAGGCCACCGACTTAGCGACACCCTCATAAGTGCCTCGCAGTTGGAGGGTTGGGTAGGGTATTCGTTTAGGATTCACCTCAAGTTGGCGATGCAACTAAAAGTATGTATTGTTTATTTGTTGTTCATTTAATATCTCGATAGCCGGCTATCGAAAGAACATATTAATTTTGTTTAGTGATCATGAATTTTAAGAGTCATGACGGAGAGCTTTTGATTAAACCCATGATTTTCTGCTCAGTAAGCAAAACCGATCCCTCCAGAGTCATCGAGCATCTCAGAACCATAACGCTTCCTGACAATTCAGAACTACGGTTTCGCTTGATATGCAAATAGTTTCCGAGGTTAATTTTCAATATCAAATATACAAATGATGCTGGCGATTTATTTATGAGAAGTTTCCAATAAGCCCTCACAGTTCCTCTGTATTCAGAACAAATCTGATACTGTAATCAGAATTGCTCAGTCTGCATGAAGCAGCCGATTTCATCAAGGAAGTTCCATTAACAACCAAGAACTAATCGTTTGAGGCATACTGAAGCATTCAGAAGGTGATATGTGTCACTATAGGAAATCATCATCGTTGCAAATATAAGGAAATTAAACATAACCCTTTGCTTCAGTACCGTCAACCTCCATGTCCATGGGGAGGACATTCAAAGTCTATGAGTGTAAGCAGATATTCGAAAACTGTGGATACTTACCTTACCTGGGGGCGTTTTTATTGCAGAGAAAAGGTCTGGACCAAGACCCTAAATATATGGATTTCAATATTATTCCTGAATGAAAGTCATCAGCAGTCGTAGATTTGATGAATAAAAGAAATGTTTAAAACAGTTGCAATGTTATATTTTGATAAAAAAAAGAGCACAAGTGATAATTCCACACAACGGACTTATCTTCTCAATCATCCCGCATGATCCACATCCTCGCAATCAGTCACCTTCTCGGCTATCTCACGACTAAGGTTTGATTCTTCCGGTCGTGTAACCTATTCCATTGCTGTAAATAGTTCGAAATTCACCGATCCTCTGGCGGACATGCTGACTATTTTCTGTTTCATTCCTTGCAAGATATTAAGAGCCATGTTTAAGTCATTCGAAATATCAGTCATATCACGGCACCATGCATCATTATTTGTTTGGGCAGCAACCATACTCCGATGAACAGATTGTAGTCGAGCCGCTTCCGAGACACCAGTCCAATGAAAGTATTTGGACAACTCGATAGGAGGAGATTCAGCTTGCAACATTCGATCACGGTTGTGGGCTGGAGCTGAATTGATCAAGTTTGCCCACAGCATCCAGGAACTGAAGTGTCCCTCAATGTGGGAATGACTGTTTCGTAGCTCACTAGCTAATACTGAGTCATCCCTAGTTGAATGCGCCCCTGAGCGGCAGGGTTTTGAGGTGCAATCAATCTTCGCATTATTATTTGATACTGACCTAATGATTCAATATTCGTGGAATAAGCATACACGAATATCTTAATAGATTTGCTCCTCCATGACACCAGCAGCCGTGGTGTGATACGTGATGTTGCATAGATCTTTTTCTTCACCGTATCTTGTAGCGAAACGAATTTATCGATGTCCTCAAATTCTGGATCTTGTTTTTCCGACCAGTTAGGAACTTCTTCTTCTAAGATCACCTGTCGATGTACCAGTTTGCATGCTTGTTTCCAAATGCATTGAAGTATCTCCTCGAGTGAATTCCCATTCACAAGTGTTTGGGTTACTTCCTTTGGTCGCTGCTGGCTTTTATATAAATGCTGGACATAGATCCCATTGAAGCAGAATTTTGACTGCACTCGTTCATCATCCGATCCAGAAAACTCAATGTCAAAGTTCATTTCCTGACTCGCTGTCTGATGTACTGATGGCATGTCCGTATCGTCAACATTTCCACCCGCACTGGAGTCCATGTTGCTGGTACCTTCGAGTGGGTTGCCGTCTTGATAACCATCTTCTTCCTCAAGGTATTCTTCCGGTCCGTACGAACTGTAAAAATAAACCCTACATTAAGATAAGCTAATTCTAGACCAACAATTGAAATAGGCGGAACAACCAAACGTAAACAATGGCTTTAAACGCAAATTCCTCGAGAATCAAAGCCCATCCAAGCAATCTAACACCGTCATCTGATAGAGCAAACTTCCGTTATCGTTGATAGTTTGCGTGGGAGTGTGCAGTTCCAGATTCCAAAATGGCGTCTGCATCAATTTCCGGCTTCTGCACGTCGTCCCCTTTCCAAAATTATCCATATTGTAGGGTATTTGACAGTTTTTCTTGAACCGATGGCCGCCATCTTGGAATCCAAAATGGCATCTGACATTGATTTCCGGCCTCATCCCTTTTCCGGTTTCTGTTCCTGTTCTCACATTGCACAGCAACATCTTATATAGACAAGCTTTCGAAACATAGCATATTAAGGATGTTCATGTGTACACTAGCGCCGCGTAGTGTGAGAGTTCTGAACTAATATGACCATCATTCGAAAGGACTTAGTCACCTCAACAACTTTACTGAAGACAGTAACCTTCTATATGGCCAGGTTCTCGAGATACAGCTTATACAGGAAATTCACTTGCACACTAGTGCCGCGTAGTGAGCGTGTCCTGAACTAATATGACCATCATCCGAAAGGACTCGATCACCTGCACAACTTTGCTGAAAACAGCAACTTTCTATATGGCCAGACTCTCGAGATACAGTTTATATAGGAATTGCACATGCACACTAGCGCTGCGTAGTGAGAGAGTTCTGAACTAATATGGCCCCCATCCTAAAGGAATTGGTCACCTGAACAACTTTGCTCAAGACAGTAACTTTCTATATGGCCAAGATCACGAAATATTCTATGTTGGAAATATGATCCATATATTATAGCGCCCGTCATAAATAACATAAAAGTGAAGCGCCTCTAGCGGCGTAGTTCCCAATTTAACCTGGATCCAATGGCACAGGCTTGTTGTTCTAAACCAGTACAGCAACTTTGTCCAAGACAGTATAGCTTTATGTATTGAAACAAATGAGATAATCCACTACAGCTCCCATTAGTGAAAATCCCATAAGCTGTGGGTATCCTTATTCGCGGTTCCTTATTCACGCCTCCGTTACCCCGGCAATAAGGATTCCTAACTGTACGTCTAGTAGGGGTGGACCGATTACTCGCGGTTTACTCGCAGTTTACTCGAGGATAGCAAGGGTATACTTTTTTAGGGAAGGATATTTACTGTGCATGTAGTATTGTGATTTCGCGTGTGTCAAAAAATGATCCAAATATGAGTTCGTGGACTTCGAAAATTGATAGAGTCACGAGACGGTGTAGGCAACATAAACTCCAGCAGGGTTGCTCCATTCTGGACAGTGTCAACGTATTCCGAGAAACACACTTCGCCCAAGTAAACATTTCCACTGAAAGATTAACTCTATTCGTCGTCTCACTCCGAAAATTTAACATTGCAAGCGGGCACGCGGGAGACTTGATGTTTTCGTCTTCGAAAGTTTCCCACCAACTTTGGGGTGTGAAAACAGATTTACTAGCTTGCCACCTTCAGCACCTGACGCCAGAGTGGAAGGGTTCCGTCCGGTATGCAGTCAGTGTGTCAGGATGACAAAAGAATGCAGAAGGGTTCCGTTTGAGTTCACTTTCAACTTCCTCTGTAGGAATGTATTTTGCACTTTGCCGTTGGGATTTAAGGGGTTCTGGGCTGGGTTGGTGGAACTTTGGTTAACTAATGATAACTTAAGGCAATAGTCTGTACAAGACTGATGATAACGACCCATGTGAATCTGGCAGAACACATGACAAAACAACCGAGAGGTTGCAGAACCATTGTACTAGGTATCAAGGAGTGCCTCCTCGGGCTCACAAATCCACTTGCAGAAAATATTTCCATACGCTTGAATTGCATTTCCTTTTGCCGGAGCCTGTGCATAACCAGTGACACACCCGTTCCGTGGTCCACTTGTGCAAATACAGTTCCCTAGCACCGTGTCATATCTTACCCTGTCACAAATCCCCCGAAACTTGTTCCTCCTCCAACCGGCAAAGCAACGACATAATTCTTTTCCCATTCCACGCCGAATGATGCTTCTGCTATTGCAGTAGTAACCCATGTTCTGGGACGCTTCGCTACATCATTCAAAAAGCGATTGAATTCACGCCACTTGCTTGCTTGGCTCACTACATAGATCTCGAATGCTCGAATTTTTCTCGCATGTAGGTAGTCGGTGCCATTTCACAAATTTCCCAGCGACGACAACTGCGACGATGAGAACGTGGAAAATGCATTCTACTGTTGAGCTGCGACACAGTGACAGCTTTATATTGCAATTTTCTTTCGAATCCTACCCTTCTCTGACCCTCGAACGCGTCGAATGATTGTGTCGCCATCAGGCGTACACGTCGGCGAACAAACGGGTGACGGCGAAATTTTTATTTTGCTTTCACTCAGCAATACAAGCGGTGGGAAATTGACAGAGCAATAAATCAATAATACGCTTCACGACCTGTCGCAAAGCGATTTGATGTTTCAATTTGTTGCTGTTTTTTTTAACAAGCTGGAACAAATGATTGTGGTTTTGAATTTCCTGCTCCATCATGATGATGGATGATGTTGGTGCATTCAGTAGGTAGAACATTCCGTTTATTTATTTTTTATTTTACGCCAGTTTCCAATTAATCGCATTATCGAGCACCCAACAAACAATTGCCTATTGAAGAAACGACTTCTTGACGATTTTATTCAACTGCATGCTTAATAATGCTTGTACTATTTTTATATAATACCTTCTATTCAGATCAAGGTGGAACAATATTATAACCAAGCTGCGGCAACACCTGAAACGGAAGAACAGCTGGAAGAGCTAAATTTTTGTATGGCCACCGACCAAACAGTGGCCGAATAATGAATAACTTTCTCCCATACTTAGAAATCCCTAGAAAAAATGGTAGAAGTTACAGATTTCTAATCGATACGGGAGCAAACAAAAATTATATCACCCCAGAATTAGTTCCAACACAATACATCAAATCAGGTCCCCCACAGAATGTTAAGAATGTGAGCGGTACACAGAAAATTGATAATTACGTAGGCGGTTTACCTAATTTAAAATTTTTCCTCTTCCGATTCCATGATTTTTTTGATGGCCTGATCGGCTTTGAATCATTAAGATCTTTGGGAGCTATTATTGACACAGCATCCAACACAATCGTAATAAATAATGCAAAAATACCACTTAAAAAAAAATTCCCCACCAAAGACCAGTTGAATTTCCACGAAAATGAAACTCTAGTGAAAGAGTTCTCCGTCAGAATTAAACATGGAGACTTTTTTTTATTGAAAATGATATTCCAATCGCCCAAGATGTAATCATACCATCAGGAGTATATAGTGCTCGAGACGGTATAGCTCCATTTCCTATGATGAACCTCAGCAACAAACAGGTAGAAGTCAGTATCGACAAAGAGGCCTTGTTTACTGAGATTCATAATTTTGAAGAAATCTCTCCCGAATAATTTAAAATGGATGATAGGAAGAAAAAATCTAAAACAACCATAAAACAAAAAATCAAAATGGAACACCTAAACGCAGAAGAAGAAGATAATCTTCTCAGAGTTTTGAAGCAATTTCCAGAAGTTTTCCACGACAACGATGGAGAACTTACGTTTTCCAATGCCGTAAGACATCAGATCAATACAAAAGATGATCTGCCCGTCTATACGAAGAACTACTGCTACCCCTTCTGTCATCGAGAAGAGGTCCAGCGGCAAATAGTTAGAATGTTGGATCAAGGCATTATTCGGCCATCGAATAGCCCCTGGTCCTCACCCATTTGGATAGTGCCAAAGAAGGCTGATGCTTCTGGTACGCAAAAATGGCGACTGGTGATCGATTATCTTAAGCTTAATCAAAAGACTACAGATGATCGATACCCAATACCCAATATCACGGACATCCTTGATAAATTGGGAAGGTGCCAATACTTTTTGACCCTAGATCTTGCATCAGGGTTCCACCAAATTGAAGACCATAAAAAAGATATTCAGAAAACTGCGTTTAGTGTCGATGGAGGGCACTACGAGTTTGTTCGAATGCCTTTCGGACTAAAAAACGCACCCGCCACGTTCCAAAGAGTGATGGATAACGTCCTCAGGAAACACATAGGCGTGAGATGTCTGGTTTATATGGATGATATTATCATCTATTCCACCAGCCTACAAGAGCACTTGGTCAACCTTAAAAACATCCTAGAAACACTTCGCAAATACAACCTCAAAATTGGTTGGCTATTATCGAAAGATCATTAAGGACTTTGCAAAGATAGCTAAACCACTGACTCAGCAACTACGCAAAGGGGAAAAGATTGACCATACCCATGAATTCATCTCTGTGTTCAACCGATGCAAGAGTATTTTAACTAGTAGCCACGTGCTACAGTATCCAGACCTTTCTAAACGTTTCGTGCTTACTACGGACGCATCAAATTACGCATTAGGAGCAGTGTTGTCGCAAGGCTAAATTGGCCAAGACAAACCCATAGCCTTTGCATCGCGAACCCTAACGAGAACCAAGGAGAAATATTCAACAATTGAGAAGGAGCTCTTAGCAATCGACTGGGCTTGTAAATATTTCAAGCCATATTTGTATGGGCGGAAATTCACCTTATTTACCGACCATAAACCTCTCTCATATGCTTTAAATCTAAAAACCTCCAACGACAGACTAATAAAAATGAAGTTAAGGCTGGAAGCCTACGATTATGAGATTCAATACAGACCGGGCAAACAGAATGTTGTTGCCGATGGTCTGTCTCGAATTCAAACAGAGGTCAACATGAATGACCAAGAAGAAGATGCAACGTCAGATGACGAAACGGTGCATTCAGTATCATCAGACGATAGTACACTGAAAATAAAATTTAGTGCATATAACAAAAGCCCCCGTTAATTCCACGAATCTTTTCGTTGTTATCTGCAACGAAATAGACTCGTACTATATATGAATCTAGTTTCGTTTAAATATAAAAATCATTCACTTCGTAACATTCTTGTATTTTACGAATGTATCATAAAATAAATACGCATTATTCGTGACAAGAAGTACAAGCATTGTAAATAGCACGAAATATTCGTTTATCAATAAAACATCATGCATACATTGTACGAACATTTCGTAGAAGAATAAAACCGTCTCTCTGGCTTTCGTGTTATATAGGGGAAATGACGGCTTCGGCATGCCAGACTATTTTCGGCAACCCAAATTGAAACACTATTTTCACTGGATTTTCTTACGAAAACACTTCGCTGAATACATGCAAACGATTCTTTATGCTTTCAGCTTCAATTTGACTATATTTTTACCACTGAGAAAAAGCAATCTAGCAAGGTTTTCTTTAAATGAAACACACGCACTACAAATTGTAGCTGATTTCGAGTTGCCGATAATAGAACAGCAGATTTACATGCAGTTCAAATGGAACGGTTGCCGAAGAAAAACTGGTTGCCGACAATACTCGCTCTCACTAGAGAAGATTGGAGCTTTGTAAAAGCGTTTCAAAACAGTTTTTGACAATTCTTTCGACTGAAATTGTTAGAGCAGCTGGCAGCAAAAGATTGTAAACAAACCCATACTGCATATGTGTGCGTTCCTTAGAGAAAAAGGCTATAGAAAGAAGGTCGCTGCTTAGGTTGCCGAGAACACGTAAATTCCCCTACGAAAAGATTTCGGAGACCGAAATCAATTCGTTTTTTTTTCAAATTCGTTTGACTCAAGCAAATTTGCCTGTCAAAACAATGTTTACAGTAAACACAAACGAAAATTATTTATTCTGCTTGAAAACAACAGTTACAATTATTATTCTTAGGGCAAGGTAATTAAAATAGAATTCAGTGATTTGATCTTAAGGGCGTTGTGGCTTAACCGAAGGATGTTGCACCGAATGTGATAACTCGAAATGCAGCCTTGCTCGTCCTGTTTCTTCACGATGCTGATGATACTGTTTTAGGAAGCCTTTATCGACATTTCTGTTAGCTGTAAACTGCACACACAACATCCTATTTATAGCCTTCATAGGTCCTTATTGACCGACGACCGATTTCCTGTTGCGCTGATGCTGAAATTGAGCCTCCTTCGAATAAAAATGGTCCGCCTAAGGTTCTGAAGGGCCGAGCGTGAAGTTTGGTTCCCGTGAATGCGGAATTGTATCGCCTTCCCTTCACCGAATTTGATGGAATAGGTTGCCCATCAATTTTTGCCAATGTCCTGATGGAGCGCCAATATCTGAGAGAGGAAATAAAACAATGAAGCTTAAGTGTCACTGAAGTGGAATATTCGACAAATATCTTGATAAATTACCGTTATCAGCTTATCCGAGTTGATTCCGTTACCAAAGTCCTGGTCTTGAATTCAAGAAGTACGTATTACAGTATCCTTGATGTCATCCCACCAGTCACAGAATATAATTGGAACCATCGACATTTCCACTTGGTTGCACTTTTGTGTTCACACACTAAGGAAACTTTACACTACTTTTGTTTGACTTGATTGTATTAGTTCACGTCGGAGCGAATGTACGAAATACAGTTCGTATATTTTATGAATTATGCGTAATGTTGGCATTGTAGCTTAAAACATGCAATACGAATGTTTTGCACAATTAAGGAAATATTTGTTTTATCTACGAAACCCATATTTACGAAATGAGTGTGATTGTATTAACGAAAATATATTTTCAGTGTAACTATATTATGATGACCGAGAAACCATTGAACTACTTTAAAAATCAAATTCTAATCAAAAAAGGAGATAGCAACGAGGAAGTTTGCGAAACAGTTTTAACAGGGATTCGCAGGAGGACTCTTACGAGAGCAACATTCGGAGTTCCAGTAGCGGTAAGGTTATTCCGAGACTATATGCATCCCACGAGGGTCAATTGCATTCTCTGCCCCGAGGAGTGGTTGAACACATTACAAATAACTTACAAGAACCATTTTGCAAGAGCCCAGACTTTTAAAATTAAACTAACACAAAATATCTTACAGGACGTTAGAACAGAAGAAGACCAAAACCTGCTAATCGAAGAAACTCACGAGAGAGCACACCGAGGAGCAATTGAAAACTATGAGGAGATCACTCGGCAATACTACTTCCCTCAAATGCGTAAGAAAATTCAATTGTTTATAAATCTTTGTCATACTTGTCTGCAGAACAAATACGAGCGTAGCCCCTATAAAATTAAATTCGCAGGAACCCCTATCCCCAAAAAACCCTTTGATATTCTGCACATAGACATTTTTATATCATCACCGAATCTATTTTTGTCAGCCGTTGATAAATTTTCCAAATTTGCTATGCTTATTCCGATTAATTCCCGATGTCAAGCGAGGCATAGTGAAATTGATTTCGACCTATGGAACTCCAAAGTTGATAGTCTGCGATAATGAAGTGGCTTTCCGCTCTATTGAAATTAGGGGACTCCTTCAGAGACTTCAAGTAGAAATTTATTATACCCCGTCAAATCATAGTGAGGTTAATGGAACAGTTGAACGGTTCCATTCCACACTCTCCGAAATATTTCTTTGTGTCAAAGAAAAATATAACGATCTCTCCAATAAAGAAATCTACAGATTGGCAACCAAGGCGACACCGAAGCAGAAGATGGGACATCATAGGCACAGGTCTCAAATTCATTGCTGGTACCCCGGACGCGCAGGACTTAAAGCTGATCAACCTCACCATGAACGAGCTGATTGACCAAAATAATGAACAACTCAAAACCAACATGCAACTAAACGAGAGGATAACATACCTGACCAATACCATCAACAAAATCATCGAAAACTCCTACGTAAATAAACTAATTCTGGACGAAATCGAGACGATAACAGCAATACTCAACATCGATAGCATCAATCATCTCCTGGAGAGCATCCAAGACGCAATCACCCTCACGAAGAATTCACTAGTCAGCCACAAAATTCTATCCTTACGGGAATTGAACTCTATAAAAACTCTTCTGCAAGACCAGGGAGTAGAGGTAAATTTCCCGGATGAAGCACTCCAGTTCGTCATCCCGAAATTAGCAATGAAAGAAGACATCTTGCTATACCTACTCAACGTTCCTCAATTGGAGAACACGACATCCAGTATCATAAGAATCTACCCACTGGTGATCGACAACCATATTTTACATCAGCACCCAACCCACATAGTAAAAAGAGACAACAATCTTTACACAACAAGGAAACCGAAAGACTTCGTTCAAAAATCATCGACCAATCAACCTGTGGACCGGATAATCGAACCCTTTACGGAAACTTTCTAATTTCATTCGCCAACTGTACAGTAACATTCAACAACCAAAACTTCAAAAACGACGAGCTGGTAAGCGAAGCACGAATCATCCAAAGGGCCTTCCATAATGTCGTAATTAATTGGAAAGGCCATAAAACTTACGACTTAGAAGAAATCAGCAACAAAACAATCAACAATAGAAACAAACTGGAACATGTATTCCTGAAACAAAAAAGCATCAACATCAAATTTTGGAGCCTTCTAGGGGATACACTCTCTTACAACTTCTCTTCATAGCATCAATTATCGTCTTGCTCTACAAGAAATTTTCTGGACAAACAAACTCCAAACCCTTGGACTTCGGAACGGGACGTTCCTCACTTGAGGGGGGAGTAGTTACAGAATCAATATACCCTATTCCTGATCTGTCGAGTGTTATAGATAGCATCAGGAATGTACAACAACAACAACAACAACAATATATATATTTATATATATATGTATATTTAAAAAACTACAAGGGCATCCCTATGGGGTTGTACGCAATGGCGGCGTAGAACTACGTGGTCTTATATAATAAATCTTATGTGCCAACTGCAGCAGGAGCTTGTGTTTTGTGTAGGAATAGGAATTTAAGCGGGGTTCTCTCTGTTTATACTTTTTAGTATGACGCGCTTGGGCATAGATAACCCACAACGAATAACGAAGAGCTACT
Source organism: Ochlerotatus camptorhynchus (assembly GCF_037179485.1). NCBI lineage: Eukaryota > Metazoa > Arthropoda > Insecta > Diptera > Culicidae > Ochlerotatus > Ochlerotatus camptorhynchus. The sequence goes on from NW_027040906.1 coordinate 97,024, forward strand.
GATTCCGATCAATAGCGGTGCAACTTTTTCCTCCTTCTATGGATGCTCATGTGGGCTTCAGCTCGCTGCTTTCAGGCAGCCTTTCGTTGTGTACTGGAGAAAGCACTGCTGCTGCTAACGCCGACGACCGCACACCACTACACACGGTGATTGAAACTGAATCCGATCAACGGTTGTGGGCAGCCTTGATAGCTAGCTGCTTACGGGGAGCCTTTCGTTGTGTAGTGTAGAACACCACCACCGGTGTGTGAATAAACACCGTATAGTGAGACCGGATGGAATTCAACTTTGAAATCTGTGTTAGGGAAATCGCTTTTTGCAGGCAATCCGTGATCATTTTAATTATAACATTCGTTTCAATACTGACATTATGAAAAATGATAAAGTCTTAAATATAATAGGTAGATGCGTAGGAATATTTCTGATCGATTAGTGATACAATTGTTGAAATTGGTAAAGGGGCAGCTGAGTTATTAACGTTCAAAGTCTTTGAAAATTTTGTTACATGTTCCATTTTTGGTTTTCACAAAGTATACCCCCATATAGAAATCACAGACGTAGTCCTACGTCAAAAAATCTGTATGATTAGAGATAAATCTGTATATGGCATCACTGCCTGGATGAAGCCAGTGATGCCACATGTACATATTTATCTGTAATCAAACAGAGTGTTCTCAATATCTTGATACAGATATCTGTTTAAACAAATTACAAATTTTTAAAAGAGTTTACAGATTTTCAAAAAACTTACAGATTTTTCAAGGAAGCGGAATATATCTTAACCTCTGGATTTTTTAATCATTCCGCTTAATAATTGTCTCTTCTTTTTGAGCAGCTACGAGCACCGAACCCAAATCGCATTTTTTACTAAATATAACATTATCTTCGTTAATTTCGGACGGACTGATTTATCATTTCGGATGGCTCGTTAGAAGGGATGTTCGTTTTTTTTTATTATTTAAATAACCATATCACATGGTAATAAGTACTATGAATAATGAATTTTTTGGGTTTGTCGAATCAAGCCGTTTTAAAAACCCATACAATGATCAATTACAGTTTATGACTCCAAGAGTCAACTGGATATTTTGTCATTTGAATAGAGTCAGGGAACCCATACTACCTATAAACATCATGATATTGAAGGGATAATCGGGTTTTGGGTTAAGGAATCAATTAATTCAAAAGCTATGCGCAATGTTTGGAGAATTGGGTAATTTTTTTTTAGCGTGTGAAGTAGTAAACATATTTAACTGATAAGACTACAATATACTTTAACTGGTAACCATATTCTGGTCTAAACATCTAATTCGCTCTTATAAGACGTCTATGAGTGTTCTAGAAAAAAAATGACGGAGTTTTAGAGTCAGTGTCATGAGTTGACCACTTTTTCGGATGTTTTGGATCTTCAGGAGGACCATTAAGTGGTCCCAAATGGCTATTTTCCGATCACAACTCCGAATTAATAGTGATAAGAGGTCTACGAATGGTTTTGAAAATAAACGGAGAGATGTTCTGGATCTTCCGAATGACCATCGCCGAATGAACGAATGAAAAATCGCTGAGTTCTAGAAACAGTTTCATGAATTGAACAGTTTTACGGATATTCCAGATCTTTCAGAGATCCATTCTGTGATCCTCTGGGTCCATATTTCGGTCACAACTCCGAATTCATTCTGATAAGACGTCTATGAGTGGTTTAGGAGAAAACCGCGGAGCAGTAGGACCAATTTTATGGATTGACCACTTTTACGGATGGTCCGGGTCTTTCAATGGTCCATCCCGTAGTCCCCAGAGTCAATATTCCAGTAACAACTCTGAATTAATTATGATAAGACGTCTATGAGTGGTTTCGAAAAATCCATGGAGCTCTATGATCAGTTTCATGAATTGATAACTTTTACGGATGCTCCGGGTCTTCCGGTGGACCATCCCGTGGTCTCCAGGGATATTTTGCGGTCAAAACTGCGGAGTTTTAGGATGAGTGTCATGAGTTGACCACTTTTTCGGATGTTTTGGATCTTCAGGAGGACCATTAAGTGGTCCCAACACAACTCCGAATTAACAGTGATAAGAGGTCTATGAATGGTTTTGAAAATAAACGGAGAGATGTTGTGGATCTTCCGAATGACCACAGGGTCCACTTTCTGCTCACATCTCCGAATTCATATTGATTAGACTTCCATAAATAGTTTCGGAAAAATCACTAAGCTCTAGAGTCAGTTTTATTAATTGAACACTTTAACGGATGTTCCAGATCTTCCAGAGATCCATTCTGTGATCCTCAGGGTCCATATTTCGGTCATAACTCCGAATTCATTTCGAAAAAACCACAAAGTTCTAGGGCCAGTTACATGTATTCTGGTATATTCTGGTCACAACTCCGAATTCATTCTGATAAGACGTCAGTTTTATGAATTGACCACTTTAACGGATGTTCCGGATTTTTCGGTGCACCATCTTGTGGTCGTGTCCGTTTTCTGGTCACAACTCTAAATTCATTCTGATAAGACAACTATGAGTGGCTCTGGATCTTCCTGCGGACCATCCTGTAGTCCCTAGAGTCCATATTGCGGTCAAAACTCTGAATTTATTCTGATATGACGTCTATGAATGGTTCTGTGGAGCTCTAGGATCAGTTTCAAGGATAAACCACTTTTACGGATATTCCAGATCTTTCAGAGGTCCATTCCATGATCCTGAGGGTCCACATTCCAGTCACTACGTCGAATTTATTCTGATAAGACTTCTATGAGTGGTTTCGAAAAAGCCACGGAGCTCTTGGATAGTTTCAAGAATTTATGACTTTACGGATGTTCTGGGTCTTCCGGTGGACCATCCCGTGGTCTACAGGGTATATTTTGCGGTCATAACTCTGAATTTATTCTGATAAGACGTCTATAGTGGTTTTGGAAAACCTGTGGAGCTCTAGGATTAGTTTCATGAATTGACCTCTTTTATGGATGTTCCGGATCATTTAGTGGACCATACCGTGGACCCCAGGATCTATATTCCAGTCACAACTCCAAATTCATTCTTATTAGATGTCTATGAGTAGTTTTGAAAAATCCACGGAGCTCTAGGATTAGTTTCATTCATTATCTACTTTTACGGATGTTCCGGATCTTCTAGTTAACAATACTGTGATGCCAGGGTCTATATTCCGGTCACTACTCCGAATGTATTCTGATAAGACGTCTATGAGTGGTTTCGATAAATCCGCGGAGCTCTAGGATCAGTTTCATGAATTGATCACTTTTACGCATGTTCTGGATCTTCCACAGGACCAGACTTGTGACCTACTGGAAACTGAATGTTCCCAAAAGTTGGTCAACTATCTGCTTAACAATTTCTCCAAAGAAATCAGGAAGTTATCTCTTCAAATTGCCGTACAATTAGTGTTTGGTCCCAATTAGCTCAAATCCCATATGATGAATCCTCGGGTGAATCCATACTATTCATCTGTCCATGCTCGGTAATGGCGGCCTGTTTGTATGAATAAATGTATCCTTCACTGTGCTTTATGACGCTTACTGGAGGGCGTATGTTGTTCCATTTTCTTCTATTCCTGGGAGAGGGAAAGGGAGTGGTCAAAATCCGGACCTCCACACGCTATTTCAAAACTACCCAAATTTGAGTAGAATCCACCAAGATCGGTCAAAACTGAACCTACCCAAAAATGGGTAAACTGTGTTGGGAGTGACAAGTTGACAAATGAACAACCTCGATCGGATTCATGTCAATGTTGTTCATTTATCAACTTGTCACTCCCAACACAGTTTACCCATTTTTGGGTAGGTTCAGTTTTGACCGGTCTGGGTGGATTGTTCCCAAATTTGGATAGTTTTGAAATAGAAAGCTGCATTGTGGTTCTGTTCCTAAGCGCAAAATATTAGACCCATCTTTTTTATTTTGTCACTAGGGTTACCATTTCCATGTTAGGGTTGTCCAAAAAAGCCACTTTTTTTAGATTAAAAAAGGCTTTTGTCAAAAATTCAAAGCTTTTGAACCACCGCTTCAAAAGATCAATAAATCAAATAAAAGATAATCAAAATCACTCTTTAGAAAAATATAATGAAATACAAAAAATGGGATATTGTATTAAAAAAACATTGATTGTATTAGTTTTTATTATTTCCATGGTTTGTAGACAGAGGGTGCAATATGTTTTTATATTTTTCCTTGAAAATTTAGGCTTTATCATACAACATATCTAAAAATCAGCGACGTGTTCCTTTTCGTTTTTGAGTTCTATTTGTTTGAAGTTATTATATTTTGGGTTTTCGCTTTCAGTAACGGAATACTTGAGGACAGCCGATGACAAATGATAGCACTGCCAACAATGAAAAGAAGGCACACCGCATCACCCAGTGTTTACCGTACAGAACAAAAGTAAACTCAATTGTCACGTGTGGGGTTTTCCGGTTTTCAATTGTACCGATAATCCATACTGTGTGCTGTACGTCCCTGCTTGAATTCAAAATATGGCAATCCAACCACGAATTATTCAACCTAACGGATTAATACTGTTTGCCACAACTGCCCAGCTTCGGTGTTATCTCAGCTGCATCATTTTCGAGTCGAAAACGAATTCATGATGTTTCCCCGTCTCCCATCTTGGCCCCGCCCCCCATGGCTGACATGAGCAAGACCAAATATAGCATAGCAAATGGCAAGCATATATTTCACTGAACTGAAAGTAAGTGTGCTCCGGGTACGGGTATGAGAAGCCGGCTGCCATGACAGGTCACGAGTAAGTAGAATCTCAAACATTGCCACCCCCATCTTGCCTGACCCTGCAAGCGTCTGTCATCGCAAAGCGAACCGAAAACCACATGCATATGAGTAAGCATAATCTCAATTTTAATGCCGGGGATCAAATCGTAATTGCGTGGGTTGTAAAATATGATAACCATAATCGTACGAACAGAGTGCTGCAAGCTTTATCATCTGTCTGTATGAGGAAGGAGGGCAGGGACAGTCAAACAACTGTTGCTAATGGGTTGAGAAATCGGCAAATTGAGAAAATTTAACCTTTGTTGTGTTTGGGTTGGAAAATTAATTCTTGAACGATTGAATCTAATCTAATCTGAATCTCTTAATCTAAAAGCATCATTGGACAGAAGTTTCACCGCGCACTACCGAAATATTTATGTAGATTAAGGAGCTTTTACACTGACACAAGTATAAGCGTCGATTTTTACATAAAATTGAGTCATAAAGATGTGGATGGAATATGGATCCTTTTTTAAGGGTGTTCTGGTACTCTCACTCTTATAGGGGAAATTACATCGAGGATAATACGCCAATCTCGAACTATCCTCGAGTTTGCTAAGTACCATGCCGTATTATCCTCAACTTTAATCTCGGATATAACTTTAATATGCCGTATTAACGGAAATCTCGTATATTTAAAAATAAAGCAGCCAAAACAAAATCTGCTCTTACCTCTCTCTCTCTTAGTACTGTCAAATCAGCCTACTGATCATTCTTTGATGAAACAGAGATGATGTTATATAATAGTACGTTCAGACTACAGAGTTATAACATGTTATAGCGCTATCTTGATGGTGGTTTCTGTGTTGCAATTATTTGACAACCGTTATAACATGTTATAACTCTCCAGTCTGGACAGCGTTTAAGAGACGCGTGGAGAGAATAAAACGCTGGCCAGACTGAGCAGTTATAACATGTTATAACGGTTGTCAAATAATTGCAACACAGAAACCACCATCAAGATAGCGCTATAACATGTTATAACTCTGTAGTCTGAACGTACTATAAAAGTAAGTCTGCGCCAACCAATTTCTTTTTCTGCAAGATTTGGCAACCCGCAATTTTGTGTTTACTTCAAATGACTTTTAATTTGAGCGACTGTCGTCTGCTTCATCATTACGGCAAAATGAATACTTTTTTAACCGTATCGGTAGTATTGCTGTTCAATGGAAGTATTTGAAGACTTAATTTTTGACAACTCTGAGTGAAACCAAATATACCACATTGGAGGGTATATTCTACAGAGCGTTGCACAAAATTATTTAATCTGTTGCTTCCTATCATGTATGAGTAAAATCACTCTTGTGAAGTCTTTCTCAAATTTTACTATCTTGAAAAATTACACCGATTTTTGTTACAGAGCCTATGTAGAAGTATTTCGTTGTGCTGGAGCAAATATTTGGTGAGAATATAACGAGAATACAGCTGATGAATAACAATAATATTCCCTGTCCAGCGTCTGACTGAAAATCTCCTTAATAAAGACAACCAACCTCTAAAAATTAAATTCAACCAATGTCAATACTTCCCATGCTTTTCTTTGTGAAGCGCTCGTGTTTATCTACATTGTTCGATTTGAACCACGTTTGACGGTTCGATTGGAACTTTTGGCTTCAGTCTTCGCGCGTTTCTTATTTAACATCGTCTCTGGTATGAAATTGGTTCCAAACGTAAACAAACCCTGTAGGTTTCTTACGGCTTGTTTACGTTTGGAACCAGTTATGCGAGGTAGGCGACGATTGATCGTATTTGACAGCCACCTCCCCCCTTTAACGTATTGATTGAGCGTCGCGGAATAGTCAAGTTAAGTTAAGTTTTCTTTATTATCGAGGTTTTCAGCCTGAGGCTGGTTCGCCTCCGAGTGTCACGGAATAGTGAGTAGTACGTGAACGACTTTGCAGTTTTTAAACCAAGAATCTGTATATACAGATATGCAGATTTTTTGGTTGGGTAAATGTATATACATATATTTTGAGGTCTCCTTCCCGTCCTTCTTGAAATCGGGTACGGAACAGGACTTGGAAAATGAGTTCCGTGATTGATCTGTGGAGAAGTTCAGGTCGAAGGGAACTTAACATCCCAGAAGAACTTCACTTTTTGAATATTTACTTAAGTTTGACAGGTGAGAAATTTAAAAATTACTCTGCTATTGACCACTTTGCCAAGCAGTTTTGACGCGACTTTCTACCAGCGATTTCACAAAACTGGACCAACTAATTTCTATTTTTTTATTAAACGTACAAACGTTGGCTACTTTTCTCGAAGTATTTACTAGAAAAAAAATCTCAAGATAATGTTTTATTTCAAAGTTCGAGTGGTAGTAAACGTCATTTTAACTGATATAATGAAGTGGTTAATTGGGTTCTTTAAGGGTATTCGTAATCTGCATTAAAAATGTAACCCAAACTTAAAATTTCAACAATTTTGGTACACGGTAACTATTTTAAATAAGTACGATTACATTTGCAAAAATCATCTCATTAGCGCCCCTTGATGGCACTTAGTATGGGAGCCTGTACCTATCTGCCTTGCGGAAGGTTGCCCAGCCTGGACAACCAGGTTCGCAGAATACTTGATCAGCTACCGGAACCCAAGATGTTTATAGGGGACCTGAACGGCCATCACCAGGCCTGGGGTTGCCCGCAAGAGGATCCTAGAGGCGTCACCCTCTGCAATATTTTCGAGCAGGAAGATCTGGTCATTTTAAATGATGGTGGCCCAACACCACCGCCATTGACGTGTCCACAGCCAGCCGTTCTCTGGCGGGCAAAGTACTCTGGTCGATTAACCCGGATCTGTGCGGCAGCGACCACTATCCGGTACAGATTCGGTTATCCGCCGCATCGCCCCCAGAAAACACCCGAAGACCGCGGTGGCGCTACGGGGAAGCTGATTGGAAGGGTTTTCAGCACACGTACCGAGCCCTCGCGCAGACCCAGGAACCCACGACCATCCTAAGAATCACGGAAATCATCTATAAAGCCGCTAGCCCAGTATACCAAAAACTGGCTGTGTCCCCGGGCGGAAGGCACTCCGCTGGTGGAACGACGAAACCAAAAGGGCAGTAAAAGCCAGGCGAAATGCACTCCGGAAGCTCAAACGCACCTCTCCAAACGATCCAGCAAGAGAAGAGGTCCTCGCGAACTATCGCCAGCAGCATAACAAATGCCGACAGAAGATCCGGACGGCGAAACAAAATTGTTGGTCGGACTTTCTGGAGAGTATCAACGCCGAACAATCGTCAGCGGAGCTATGGAGTCGTATCAACGCCCTTAGCGGTAAGTGGCGATCATCTCCACTTCAGATTCGAACAGACACCGTCACCATCACTGATCCAACTGAGCAAATACTTTGCCAAACTATCCGGCATCTCGGAGTACAGCGAAAGCTTCCGACAGCGAGTCCACCCCTCTCTCTCCTTTGTGTCTACCTTCGGAATTCCTCCAGACAACGACGACCTACCGATCAACAGCTCACTCTCCTGGGAAGAACTCGTGTTCGCTCTCAGTCGGAGCAACGGGAACTCAGCTGGAGCAGACGAAATTGGCTACCCACTGCTAAAGCACCTTCCACCCGAAGGCAAAACGAAACTTCTCGACCTCTACAACCAACTCTGGACCGCTGAAGAATACCCGGAAAACTAGAGAGAAAGCCTCGTTATACCGTTACCGAAAACCAATGTCGGGACCGAAGACATTACTGGTTCTGTCCCATTACACTGACCTGCTGCATGGCCAAAGTCTTGGAACGGATGGTCAACAGGAGGCTGAAGCAATACCTTGAGGCCAAGAGGCTGCTTGACCATCGGCAGCACGCCTTCAGGCAAGGGTATGGCACCTCCACCTACTTCGCAACTCTTGGGGCAGTCCTGAAGGAGGCAAAGGACCAAGGTCATCACGCGGAGATCGTCTCGCTGGACATCTCCGAAGCGTTCAACCGAACATGGACACCAGCTGTATTGAAGAAGCTTGCTGATTGGGGCCTGAAAGGACACATCCTTCACTTCGTCCGGAACTTTCTGACCGACCGATCTTTTCGGGTTGCGGTTGGAAACGTGCACTCCGGAAGTTTCAGTGAGGAAACTGGAGTGCCACAGGGTTCGGTGACAACTACCCTTCTTCTTCTTCTTCTTCGCATTTCAAGCTTATTGCATATCGCATATTAGCTTATTGCGTGCTCTCAACTTAGTGTTCGAAATGCACTTCCACAGTTATTAATTGAGAGCTTTCGATGCCTGTACCATTTTTGCATTGGTATAATTGTGTGGCAAGTCCAATCATACTTCTATGCCCAGGGAAGTCGAGAAAATTTCCAACCCGAAAAATTCCTAGACCGGACCGGGAATCGAACCCAGCCACCTCCAGCATGGTCTTGCTTTGTAGCTGCGCCTTTACCGACTGAGCTAAGGGAGGCCCCGTGACAACTACCCAAGAACGTTTACATCTTCGTCTACGCGGATGACGTCCTCATTGTAACGGTGGGTCCCACCCGGCAGAGGGCGAAACTGAGAGCGCAAGCGGCAGTCTCCTCGGTGGTCAGATGGGTTGGTTTCCACCATTCCACCGGCAAGAGCGTGCGCTGCCATATATGTACCACCAGGCATCGCAACAACGGACATGATTATAAAACAAGCAATACCGACTAAAAACACCGTGAGGGTCTTTGGAGTGCTCCTCGATCGGAATGTATCCTTTGAGCCGCACTTCCAACAAGTAAAGAAGGACTGTCGCAGTCGATCCAACTTGATTAAGACCATCTCCCGCCCCACCGATCCAACAACGGCTGTGTACAACGGCTACGTTCGAACAGTCTCCGGTCTCCTGCCCTCTACCCCGGCCGACGCTGCATGCGTTGAAGCCGGTATCCTACCTTTTCGGCTCGTTTTCACTGCAGCTACTGCTATCAAAGCCGCTGCCTTTCTCGCTAAAACGTTGGGAAACAACAGGATCGTTCTCCTCGACGAGGCGAACCGACTCCTCCGCATGGTCGCCGACGTAGATCTCCCTCCAGTGGCCAGGGTCCACTGGCACGGAGACAAAAGTTGGCAATCGCACAAGATTAAAATTGACAGCTGAATCAAGGACCGCATTAGGGTAGGAGACAACTCGCTGGCTTTACGCCGGACAGTTCTCGAAACTCTCGGGGCGCACTACCAAGGTTATGAAGTTAGATACACCGACGGCTCTCTCTCTCCACGAGCGGAGTGGGAATGGGGGTCTCCAGAGATGGTCTGCTTGTGAGCAGATCGCTCCCGATCCAATGCTCGGTGTTCTCAGCTGAGGCAGCGGCCATTCTCCACGCGGTTAAGCTACCGGCCAACCGGCCGATATTAGTCGTAACTGACTCACACAGCGTGATATTGGCCCTAACAACAGAAACACCGAAGCATCCGTAGATCCAAGGAACGGTAAAGCACGCGCCGCCCAACGCAGTATTCATGTGGGTACTCGGTAACTGCGGGATCCAAGCGAACCTAATAGCCGATCATCTCGCCGGTTCAGGCCACACCGGACCCAGGTCCACCGGCAATGTACCGCTCCAAGATGTTAAAAAGTGGGTCAAGCGGACGATTCGGAGAGCCTGGGACACCGAGTGGAGGAACAACAGGACACACCATCTTCGGAAAATCAAGGCGACCACCGGAACCTGGAAGGACCAAACCTACGAGAACAGCGAGTGGTGTCAAGGCTGCGCACCGCAGAGTCTCCCACAACTTCGGAGGAACACCGTTCCGGAAGACCTGCGAAACCTGCGGAGTGCCAGCCACCGTGGAGCACATCTTCGTGAACTGCGCGGAGTTGGAAGACCTTCGGGCTGCCTTCGGCTTGGAGTCAATCAGCATTCGGAACCTGTTGGGCGACGAGTCCCCGGCAGCAGCCATCACCTTCCTAAAGGAGGCGAACCTTTACCACAATATCTGAGTGTTCCTTGTTTGTGTTTCCGTTTTGCTGGCCCTTTTGGCAGTTTTCTACACCTTTTTCATTATAGCAAGATAAATGTACCACAGCCAAGATTGGAAATCTCCTCCTGAGAACCCAATTTTTTTTCTAAATTTTTTAATCTTAAGAGATGAACTAGGCTAAAAATCTCTATTGTGTAGTACTAGAATTTATACTAGAACGGGGTACCGTTATCGATAAGCTTGGGACCAATAGGCTAGTCAAGTAGTGAGCCAATTTAAAATCGTTAGTTTCGTATTGATGGTTGGTTATAGGGTGGGAAAAGGGAAGTTCTAATTTTTATTCTATTTTTATTTCGAATTCGGTTTTATTTATTTATTTTTTAAATAACCTACTCGGTTAGAACTAAAAAAAGCTGTTTACAAAATGACAATGTAACGACTTTACAGGTTGAAACTTTCACTTCTTCTTCGGGCGCCGGTGGTGTAGTGGTAAGCAGGGATGGAAAATCATTTACATTCATTTCGTGAATTCATTAACATTCATTTGCCTCTAAATTTTTTCATCAACAGAATACCGTAAAATGATGTATACAGCTTTTGTAGCTGTGAACTACAACTTTTGTTAGTAACTAAAATCTGTATCTCGTATGGATGACGAAATAGAGCTGGCAGAACATGTTATTGTTTTTCAGTGAATGCAATTTACATTCACTGAAAAAGGGGGTAAAGCCGTTAGTCCCTGGTCCATGATTTTATGGGTCGATAGGTAGGGTCCAGGTGTGGGAGCTGCCCCTTTGGCTTCGGTAGCATTGGTACTCAGTACGGAAAACAAGATCGACGGAAATCAAATCAAGGAAGAAAAAAGCTTCCATATCTGTTCTGTGTTTGATTGATGATGTACTTTCGTAAACGAAAAAGTGATATTCTTAAAAACAATTGATTGAAAAATAAAATTAATAATGGACTTTTCTGAAGCTTAGTGTAGAAGTCCATAATTTGAGTAGAGTTGAAAGAACAACCGTTTAAAATCTCTTAGAGATTGTACTCGAAAAAAATGCAACACTTTCTATTGTTTGTATCATTTTATTGCATGGGTAAAAATTGGGGAAATTTTGAGTAAAGCTAGTTTACATAGTAGAAGATGCTAATTTCAAATAACAGACTAAAATGGTAATTTTTATACGATCGATGAGGAATGAAAGTTTAGAGGTGATAGTTCCGTTAGAGTACGGCAGTGTGAAAATTGTATATAGAGAGTAGAAAGCGAGCAAGGACAACTTTTAGGAAGGCACAAATTGGCTTGAGCATCTCTCTTTACAAAACTCCCCCGGGAGAAGAACTGTGAGGGGCAACCCTCTTCAAGGAGGGAGTTTGGTATTTGAAATTAGAATCTTCAACTATGTAAATCGTTGACTTCACGCAGAAGTAATACAAAACATATAGTGGAAGTAGTTTAGAGTGTAATGTTTACATGTGCATAATCTGGTCACAATCTGTCAAGTGGTTATCGAGATGGCTTCCAAGCAAGAAGTGCTGTGACAAAAAATATGGGAGCGGTCGTGGAAAATCCAGGCCAGTTCCACAGGTTGATCACGAAACAGTTTGGAATCGACAATTAGACCGTGTACCGTGTGATAAAATCGTTTATAGAGACCCAGACGACCCAGCGGCGAGCTGGCAGCGGAAGAAAAGCGAAGACGACCGACCCCGTGAACGTAAGGAAGGTGAGGAATTACTTCAAGCGCAATCCGAACCTTTTGATTCGCGACGTGGCCAAGAAGGTCAATTCTTCTGTCTGGCGCCTAACCGAGCATGAGCATGATTGACCGCCCACGGTTGCTACTCTGTTATTGCCAGACCAGCTGTAATTACACAGAGAACCAATAGACGATGCTTGGGACTAGCAATCATCCTCAATGTGTAAAAACTGGTGATCTCAAACTAGGCAATACCAGCGCCGGCCGCGCCCAAACACAGGTCAAGAAAGGAAGGGTTAGGAATGTGTTGACGTGACACTCACTTTGATGGAAGCCGAGAACACCTCTGCACTTCCACGAGGAATCACTGGGATATTGGATAATAGGGTTGGGTTTGCAGCAGGGTTCGTTTTGGTAAACCATAAGCTGAATTGATGTCCTAACAATCATATAACGCGAAGGAGCTTGGGATTGAACCCACTGTCTTCTGATCAGTAAGCAAAAACGTTTGCCACTAGGCAGACGAGCTCCTTTTTAATCATCGAGTTACTGTTATTACCATGTAGTCATATTAACAAATAAAACGATTGACGAATCTTGATGTGGATGGGCTTGAGATTAGACTCAGGATGTTCTGCTCAGTAAGCAAAAACGGTTGCTCTAAGGCCACCGAGCCCCTCATATCACATTATAGCGTTACTCAAGTTTTTATGACCCGGCACCGACGACAACGAAAAGTTTTACAAAATACTCGATAAACAAGCGATCTAACCATACATTTTTAATATGAAAGGATCTGGGACCGCGTTTTTCTGCTCAGTAAGCAAGCCACTGCAACCTACGATCTTTGAAATCCTTAAACTAAAAGCTACGAAAGAGGCCTTTATTAAGATCCATTTTCACGCGACATTAAATGTTTCGATTTTCTCTTTACCTGTTTGAACAAGCTATTCAAATGAAATTACGTTCTCGAATTTTACTTGGCATGTAATGAACAACAGAAATACGCGATAATTCATATTTCCAGCGGTTGGTGGTTAATTTTAAATATACTAACGGTACTGCCTACGACTACGACGGCGATTACGACAGCGACTACGACGGCGCCTACGACAACGACAACAGCGAATTTGTAACTTACTATTTGTCTAGGATGAACAACTTTGCCCGGCACCTCCACTGGTTCTTCATGTCCGTTATCTGTCACTGTTTGCAAAATATCTAATAGCAATTAACTTTGTTGTAATACTTCCTGTATTACCATGGACATCTGGGAGGAGGGTCGTATGTAGTGCTTTCCCCAGGAACCGTTCACGGCCACCAGCTACTGCCCGTCCAGTCTTGGGCGTATCCAGCGAGGCATCCTTCAGATTACTCACAATCTCCGACCCTCAATGCAAATCGCAGGCACACTTACGCTAGATAAAAAAAAAACACACCCGGATCGAATAAACGTCATTCTCTCGAAAGCACACCCGTCGTCGTCGAACGGCAAAAAAAGGAATCGGTGGGTAATTTTGTGATACGGATTTCCAAAATCAACAGGGAATGCACGAATTTCACCACACCCAACTACGAAACACGTTCAGAAGCACTTTTGGTACACTTTCGTTCGAAACACTTTTTTTTTTCAAAAATAGTTGCGAGTGAACCAACATCATCACCGCGTAAATAAACTAAAATTAAAATTATCGCTCGCGATGTCACAAATTTCTGGACCGGGAGAAAAAATCAAACAACGCAGATAGCGTCAAATCTTCTGTTGCTTGCAAACATGATGAATCATGTTTTCTTTCTCGATTCTAAAACTTCTTGGAAAGCGAGAAAACCACCACTTACACACGTATAACCGTCCGGGAGGCAGAGTGCCAGCGCTAATCCGGCAAATGCAGCCAAAAACTATGAAAGCTAATGCACGCACCAAACAGAGAAGAAACTTAAGACACAACCGTATCCAAAGGCGTTCGAAACTCGACCTCTCTTCTGTGCCTAACCGAACCGATAAACAGAATACGGTGGCCAAATCCCACGCCAGGAAGTAGTACCATAGAGGCAACTCTAAGACCAGAAGATCCCGAAAAAACGAGCTCAACTTTTTGGCTCAGCTCTGGTACTATCTTCGGTCCCAAGTTAAACGATTCACCGCTCGAAACATAGGAAAATCCACTAACCCTTCATATTATCTGTCAAACTATCATAGCGAATCAAAACAAACATTGTGCAGTACTAGAATTTTGACTAGAATGGGGTACGTTAATCGATTTGCTTGGGACCAATAGGCTAGTCAAGTATTGAGCCAATTTGAAATCGTTACTTTCGTATTGATTGTTGGCAGTACCGCGAGTGGTTGGTGCAGCCGAAATGCATTGTAATGGACGACGAGACGTACATTAAAGCGGACGCCAAGCAGATCCCCGGCCTGGAGTTTTTCGATGGCAAGTACCGTGTAACAGATTGGGTTCTCCCTGCTCAGCACTAATGAGACCCCCCTCTACACTACCTCAGGGTCGGCATGCGGGCTCGAATAACACGGCCAAAGAAACACTCGAATATCCAACACACACAACACTTGTTTAGCTATAAGCACCTTTATGGTTCCCAATTTCGTCCCACTTTCTTATTCGCTATCTCCTACCTCGTTTCGCCTGACGTTTCTTCTAATTCTTCAGCGCGGGCCCGCTGTTGGTCCTTCCACAGCCACTCCTTCACCTTCCTCAGCTTCCTTCTGGGCACTTTTCACAGGCCAGTCGGTTCCTTTCCTCGACTTGGTTCGCAAGCCGGTCGCGAACTTCGGTACTTTCCGCGACGGCTCTTCGATCTCTCTCTCTCTCCTCACTATACTCGTGGCGTGGCGATGGGCCGTTGGTTAGTATTCCCGGATACCTTCGTATCGGAAGATGCTCCGTGTCTAACCGCGCCTTATGCCGAATGACGGACACTACGGGGTCTGACCACGCCGTGGATGAATTGCCAGCGGTAAACTACGGGGTCCTGGATGGTTCTGCACCTCACTCTCCTTCTTCACTTTTTTTCACGTCCTCACGGTTTTTTTTACTGGTTTTCGAACTTGCTTGAACTAGCTTTACGAAGCAAGGCTGTTGAGTATCGCCAATCAAATAATTCTCAACGATGGCGGCTGACCTATCCTCTCTCCTCCTCGCTGAGCCATCGTCCTTCCGCCCTATTTCGCCTCACCATGGCCCCATTATGCCACCTTCTAATGGCCTCCAAATCCAGTAAACAGTGCCATCTGGTGGTAGGTAGAGGATCTTCCTGTCGTTTAGTGGTGTGGCTGTGTACTGTCCAGTGGGTGATTTTGTGGGCGATGGGTGGTGTTGGTAGCTTGTATTAAAACCTTTCCTTGGCATATTGTTATACATAAAATACGAAACACTAATCGCGACAATCTCACTAATCTCAGACAGACAGACACACCACTGGTTACAACCGCCCGGATGTTCCGGAGAAGTTCCGGAAGAAGAAGGTCGGTAAACTTGCCAAGAAGTACTTAGTGTGGCATGCGATCTGTAGTTGCGGCAAATTCAGCAAACCGTACATAACGACCGGCACCATCAACGGCCAAATATATAAAGAAGAATGCCTCCAGAAGCATCTGTTGTCCTTCCTCCGGTCCCACGAAGATAAACTCTGTTTTGGCCGGATCTGGCATCATGCCATTAAGCGAAACCGGTGATGGAGTGGTACGAAGCCTCGCCAGAACTTCGCCCAGTAGAACAATTGTGGGTGATTATGAAGGGCACGCTCCGGAAAACAGGGAAGGTCTTCCAAAACGACAAGGATTTGAAGAAAGAGTGGATGAAAGTGTGTAAGAAAGATGGCGCAAGTGTTGCACAGGGTAGCGTTAAGTCCAAGGGGTGGGCACTTAGCCTAGGTGAGGAGGTTGAATAAACCAACTTTGCAAAACATAATTAATACGTGTTTATTTATTCTCTGAGAGATTCAAAAATATCCGACTTAAAATGAATTTTCGTTGATCATTTTTGCCTGTTGCATTTTTTTCGAGTACATTCTTTAAGTAAACAAAACAAAAAGTGCAAGTTTATAATCCCTAGTATTTTTGATTGAAATTTAGAGAATATTTTGTAATTCATACTTTGAACCACACACTTAGAACAAATCATGTAAATTTAAGTGCTCTGAGACTGACATATACGAGCGTCAATTGTGACATAACATTGAGTCATAACAGACGCAAAATTCAGCTCAATCAAACGTACTTTTCGTCGAATACTGAACTTTTTAGTCTGGGAGCACTTAATTTCACATCACATAGGGTATACGTCCCTAACCTAGGTCTAATATGCAGCCATCGATTACGTTTTTAATCATAACTCATCAATGAATTTACCTGCAAACGATATTCTACTGCTAAATGGTATGTTTAGATATGCTTATCATGTCGTTTGCTATCAGAAACCACGAAAAGTTGAAAAACTTACTTTTTTTAAGACAATAACTCACGAGGGAAATGTATGTAATATGGGTCTATTGTCCCCAAATTGGGTCTATTTATGGATGCAACTTCGTCCTATCTTGTTTGATCCTCAAAAAAACGCTCTTGGTAACGTTTTCTGATGTTTTTTTTTTATCACTATCACTGTTAACTTAATGCTCTTCATTCCTCAAAACATTTCTTAGAGAAAATTTTACGAAAACTACATTAAATC
This sequence comes from Ochlerotatus camptorhynchus, assembly GCF_037179485.1. Taxonomy (NCBI): domain Eukaryota; kingdom Metazoa; phylum Arthropoda; class Insecta; order Diptera; family Culicidae; genus Ochlerotatus; species Ochlerotatus camptorhynchus. Next base: position 114,087 of record NW_027040906.1, read on the forward strand.
ACTCAATTTAAAAATTAAAAATTAAAAATTTCGCTTATCGTCTTTTGACCGCAGAATATCTAAATCAGAACATTGTGATGTTCATTATACAGGTTTGGCAGAAAAAATCTCCCTTCCTGTTCGTTCCTTATCATCCAAATGCAAACCACATTGTTGACGTTACTCTTATTGCTATATGCTGTCAAATGAATTTCATGGGCCAAAGTTAGGAACATAGAAAAGAAATGTGTCCCTAAAGTTGGGTCCATGATTTACTTGTGAAAACGTTGTTAAACAATTAAAATAAACATAAAATATTCAAACAGTAACTGTGAGTTTTACGTCTAGTGTGTATTATCAGGTAATTCCATTCAATAAATGCCATAATCAGGCCATTTGATGATCGTCAGTGCAACCTTCCCATCTTAACCTTAGAAGTCATGGCGGCTAAAAACTCCGAACAGAGTGATATTCTCAACCAGTTTTATTACTTACGAGAGCTGAAAATGTATTGAAATGTTGTGATATAAATTGATTTGTGTGTGGTACACATTTATCAATCATCAGTGATCAATATTTTCCTTATTTTTTGTGTAATATTCCTTAATTAATTATTTATTTGCGTGATAGGCCGAATGAAAGGACTAGACCCACATTACATACCGTAACCCTACTTGTTTACGTCTCATCCTTTTTGTGAAAGATGGATTCCGTCACGTGTAAAATTAGTTATATATATTGTCCTACTAGTGAATTTGCACGCGGTTTTACTATTTTCCCGGATTTTCACTGCTTTTTTGGGCTCTGGCCACTCCACAGAATAAATTTCCCCTCGTTTCATACCGTTCAAGCGACAAGGTTCCAAAGTTCAAAGAGAGCTAGAAGTTAATTTACTGCCAGCGTCCTTCCAAACCAAACGTTTTTCAGCATCCCACTACTCGGTAAGTTCCCTGCGAACCGAGCTGCGGACACAAGTTAGTAAATCTTTCCATTATCATCATCATCGCTAACACCACCGCACCATTCCTGGGTAAGCGGCTGTTCTAGGAACAGTGCCTGCTTATTACGCATAGAATTTCACAAATTAATTAGAACCGACGAGTTTCCGCTTGAGCTTCCTTCTTCTTCCCCCACGAGGAGAGGCTTGATGACTTAGTTCTATGTAAACAACTAGGTAGGTAATATTAGGGGAGAACAGTACATAACGCACCCCCGGGGTAAGACGCACTTTTTCATTTTATTTTGAGTTTTTCTTGGAATTTTTAATCCAATTCTAAGATTTATCATGCAGGATTTTGAGTTCAGATGCTATGCTAGAAGTGCTGCTTGATAAGACAACAAAAAAGTTACGTAAAAGCCATGAAAAACACAAATGAAAGTCAGCTGGTGCGTTCTGCCCAGGGGGTGCGTTGTATACCATTCTCCCCTACCTGAAGGAGATGGAATGCGGAGCGTATATTCACTTGACGACGACGACGACGACGATGTTTTGCAACCAGGATTTTCACTCTCACCTAGAGTATACAAATGTGACCTGAAGGGTTACTTAGGCAAACGGTTTTAGGCGCGAGTCATTGATGCCGCAGGGCTTGCAGGAAGCTCTTTGTGCGGGATAATTTATTTGATTAGAGATGAAAGCTGTCAGATTACCTGTGGAAATAATTGCGTTTTCAAATTCTTCTAGCTGAAATTCCTTCACCTTGTGTGTTTTCCCGTTTCATTGGCTGTGTTTAAATTTCAGTCGTGCAAACCTCATCGGGTTGGAGATTTGCGTTCTCGAAAAAGCGAAATGGAAAGTGGATGCCATATTTCACTCCAGTCATGACAGTCTACTTTGCTGAGGCGTAACAATTGAAGCAGATTGTGATCGAAAAATGTGGCGCTCATATGGGACCATTCGACGGCATTCCCATTCGCATTCATTCATTATTCCGGCTCTGCTAATCGAAAGCGGGTACCTACAAATAGACACAGAAAGGCATACAATGGTGCAATGGTGGTTGCTGGTTGGCCTCCGCTCCATCAATCTTGCCCTGTTCACTTAATCAATCACGGCCACCACGACGTCGACGACGACGACGACGACGACGATTCCCGGCATCCACCGGCAGTCGGAAATGAAAGATTTATGGTACTCAGAGTAGGCTGTGAAATTGTCGTCCTGGTATACAAACAAACAAGCAAACCAAGTAAGCAAGAAATAGGGGCTAAGGGAAAAACAACAACATACGTTTCCTGCTGTAGGCAAAGTATGCCAAGTCAGCAAATATCTGCGATGAGGAACACAGATTAGAGGGGATTTTCCGGCTGGAGCCGATCGATCATCGAGCGAAATTAGATTCCAACTCGTTCTACCGGCCACCCGGCAAATTGTTTTGATGCGGCGTGTCCTCACTTAATCATTTCCGGCAATGGCAACCGGTGTTTTGGGCTTGAGTTTCGTTTATGGCTATAGGAGCCTGCTGTTTTGATTTAGTCTTATATCCAGTGATGCCTGAAGAGGATTTTTTTTTGTAGTTAATTTTGCCAAATTGGTTAATTCATCACTGTCTGCACAACTTTAAACATTCACAATGTTGGAGTCCGATGCATATGCTTTTCAATAGAACTTCCAGTACCGATCGGTTAATTTACTTCAATAAAGAAAAAAGGTTATAGCTTCATCTAAAGAATAAACCAATGGATATTCAACTCTGCACATCCCAATCTGTGCCGAGTACTTTATCTGTGCCGAAAGCTAGGTCAAGCGTTGTGCTGAACTGTAGTCGCTATATTCATAAGGCCGGCGCACAATAGATACGTTTTCGGGTTTTTTGACAGATAATGCATGGGCTAACTGTCAAAAAACCCGAAAACGTATCTATAGACCTTTTTGATGTTTAATCGTCTTTCTCTATCTAGCACACATGGATGAATGAACGGTTTGTTTTCCCACTAATCTGTTTCCCTCTTGCTCGCACTCGTTCAATTTAAATTTGTGCAGTAGTGTGCGCCGATTAAACGTCAAAAAGCTCTATTGTGCGCCGGCCTATAGTCTGCACAGAAATTCAAAACAACCAAAAATTAAGTTCTTTTCACTCATCTCCCATGTTCCGTACAATAAGCCAAATTTGGGTAAACCGGCTCAAAGTAGTTTACATTTAAGCACGGCAAAAAAAAATTACCCATCGCTAAGTTATTTTCAATTTTTTCTACCCAAAATTAAGTTCAATTAACTCAAATTTGGGTATATCGCATATTACTCAATTTTGGCTTCTTGTACGGAACTAGACGGTTGAGTCGAATCTTTCGTTCTATTTTTGACAACAATAGCGAGAGAAAATGAAACGGGCTGAGGTCAAATAACTCAAATTTGAGTTTAAAAAACCCAAGCGGTGGGTAGTTTTGTTTTTCTGTGTGGCGGATAAAATCTCGGGATCCAATTGAGCTGTCAAATAGCGGAACCAATCGAGCAAATCGCTACCAACAACAAAAAAGAGCACATCAGCTATTGCGTTCAAAACTTCGGAAACCCTTTTTAGGTTATTCAAGGCAAACTAACATCATCTTTGAATTGGGAAAATTTTCCCATATCCGATGATACTGGTAATTTGCATTCGATTGGCGAGGAAAGAATAACCAACGTTTTGTTTATAAAAATTGATAGTACCTATTCAATTGTAGGTCTACAATATATTGAATTGGTTCCGCTTTTTGATAGATCGAAATTATATCGGCCAGACTGCTAATATAGCGACTATATGCTGAACGTGACGAAGTGTGACAATCAAGCTATCAGTCTCGGTAACCCATGAGTTTGGCAATCCTGCACTTATGACGTTTGAGATTGTGTGTTTACATTTTCAAGTCAATGACGAAAAAAGTCGTGATAATATTCAACGAGCTGGTTGCCGGTCATCCGCTTCAAGAAATTGGCGTTGACGGCGACTCTGTAGCTCTTTACTCCAATGAAAAATCACTTAGGAAAACGTCAGACTGTGCGTGAAACGTGGCGGCTTTTGTACTATCTCCTTACTCCATCGAAAATTCCCGTAAGATACTGTAAATTTTTGCTAGAAGAGACAATTTTTCAACGGTGCCGTCAACGCCAATTGGCACTCGAAGATTAGCCCCTCCGCGAGAAGGAGAAGGGTGACTGATGGTAGAAGCTGTCCATCCAGGAGAAGACAGTTTTCTATCGTGCGTTTTCCAAAACCAAGAACCCAACCGGCAAGTGGAACATGAATCTTGTCTGCAATATCGTCATGCTACTCGGGCAATGCTACAATCTGAAAAATATGAGCCCTTCATAAAAAAAAAACTTAAAATGCCCACCGGTGGGAGTAATAACAGCAATACTGCCGCTCTTCGCATGTCGGTCCCATGGTAAAAATCAGCAAGCCGAGAAAATCGCATTTTAAGCTTGATTCGTACCATTGCTTCTTATGTGATGAGACAACCAATTTGGCTGTCTTTCCAAACTTTTTCAGAACAAAGTTTATGATTTCATCCAGTATTATGAAAATATGGTTGATCAGCTACCATTTGCATTATAAAACTCAGTTTTGATAAAACTTGCTTTGGGACCGACATGCGAAGAGCGGCAGAATAGACCTGCAGTAGCTTCCCAGTGTCAGCAGTCGTGGTTAGGTACTAAATTCGTCCTACTTCTTCGTCCATGGTTTATCCAAATGTCGGTCTAGAATCTCAATACTGGTTCCAGTCGTTTGATGATTACTTCCTTCTTGTATTTGCCTGTTGTTCCATCATATTTTTATAATATAAGTTACCTTCACAATTCTGTTAGCAGCATCTTTCTTAATGTTGCTGTTGCCGTCGGTGATACGAACAGTTACGAAATAGCGAGACCTCCACAGTCATTCGAATCCGAGTTCACTCCATAGAATGAACTGTACGGCTGACTGATTGGTGAGCCAACAATCGTACCAGAGTGTTATGCGGGAGAAACAGTTGCGATTGCAGATACATCTAAAGAATATTAGGATCGTTCGGGGTGTTGTTGACACCGCACATTATCGCTGCAATGCTCCTTACCCATGCAATTGACTCTCGCTCCGGATCGGCCATCGAGTTAATACTTAATTCTAGTTAATTCTGGCCTATTCTGCGGGGCGTGGTGACTCTTACTAGTTCGTTTGGACTTCCCTGAAACTATGGACATCTCTCAAAAGCCGTGTGGACTTTCTGTTGAGGTTCATCCCCCAGAAGGCATAAGGACAAATAGATTATGATTGGGGACAATTTCGCTCGAAAATGGCACTAACAAAAAAAAATCCTTTCTCCCTTACTTTGAAGTAAACGAGGAAGTAAACCTTAGCAACGATTGGCAAAATGTCAACACAAAACAGTGATGCCATTTTATATTATATTTTGTGTCAAACTTGTCATCGTGTGCCATGACGCGCCGATCAGTGTGCCACGATGTGTTTCGGCACAATGTGCAGAGTTGATTACCCTTTGGAGTAAACACATTATGGTGTATATTGGAGATTAAGTGGGATACTGCGATTTAGCGAGCTATTGTTGTTGTCAGTTAGTTGAGTGCAGTGACTTGGAGTCCAGAGTCGATGTTATAATGATAGTCCCGACAAGAAAAAATGTTGCGAACAAGCAGCATTGTTTGTGATTTATTTTTCGTCAGAGTAAACTGCAACCAGATTTTTTGTGTTAGCACCGGATCTGCGAGGGGGAAGCAGATAGCACACACGGAATTCATTGTATACACAGCAAAAAATGTAATATCGATCAATGTAATTCAAGCTGATGTATGAAATAATGATGTAATTGTTAAAAGTGTAATTCGGGTTTATACCAATTAACAATTACTCAGTTTCTGATAAGCGTGTAGAATAGAAACGTCAAAATAAACTATAAGTTTTTTATCGAATGTGAAACGAATCACACGCGTTGTTTAATCGCTCTCCGAAACGTCCTATGTTCCTATGTTCTGGAACCGCAAAAGAAATCGGTAGGTAGTGCGCGATGGATGACGAAGCAAAAATTATCAGGTTCAGGCCTTTCGACGGAACGGGCTTCAATAATTGGAGCTTCCGGATGCGGGTGTAGCTCCAGCAGTTGGAGGTGGTGCATTGTGTTGAAAAGGCGGCTGAAGAAGAAGATTTTTGGCAGAATCCCACTGGTGCAACGGCCGAGGTTGTAGCGGCGAACGAAGTGAAAAAGGCTGCGCGAATAAGGCAGGATAATTGGGGACAATTGTCGTTCTGTTTTGATTCAAGGTGTGGCAGATAGCCATCTTGAATTTTTGCTCCGTTTTTTCTAGACTTTTGTGAAGTTGTAATTAGTGTTCCTTCAACTATTTGCCACCCCAGAGTTCTTAAACCACTGATCATCTCGGAACCTAGCACCATTGGTTGTTCTTTGTGGCTCTTTGTGTTCCTTACAAGTGGGTCAGATTCTCCGTTTAGCAGCCTGAATCCATTCAGCCACAATTGTGCTTTCATCATCTGACTAATCAACTGATTGGCCATACAGGATTTTTGGTTCGCTTGTCCGATACTAAGAATAGGAAAACCTATTTTCGAGCCCAGTCAACCAACCCTTGAGTATGGAGATCACTGTAACAGGACATCGTTCATGGATCAATTTGGTGAGTCCGTTGCAATTTATTCTGGTGCATATAATTGGCAGGATCCAATATTGGACAGTTTGATGTTTATAAAGTACTATCAGTTAAAACTGTGTTTTTGAGATTTGTCTATATATATTCTTTGGTGCTTCCTACATCGGTTGCAGGACAGTGTTACCGATTTATATTGGATAATCCAAAGCTATGTTGATCATTAGAACATTAAATTTTGAATAACAACCCTAATAAACAAATACCATAAACGAACTGTATCTCGGATAGGTAAACCATCCCACACAGGGTTTGGATGATACTCCAAACACGTCGTTAAGCTCTCTTTTATGGTTATTTTTATTAGGGAAATGATAAGACAATCTTATTCAAATGTCGTAATAATACCTCTGACCAAGGAAGAATGATTTATATAGTTTTCATAAAAGTTGACGATACAAATACTAATGAGGAAAGGAATTCCGCATTTCCTTTTCCCAAGTCCTTTTCCTCTCCTTCCCTTCCCTTCTTCTCTTTTCAGAAAGCGAGTAATGGCGCTATAACCATATGCCATATAGGGCTAGGACAAGAGTTAGTGCTCAGGTCCCAACCGCTAATAGAAAATGGTAGCGAGCAAGGGCGCTATAACCTAGGCGAATACAGCATTCCCTCCGTATAGGTTACGTCCGCACACCGCTCTCTGTTGTCCTTCGACTGAGGTCGGCTGGATCGATTGAGGGATGGCAGTGGGTTGGCGGTGCCGTCCACGCTTGTACGGAGGGAGGACTGTACGCTCGAACACAAGGGGTAAATACCTGTGTTCCATCCCAGGAGATCGGACAATCAAGGAGTGTACATTAACTTTCTTAGCTCTGTCACTCCCAACGATTTATATAGCCTATTTTCAAATCCTGCATACGGAGCGGTTGGTACGGTATGTCCCCGCTCTTTGATTACCTGTGGATTAAATGTTAACCACTGTCTATACTTATTAAGTAGACATGGTAAACATTCACTTCCACAAAAATTAACTTAAGGGGGTATTCCCAATCTTTTGCCTTTTTTCGGCCTGTTTTTCAATTATTTTTTTTTCAAGGAAAATGAATAGTAATGCGCCTAACTCTTTGGGATTCTTGTTTATTGAACATTAAAGTTTACAAATAAAATTTTTTCGACATAAAAAAAGACATTATTGACGTCACAAAATGGCGGCAAACAGACCCCTGTTCGCCGCAAACGCCTGGACGGGCGAAGACTTTTCTCTGGAACGGCTTCATCTGAAACAGATTTCGTAATGAAATAATAATCTGCATAAGATTCTCTGGAGCTTCTCCCGTTGGCAGCAAAAAATCTAGCAAATTAACAAAATGGCGGCCATATGAAAAAACAGGCGATTTTTAGCCCGCTTTTTTGCAGCTTTAAGGTGCTTCAAACAATGTTAAATGTTAAACAAAATGCGCAAAGATTCAAGTCAATATCTCTTATAGTTTCTGAGAAAAATCTTCGCCCGATAAAAAAAATGTGGTTTCGAGAAAAACGCGTTTAAAGTTTTGACTTTAGTTAAAACCATTTGGGGGTTCTTACCATTAGTCAGCTATGCCTGGACACCGAATTCGCTGATCGGAAAACGGCTTGGGGGGATGAAAGTATATAGTCTAAAGTACAAAAAAACGTGAAAAAAAAAATTTGATTTTTTGAAAAAAAAAGATCGGGAATACCCCCTTAACGCTACACAGTAGGCCTGGCCGCTTTATTGTTTGTTTCACATCCTTGATGTGCAGCAAGCATTAATAATGACAAGAAAAATGATAGATGTATCATTTTCCAGGATTCTTTCAAGTACTGGCTGTGTATGTGTAGACTAGACTAGACTAGACTAGACTAAGGTGTGGCAGATAGCCATCTTGAATATGAGAAAGACAAAAATACAAGCTGAACCTTGCATTAGGTCCTAAGTAACATTGAGAGATTCTCTTCGTCGACTTTCTCTTTGTATCCCCATGGCCATGTAAAGACATTCCCAGGTATTTTCAGCACACATATTGAAAAAAGAAGCCTTTATCTAGCATCTTATACGACAAACACAGCAAAACACGATTATGTGCTCAAGTTATTGACGAAAGAGAAAGTCGACGAAGAGAATCGATCAATGTTACTTAGGATCTAATGCAATGTTCACCTTGTATTTTTGTCTTTCAAGATGGCTATCTGGCTATTCCTAAGAGAAAGAGGTGACAATTGGCTTCTTCCTCTTTTATTTATATCTCTATCTCTATCTTTATCTATCTCTATCTCTATCTTACGCACATGAAATCGTCCAATCAGGAGCTGGTTCACGTTTGACAGAAAAGTGGTTCATTTTCGCCCCCGTATTGTCACCTCTTCTCTTAGGGCTATTCAATAGACCTTTTTGACGTTTAATCGTCTTTCTCTATCTAGCACACATGGATGAATGGACGGTTTGTTTTCCCACTAATCTGTTTCCCTCTTGCTCGCACTCGTTCGATTTAAATGGTGCAGTAGTGTGCGCCGATTAAACGTCAAAAAGCTCTAAAGTCCCAAAGAGATTTGGGACAGTATGCATGACGTGTTTGAGCGGAAAAGCATCACCAACCGGTTTTTGTTCAAGCGTCAGCTACAGTCGATGCGGTTCAATGAGGGCGAAAAGCTGCATGAGCATTTTCTGCGGTTTGATAAACTCGTGCGTGAGATCAAAGGTGCTGGTGCAAAAATGGAAGAAGACGTCATTTGCTATCTCACGTTGACGATGCCGCAATCATACGATGCCGTCACCACTGCTATGGAAGCGGTGTCGGAGAAGCTTACGATGGATTTAGTAAGGCGAAAATACCTGGATGTTGAAGCTAAGCGCAGGGGCCAGCGGCTGGAAGCTGAAACTGAAGAGGCTGCATTCGCAGGGAAATCCACCGGTAAGCAGCTGGGACGGCTGTACTGCATGAATCTCATCTGCGACAAGCGAGGAGCTAACGGAGATGCGCTAGTGACGGGGAAAGTGAGTAAGAATATGGAACTGTGGCATCACCGTTTTGGCCATCTTGGTAACGACAATCTAGTGATGCTTGTGAAGAAAAACATGGTCGACGGAATGACGGTGGACAGCACTAGTCAAGAATCGGTGAAGTTTTTGTGAGAGCCGTGTATCAGTGGAAAGCAAACGCGAGAACCGGTTCATACCAGAACGGAAAAGCGAGCTAGCCGGCCGTTAGAAATCGTCCACAGTGATGTTTGTGGCCCGGTTACCCCAGTGTCGTGGGACGGAAACGAATACCACAGACAAACAGACATAACTATTAGAAGAAAAAAATTCTTCAAAAAATATCGTCAAGCGTATTTTGCAGGCACACTAGAACCCTCTATCATGCACACTCCCAAGCACGGTTTGGCAACCGGAGCATCCCTCGTTCATGCATTTTTTTTTTCACTAGTTGCTTTTCCATTGTTCTGTCAACTCACGGTGGTTTGGGGAACAAAGAGGAAGAGACACGATGCTACAGTCTCTAGTGCCGTTGGCTCGGTGGAGGGTTTGTGGTTGTGTGAGTGTGTTTCCTCAACTATTCGTTCAGCAAGGGGTGGAATCTAGGGGGAACAATGTAGTACAATCAAGGTGTATCCCATACTTTCCAATCAGGAGAATTGGCATGTGCACCAGATGGACGTCAAATGCGCGTTTCTTAACGGTGTGTTAGATGAAGAAGTTTTCATGCTCCAACCGTCTGGCTTTGAGCGGGGAGGATCGCTAGTGTGTAGACTTAACAAAGCCATATACGATCTCAAGTAAGCTTCGCGAAAGTGGAACGAAAGTTTCCATGAGTTCATGAGCCGCATGAAGTTCAAAAGGAGTATTTTTGGTCAATGAACGTTGTAGTGATGTACGTAGTGATTTCTGTCGATGATATTCTTATCATTGGAAATCCTGCGAAGGCGATAAATGAGCTGCAGCAAAGGCTGTCGTCTGAGTTCGAGATGAGGGACCTGCGAGAAATTCGGAGTTTCCTCGGTTTGAGCATTCAACGTGATCGGAAGAGGGGTGTGATGATCATCCAGCAGAAGGTGTATCTGAAGAGCGTTCTTGAGCGGTTCGGTATGATTAACTGTAAACCGTCTATGATTCCGATGGAGCCGCACTTAAAACTGGAGAAGGGGCAAGACGCTAAGCAGTTCACTATCAAACCATACAGGGAACTGATTGGTTGCCTCGTGTACTTGATGGTTACGTCAAGGCCGGACATCTGCGCTGCGGTGAAGTATTTCGCCGGGTTTCAATGTTGTGCTAAGTATGAGCACTGGGTGCACCTAATGCGGGTGCTACGATGTCTAAGAGATACTATGGACTATCATCTTGTGTTCGACAGCAAGATTCGCCGAAAAGGCTTCTGGCATTTTCGGATGCAGATTGGGGTAACGACTCCAATGATCGACGTTCTGTATCGGGATTCGTCATCAAGCTACACGGATCAACGGTTGCGTGGGCAACAAAGAAACAATCGTCGGTAGCTCTGTCGACTACAGAAGCGGAATTGGTGGCACTTTGCTTGGCTAGCTGTGAGCTAATCTGGGTAGACAACTTACTTCGATTGATTGGTTGTAACATCCAAGAACCGCTGACGGTCTACGAAGACAATCAACCATGCATTGCGTTGACAACGGAACCTCGCAAGCAGAAGCGAATGAAGCACGTGGAGATCCAGCATTTCTTCGTAAGGGAACTCATCGAAAAAGGTAAATTACATCTCGAATATGTACCAACTGAACACCAACTTGCTGACGTGATGACAAAAGGACTGCTTTCACCAAGGTTTCACGTACTACGCGACCTACTGGGATTGGAAGGGTTTGAGCGATCCATTCAAACATTGGATCAAGTAGTTCAGCCGGCATATTATAAGGGTCTTTTGCACGGTTGAACCCCAGTACACGGCGTGGATGGGAAGAGTTCTCTTCAACGAAAGAACAAGACACTTTGCCGGAACTCATTGACTTTATTCAACGTCGCATTCGTATTTTAGAATCGCTACCCATAAGATCTTCGGATAGTCGTCAAGAGTCGGTACCAGCGGTAATGAAAAGGAAACAGTGAGTTCGTGTCACCAACAATGCTGTGCAGTCAACTTCATTGAAATGCCCTGCATGCACGGAGAACCATTTGCTGCATCTCTGTCCATCCTTTCTTCAAATGACGATTTCCAGTCGAGAGTCTCTGATTCGTACACATGCTCTTTGTCGTAATTGCCTTAAGAGAGTACACCAGGCAAGGGACTGTTCTTCAAAGTACACTTGCCGGAAACGTAAGGCTCATCATCACACTCTAGTCTGTTTTAAGGGTGAATCAGACTCAAAACTTCAAGCTGCCCCAAATGGAAATAAGGGAGGTTCTGGCAATAACAACCGGTCGTCGGCAGCTACCAATCAGCAAGAGGCGAATACGGCATCCTCTAGCACTGCATCATCTAACATGGCTCATGGGCGGACTTCAAGCATTCTTCTTGCCACAGCATTAGTTCTCGTTGAAGACGATACGGGATCTCGGTATCCAGCTCGTGAATTGCTTGACTCCGGTTCAGAATTCAATTTCATATCGGGTCAGCGCTTGAACATTCGTAGCAGAGAGACAGTCGGCGTGTCGGCGTTGGGTATTGGCCACGTCGCGACAAAGGCAACACAGCGGCTGCAAGTGGCAATTAAGTCACGAGTTTCACTATTTTGTCGGTCCCTGAGCTTTCTGGTGTTACCAAAAGTGACCGTCAATATACCTACAACATCGGTGCATACTAAAGGATGGGATTTTCCAGAAGGAATAGAATTGGCTGATCCAAGTTTCTTCAAGGCAAGCACAGTAGATCTGGTCTTGGGAATACAATCCTTCTTCAGCTTCTTCATGCTAACGGAGACGGTATTTGGATGGGTTGTGTCAGGAGAAGTTACTGAAACTCCATCATCAACAAGGGCAGTCTGTAATATGGCATTTTCAGACAAGCTGGAAAAACTCATGGAACATTTTTGGACCTGCGAGGAAGTGGGATTTTCCAACAACTACTCTCCAGAGGAAGCACGCTGCGAGGAGTAGTATGCACGTTGCACAGTTCAAAGGGAAGCAGGCGGTCGTTACATTGTGACACTTCCCAAGGATGAGGATATTCTATCACAACTCGGGGACATTGCGTTTAGACGTCTGCAAGGACTGGAACGTAGGCTCTCAAGGGACGAGAATCTATTGAAACAGTACAAGGCCTGCATGATGGAATATTTGAAACTAGGTCACATGTGGAAGGTGGAGGATGATGCTCTGAACGGGAGTAAGCGGTGCTACTTACCACATCATCCAGTTGTGAAGGAGGTCAGCACAACTACAAAGGTGAGGGTTGTCTTCGACGCCTCGTGCAAAACGTCGAGTGGGATCTCCCTCAACAATACACTACTGGTCGGGCCAGTCATCCAGCAAGATCTCCGTACAATAGTTCTCCGCAGTCGTACCCGTCAGGTGATACTGGTAGCGGATGCGGAAAAAATGTATCAGCAGATTAATATGAACCCAACGGATATTCCACTGCAAAGTACTTTATGGCGGTTCGAGACAGACAAAGAAGTTGAAACGTACGAGCTTACGACGGTGACGTATGGAACGAAACCAGCACCCTTTTTGAAACAGCAGTGGAACTACAAAAACAATTAAACGCCATGATGGCAAATGGCGGGTTCAAGCTTAGGAAATGGGCGTCTAATTGCTCAGCAGCTTTGGATGGCATACCGCTTCCGATCACGGAGGAAGTTAATTGGGAACAGGATCAATCAGTTAAAACCTTGGGGTTAACTTGGTTACCAACAACCGACTGCTTCAAATACCAATTTCAAATACCAACCTTCCAGCCAGACGAAATTCTTACCAAACGGAAGGTTTTGTCTGCCATAGCGATGCTCTTTGACCCTCTTGGACTTTTGGGGGCAACTATAATACTGGGGAAAATCATCATGCAGCATTTATGGAGTTTGCGAAATGAACGAGGGGAACGATTGGATTGGGATGCGCCATTACCAAACACGGTGGGGGAGGAGTGGCGAAACTTTCATGAGCAACTGGTATGCTTAAACGAGCTTCGAGTACCTCGCTGCGTGATCCTATCAAAGGCAAAATCAATTGAGATACATTGTTTCTCAGACGCCTCGGAGAAGGCGTACGGTACCTGTTTGTACATTCGAAGTGTGGACGAGCAAGGCAAGTTGTCGGTTCAACTATTCACGGCCAAATCACAGCTATTCGAAAAAGCATCGGAAGCAATCAAGGGTCCATTTCACACATTCTTCTGGACATACTCAACATGCGTACTGCGATGGATCAGTGCGACTCCGAACGCATGGACCACATTTGTGGCAAATCGAGTCGCAAACATACAACGAATCACGGAAAATCATACATGGCGACTCGTACCAGGTATCAGCAACCCAGCGGATCTAATATCGCGAGGGGTTCAACCAAAATAATCCAGGAATGCAGTTTGTGGTGGGAGGGCCCTAACTGGCTTAAGGACGAGCAGACGGGATGGCCACATGTTCATCTGGAGGATGTTCCTGAAAAAACGATGTAGCACTGTAGTCAACATAGGCACGGTATAACCACCGTTCAGCGTTTCGTTCATCTCTAAATTCTCATCGTACACCAAGATGCTCCGGAGTACAGCGTATTGGCTACGATTAATGGCACTATTACGTCACACCAGATCTGAAGGCCATGGGTTCTTAACCAGCACGGAACTGAAGCAAGCAGAGATGGTGATTGTACGATGTGTACAGCAAGAAACATTCTCCAAGGAAAGTGCAGCTCTGTCCAAAACTAGCTCCATACAAAATGGATCCGTTTTACGCTGGCTTAAACCTGTAATGGCAAAGGAAGAAGTTTTACGCGTGGGTGGAAGATTGGGTCAGTCAAAAGAAACGTATGAAACTAAACACCCGATGATTCTACTAGCAAAACACTTGTTGTCTGAAATGATCATGAAGCATTATCACGAAAAATTATTGCATGCGGGACCACAGTTACTTCTCAGCACGGTTCGATTACGATTTTGGCCACTAGGAGGAAGGAGTACTGCAAAGAAGGTGGTTCACAAATGCCAACGCTGCTTCAGAGCAAAGCCTTCTATTCTTCAGCAGCAAATGGGTGAACTACCAACAGCGATAGTGACGGTCGCCAGACCGTTTTCCAAAACCGGCGTTGACTATCTTGGACCGGTCTATATCCGTGATGGTCGACGACGAGCTGCAATAAAGGCATACGTTGCTGTTTTCGTGTGTATGTGCACTAAAGCAGTTCATATGGAACTGGTCACGTATATGAGTACTGATCGTTTTCTGCAAGCATTGAAACGGTTCATAGCACGACGAAGAAGATGCACCGACATATACTCTGACAATGGGACTATTTCAGCTGCTGAAGGACAATGGACATCAGGAAGCTGTTACGAAGGAGTGCACTAATCAAGAAATACACTGGCACTTTAACCCTCCAGCTGCCCCGCACTTTGGCGGGCTGTGGGAAGCCGCAGTTCGCTCAGCAAAATTTCATCTTCTACGGGTACTGGGAGGAAATCCTGCGTCATACGAAGATTTCACAACTCTTCTAACACTAGCTTGCTTCTTCTAACGAAGCTTACCTAAATTCAAGGCCATTGACTCCGGCTCATTTTTTAACTGGTGGATCTCTACAGGCGCTGGCAGAACCAGAGTATAGCAGCGTTAAATTGAATAGGCTGAACCTATGGCAGATGGTACAGCGGCAGTTACAGGATATCTGGCGGCGATGGCGAACCGCCATTGTTTATAGTTAAGAATAAATGTTGCTTTATAATGAAATGTTTTTATGTAGTAAACTATTAATAAAGTGAATTTAATGTGTTAAGTGTAGTGTTTTGTAAAAACTGAAGGTGCATGTTGCATGGCCCAGTGGACATACAAACCAGAAGCGAAGAAGTCCCCAAGATACGATTCTTATCAAGGTCAGCAGAGGTCAGCATTCGGAGGTAGGCTGCTGGGTACGGTTTTGGTCCCTCGAACGTACAGACTCTGTCGGAGTCGAGATCGATGCTTGATCAGCGGTTGTTCGTAACTTTCTCCTCGACAATTGCCTTCCAAACAATAACAAAACTGCCATCGTTTTCCTGCAATCACGCTCGACTGCTAATATTTTTCGCCTTCTTTTGCAGCGAGACGAGGGTTACAGATCCAGTTCTAAAATCATACTACCGGGCTCTGGAACTTTATGAGTTGGCAAACCTCCGTTATGCTCCGTTATTCCTTCCATGCAAGGAATAACAATGCCATTGTATGCGAACTGAGCACCACCGGGTCAATGAGACGACCTGTGGGTAAGACTAGAACAGCAGTTCACTTTGCAAACTAGGTCACGTCATTGTCACCACTGTACCTAGAAGCCTTTTCTGAATGATGCCTGGAAGCATCGCCTGAAGGTCACATACATGCCTACCCACTCGAATGATGTCATCCGCAGTTCCGTAACAACAGGGAAAGCATTCCAGCAACTCTACCTTGCTATGCCTCAATTGAAGTGGCTTCACTTTTAGCTTTGATGGCGAACAAGAGAGGGCGCTCTCGTATGTGTGTTCTTGTATGCTTTGAGTAGATATGGTCGTGTGGAAAGTATAAAACCCGGAATGGAAAGGCTCATTACAGAAATGAGCACTTCTACTTTAGGACCGCGTTAGGATGGTACCAGCGGGGCTGTTAGGAAGGATAAAGGGGAAGAGAGGCTGGATAGGTCTCGTTCAAGTAAATTGGAGTTCCATCAACAGAGGCACATTGAATTTCCGTCATTAAAAATGACTGTCACCGAAGACATCATGTTAAGAAGGCTGGATGCTCTCACACTTTTTTTTTAAGAGACAAACGGATTGTCGCCATCTATGTCTAAAAAAAGTTGAAAGTTAGATCTTAGATAGCGGTTATGCCAATCTTAAAAAAGAGGTTTGTGTATTGGCTCAATATCTCATGTGGTGGTCAGTTGAAATGTTCGATAGCATCCAAATTATGCGGTTTGATATAAAATTCAAATCGTAAACATTGTCGAAAAAATGTGAAAATTATAATAAAATTATCACCCATCATTACACGTCTTCCCGAATTTAAACGCACTTCCCCGTCAACTTCATCATCGTCAACTGCCAACACCATCTTTCACAGACCCAAGAGCAAAACCTTAAATATATATAATTTCCCATCCATCCGAACCTGGCTCGCATCTGACGTGCTCCTAGATAGAGCGTATGCCCGTCGCCATCGCCGTCATTTGCAACGCAAAATTTTCGCTCTTGTTCAACTCTACATAGGGTAAATGTCGGCTTCGGCACCCATTGACTGTTTTCGGCAACCAAAATTTAAACGTTAATTTCACTATGTTTTCCCATCAACACACTTCCCTGAATGCATCCAAACGATTCTTTAGACTTTCAGCTTCAATCTGATTGTATGAGTACGTCTGAGCAGTCCTGTTATGGCAGATTTTTCTTCAAATGAAGCATACGTACTCTAAAATGGGGTTGATTTCAAGTTGCCGATAATAGAACAGCTGGTTAACACGCAGTTCTAATGGGAAGGTTGCCGAAGAAAACGAGGCTGCCGACAATAGTCACACTCACCTGAGAAGTTTGGAGCGTTGTAAAAACGCTTTCAAACCGTTTTGAAGAATTCTGTCGATTAAAATGGATAGAGAAGCAAGCAGCAGATGAATGTAAACCAACAGACACGTCATATATGTGCGTGACGCTGAGAAAATGCTAATAGAAGTGTGGACACTGCTTAGATTGACGAGAATACGTAAATTCCCCTATCTGACGGATGCACACTTGAAGGGGAAATTTCAAAATTCCAAACGCAGATCAAACACAGTATCGTCGCCCTCCTCCTGTCGTGGCCCGTGGCACGTATCAAAACGTCATTACATGTGCAAATATCCGCCATGGCATGCTTTGCTCTTATCCGCATGTTTTCATTGGGCGCCATCTTTCCATTGGTTCCGTTGTTGGTGGTGTGGTGAATTAAACATCATCACCACTTCTCACTGTTTTTCCCTCTGGATGCGAGATGCGCGGCAAACTGGTATGCGGGTAGGAAATTTGCATAAATTGCAAATTTTCTCACCGTTTTGTGTTGTTTGATAGTTGGTGGAACGAGCGGAACGGAATCGGGACCATTTTCCAAACATTCATTCCATACTACCACAGCTTCCCCTCGGTAATTCGAAAAACAAAAAACTCGTGGTCGGACTATCGGGGGGCTTTAGACACTGTTGGTTTGTAGGTTATTAGGCATCGGTTTTCACGTTGGCTCCCAATTTGGATCGGATCGGAATAAAGAGTGTCGCTTTATCGAGGGGATACTGTACTATCATTATCAGCGGCATGCTTGTTCGCGGGAATTTCCGTTGTCAAGTGGAAAAAGCGTAAGTGTGCTCGGTGGACGTGACGATGGCTCTATTGTTCGCCGGCGACGAAACTTTTTTTTTTCTCATGGTGTTTGTTTGCAAATAAATGATGACGAACTCTTGCAATCTACGATTGCATTTTTAGAGCAAATATTAATCGGCAGCTCAATGCTCAACTTTGACAATAGAATTCACATTTGCAATCGCTGACTTCGTTTACAGACCAAGGGATGTGTACTGTTATCTGCAGAATTTAAATTCCATCTTTGACATTGTCACACTTGAGAGGAATGAACAATTATGATGAAAATGAAAACTCAGATGAAGCTCTCCGTTTATCTTGCTGTCTACGGGCTTTTCCAACTTGCGTTCATCAGCAATGGTTGTCACTCTGCAGAGTAGGGAATTTAATTAAACTTTTAAATTTTTCCAGCTCAGCGTTGGCCGCAACAAATCCTAACTTTTCTTTCCATTGTCTGAAGGCTTCCACGAGCAGATGGGAGTGGCGCAATGCTGCTGACACTCAAGAATGTCCCTTGGCATGCTCTAGCCATATTGGGTAGAGAATTGGTAAATCTGCACTATGGAGATCACTGTACGATACATGCGAATTAGACCTGTGCGCCGGTCCATTCATCGGCGGCGGCGGCGTGGAAACCATTTTTGCCTCGGTGGCGGCGGTATAATCATAGAGGTAACTCTAAGACCAGAAGGTCCCGAAGAAACGTGCTCAAATTTTTGGCTCAGCTCTGGTACACTCTTCGATCCCAAGCTAATCGATGCACCCCTCGAAACACAGGAAAATCCACTAAGCCCTCATTTTATCTTCAAAACTTTCATAGCGTATAGAGAGTAGAGAGCGAGCAATGGTCAATTTTGAGGAAGGCACGAATTGGGTTGATCATCTCCTTTACCAAACTCCCTGTTGAAGGGGGAAGGTGAGGGGTATCCCCCCGTCACCACTGGCAAAAGAGATGATCATCGATTTGCTCACGTTCCTTCGATGTGCGGAAACAGTGCAGATAGTTTCACACTCAAATCGCCATCTGACCATAGAGGTAAATCTTAGACCAGAAGGTCCCGAAGAAACGTGCTCAACTTTTTGGCTCAGCTATGGTACTCTTTTCGGTCCCTAGCTAATCGATGTACCCTTCGAAACATAGGAAAATCCTCGGACCTCTCAATGTATCTGTCAAACTTTCATAGCGAATCAAAACAAACATAGTGTAGTACTAGAATTTCGACTAGAATGGGGTACGTTCATCGATTTCCTTGGGACCAATAGGCTAGTCAAGTAGTGAGCCAATTTAAAATCGTTAGTTTCCACCGATTGATCTGACGCCAGCATCTAGTTGATAGGTTTGGAAATTGCAGCTATTGTTACCTCTACCGCTGTATGACAGGAGGTACTTAGCGCACTTCGCGCTAGTTGTCTCAGAGCAAGAAGACGGGCTCAGAGAGCAAGAAAAAAAGATAAAAAAGAGAGGAACGAGGAGAAGTGTTTCTAGCGGGCAGGGCCTTTAAGTGCGACTAGAGATAAAGCAGAGCAAGTCAAACTGCTTTAAGGAACTGTGTCGAAACGCTGAAGCCAACCCCTGGGGTGATGCATACGCAGTCGGGATGGTGAAGATCAGTGATCCAACGATGTCCGCTCCGTTTTCAATTGGTCAATTTTCAATTGGTCAATTTTCAATTGGTCAATTTTCAATTGGTCAATTTTCAATTGGTCAATTTTCAATTGGTCAATTTTCAATTGGTCAATTTTCAATTGGTCAATTTTCAATTGGTCAATTTTCAATTGGTCAATTTTCAATTGGTCATTTTTAAATTGATCAATTTTAAATTGGTAAATTTCAATTAGTCAATTTTCAATTGGTCAATTTTCAATTAGTCAATTTTTAATTAGTCACTTTTCAATTGGTCAATTTTCAATTGGTCAATTTTAAATTGGTCTATTTTAAATTGGTCAATTTTCAATTGGTCAATTTTCAATTGGTCAATTTTCAATTGGTCAATTGTCAATTGGTCAATTTTCAATTGGTCAATTTTCAATTGGTCAATTTTCATTTGGTCAATTTTCAATTGGTCAATTTTCAATTGGTCAATTTTCAATTGGTCAATTTTCAATTGGTCAATTTTCAATTGGTCAATTTTCAATTGGTCAATTTTCAATTGGTCAATTTTCAATTGGTCAATTTTCAATTGGTCAATTTTCAATTGGTCAATTTTCAATTGGTCAATTTTCAATTGTTAAATTTTCAATTCGTCAATTTTCAATTGGTCAATTTTTAATTGGTCAATTTTCAATTGGTCAATTTTCAATTGGTCAATTTTCAAATGGTCAATTTTCAATTGATCAATTTTCAATTGTTCAATTTTCAATTGGTCAACTTTCGATTGGTCAATTTTTAATTGGTCAATTTTTAATTGGTCAATTTTCAATTGGTCAATTTTCAATTGGTCAATTTTCAATTGGTCAATTTTCAATTGGTCAATTTTCAATTGTTCAATTTTCAAATGGTCAATTTTCAATTGGAAAATTTTCAATTGGTCAATTTTAATTGGTCAATTTTCAATTGGACAATTTTCAATTAGTCAATTTTCAATTGGTCAATTTTCAATTGGTCAATTTTCAATTGGTCAATTTTCAATTGGTCAAATTTCAATTGGTCAATTTTCAATTGATCAATTTTTAATTGGTCAATTTTCAATTGGTCAATTTTCAATGGGTCAATTTTCAAATGGTCAATTTTCAATTGGTCAATTTTCAATTGGTCAATTTTCAATTGGTCAATTTTCAATTGTTCAATTTTCAAATGGTCAATTTTCAATTGGAAAATTTTCAATTGATCAATTTTCAATTGGACAATTAACAATTGGTCAATTTTCGATTGGTCAATTTTCAATTGGTCAATTTTCAATTGGTCAATTTTCAATTGGTCAATTTTCAATTGATCAATTTTTAATTGGTCAATTTTCAATTGGTCAATTTTCAATTGGTCAATTTTCAATTGGTCAATTTTCAATTGGTCAATTTTCAATTGGTCAATTTTCAATTGGTCAATTTTCAATTGGTCAATTTTCTATTGGTCAATTTTCAATTGGTCAATTTTCAATTGGTCAATTTTCAGTTGGTCAATTTTCAATTGGTCAATTTTCAATGGGTCAATTTTCAATTGGTCAATTTTCAATTGGTCAATTTTCAATTGGTCAATTTTCAATTGGTCAATTTTCAATTGGTCAATTTTCAATTGGTCAATTTTCAATTGGTCAATTTTCAGTTGGTCAATTTTCAATTGGTCAATTTTCAATTGGTCAATTTTCAATTGGTCAAGTTTCAATTGGTCAATTTTCAATTGGTCAATTTTCAATTTGTCAATTTTCAATTGAATTATATTCAATTGGACAATTTTCAATTGGTTAATTTGCAATTGGTTATCTTTCAATTGGTCAATTTACAATCGGCCAATTTGCAATTGGTCAATTTTCAATTTGTCAATTTTCAATTGGTCATTTTTCAATGGGTCATTTTTAAATTGGTCAATTTTCAATTTGTCCATTTTCAAATGTCAATTTTCAAATGTCAATTTTCAAATGTCAATTTTCGATTGGTTTATTTTCAGTTGGTCCTTTTTCAATTGGCTTATTTTAAATTGGCCAATTTTCAATTGGTCAATTTTCATTTGGTCAATTTTCATTTGGATAATTTCTAATTGATTTTCTGTTTAATTTTAGGACAACTCTAACTGAACAGCTGTACATAATTATTGAAATGATACAGCAGCAATCAAGTGAATTGAATCGACAAGTTACAATTGAAGATAAGCTTAAAAAAAAACAATTTTCTAAAGTTAACAACAACATTGTTCAAATTGAACTGCAAAATATTGAATAGTGAAACTGAATTTATTAAATTTCGCAAAATATGACTGTACGGGAATAGCAAACGAATTGCTATTGCTGAATTCAGAGCACTGAGCATATTTTACGGATTGGTTGAAAAACCTCCCTTATGAATAAAAAATATATTCAGAGGGTGTTCGTTGTCCGAAAACAAATCAGCACATAACTAGAGTGGAGACAGTGTTGTTAACATCATTCAAAAAGCTACATTTTTAAAAAGTGATGAGCGGGAGGTTGTGGCAAAATTTTTAGAATCCGTAAAATTTCTTCGGAACTTTTCAAAAATTCCCTAAAATCCGTAAAATTTTATGGTCGGTCCGTAGATCCGTAGTAAGTCTAAAAATCCGAAGAACTGACCACACTGCCAAAAACGGCATCGAAGCCCCAGCAAACTATTAGTATGCTTTCCAACGGCAGCGAAATAAAAGATGAAACGAAGCTGCGGAGAAACACCTGCAAAGCCTGATGTCAATGGAACACGGATTGCGAAAAAACAAACCGTCACCACCGGAGGCTATTATGAGGCTTGGTTTCGTTTGATGTCCCAGTCAGTAGCGACAAGCTTTGCAACGGGAATTCCAAAGCTAAAACGAACCTAATGGCAGACAGACGGTAAGCGGAGTGTTACATAACCTAGATTTCTTCGAGGATTGTCAATTTGCTGTGACCCTAGAAGTCCTTTCAAATCCCTGGGAAAAACACTCCACTTTCAGCGAAATAAAAAAAAAAGCCCCTCATCGACTGATTTCACTAGGATTGTGTACACTCAAACTCAACATCCAAAAGCTTTGGGTAAATATTTGCCCACTTTCCAAATCGATAACCATTCGGTATAGATATACAGGCTGTTGTGGTGGTTGATTTTTACGCTCCGCATTTTCCCATTCGCGATTCCAATCTCATCGAATCTCGGTAAGGTTGTTTTGCTCTCTGCCGTTGCGTTGTTTGTTGCTTTGGGCTATTTTTTGCCGGATGTACGTCAAAGCTTCCTAGTTCCTATGGGCGACGATTTAATTGAAAAGTCTATCATTTCACGTTGGATTTGGATGTCTCCAGTCAGTAAGCCTCCGTCCTCAGTTTCTACAATGGAATTTCATGCATGCGTTGCAGTTTAAATTCCAATTCGTTTGATGGAAGTCACGATATCCCCTTTTGTGGGCACGCTCTCCTACAGTTGAGATGGGATTTGACTGCCAGCCATACAATGCCAATTTTACATGTTTTCCCATCGGTTGAAATGTGGAAACTTGTCGTCGCTCAATGGATGGCACATTGAACAAACATTTGAATACGCTGTGAAAATAAGCTATCATCGATTAGAACCCACAACGGACAACAGCTGACGGTACAACACGAAGACCATGTGGACCATGTCCAATTGTGACCGCACCGTTCCGTTGTACGTTTTAGGTTGGTTTCGTATTCCAGCGCTTCATGCATGTTTAAAGCGGCTTGGAAACGGTTGTCACCGAACCAGCGACAAACCGACATGAAACTTAAACTTACATTTTGCTTGAAAATCTGTAACGGCTGATTCAAAGCTGCAGCGATCCGTACTGACAAAAGCGTAGAAATTTTGTATCTAGATAAAGATAATTTGTCCAGAATAGATCAGATACGAACCAACTGCTTAGATAAACGTTTTCCGCGATGTCGGTAGTGTGCTTTGAGCAGAAATTTCTATGATGATTCATGTCGGTTTGTCAGTGACCGAGGTACTGCTGTTGTTGCAATCCTCGTTGTGGGGGACACGGACATGGAAAAGCTCTCGTGACGAGTCGGAATAGCCAAACGGCAAGCAGATGTAAGAAGCTTATTTAGTCTTTTCCCGAATGTTGCCTCGATCCACCTGGTATCATTTCCATGGCGCGGAGGAAACTCCAATCCGAAACCCAAACGAGCTTAATTTTGTTCGTTGATTTTTTTCTTCTCATTGATTTAAACAGTGTGTTCATCTAGTATGTGGACGCTTTCTTTCTTTATGGGGTGTTTACATCTGTGTGGATTTGCTAGCGCTAGCATACTAGCCAACTAGCACGAATTGCAGTTGCTCCTGAAATCTCATGCTGGTAGACGCTGAGGCCCTGTTTACATTATGCTGGTGAGTTTTTTCGCTAGCAGCTGGCTGATTAGCGCTAGTGCAATATTATAAGTGTAAACACATAAAGGCTGGTTCGCCTCTGGACGATGCGAATAACTTAAATTGAGATAGTCGATATTTACGACACCATACAAAGTACCATCAAATTTCTGATCAAAGCACAAAACTGACATCTGCCGCCGTGTTTGCGAAAAATGTATATCCTAGCCACGAACACGCATACAAAATGTATGAGTTGGTTCGTGTCTAATCTATTCCGGGCAACTATTTTTATCTAGACAACAAATTTCTATGGTTTTGACAAATGGGATCGCTGCACATTTGAATCCACCGTTATGGATTCTCGATCGAGAGTTGAGCTTAAGTTTCATGTCGGTTTGTCGGTGACGGTACATTTTAAAGTTTGGTTTCTTTTTAGAATATTAGAAGTTTAGTTTCGTTGACTGGATTATTTTGTTGGATACTCGGGATGATTGTATTACAAGTTACCATCACACGCAATGAGTAGAGCTTCAACCCAGTGAAGATGAATTTCGTTTCGCTGTGAAGTACGAGCGAAACGAACAGTTCTCGATAAACATTTCAAAAGGTCCTATCTGCATTGATCGATTCTCTTCATCGACTTTCTGTTTCGTCAATAACTCAGCTGCCCAGCTGGAGGAATGAAGTACCATTTAGTTGTCGTATTAGTCACGGTCGCGGCAAGACCTTTGTTGGTGCGGGCACTTACGAGACGTTCGGATTAGGCACTAAAAATTCGCGACTGAATTAGCGTGTAAAGAAAGATCACTTTATTTTAGCTTCACTTCTATTTATTACACTCCTCTAATTATCGCAAGATAGTTTGATCGACGTGTACGTTTTGTAGGTTTATTTTCGACTGATACAATGCTGGTTCATGTATAGTAATATATGCGAATTCAGTGGCTTGATAAGAGAGCAAAAGGCCTATTCAAAATTCTCTTCTCTCGTTATCCGAAGGCTAATGATAAGGAAGGGTACATTCTTGATATTGATCGCAAGTGATCGAGTAAGATAAATATAGGTCTAATATACTAAGGAGAATTAATTCCTAGGGTTTGCGTTAACAAACTTGTTGAAGCTGTTTCATCAGCACCCGCTCAGCGCCGTGGAAGTTTGTTCCGTTGTCCGTGTAGATTTCGGTTGGAGCACCACGACGGCCCACGAAGCGACGGATGCTCTTGAGGCAAGCATCCGTTGACAGACTGTACACCACTTCGCAGTGCACTGCTCGAACAGTGAGGCAGGAAAAGAGCGCTATCCACCTTTTTGCGATGCTGCGACCGACCTTCACTAACAATGGTCCAAACAAGTCCAGGCCATCGTAGGTGAATGGACTTGCGTATGAAGCTAAGCGGGCAGGATGAAGTGAGGCCATTCGTGGAATGTGAGGTCTTCTTCTTCTTCCTCGCATTTCAAGCTTATTGCGTATGGCATATTAGCTTATTGCGTCCTCTCAACTTAGTGTTCTAATATGCACTTCCACAGTTATTAATTGAGAGCTTTGGATGCTTGTACCATTTTTGCATTAGTATAATTGTGTGGCAAGTAGAATCATACTCTATGCCCAGGGAAGTCGAGAAATTTTCCAACCCGAAAAATTCCTAGACCGGACCGGGAATCGAACCCAGCCACCTCCAGCATGGTCTTGCTTTGTAGCTGTGCCTTTACCGACTGAGCTAAGGGAGGTACTGATTTACGAATTTTGCACATTGTGCACACGTTGACGATGCTCCGGACAACTGTTCGAAGGCGGGACACATGATACCGCTGCAGTATCTCATTCACTACGGTTTCCGAATTGGCGTGTCGAAACTTCCGATGATAGGCGTCTCCGATCATATCCGTTACCCGGTTATTTTTAGGCAGGATCGCTGGAAATTTCACTTCGTTGCTTACATTTTCTGCTGCTCCGATTCGCCCATCCACCCGTAGAATCCCGGTGTCGTCGATGAACGGCGTCAGCTGATATCCTGGAGGAGTAACACTTGCAACATCTTGCATGAAAAATTAAAAAAAAAAAGTTATATATTAATTGCTTTTAAAACATCCTGTTTTAGACGCGTTGTATTGTTGTTTGTGAAGTATTCAACCTTTCTGACAAGCACTTGTTATCTTGAAGTTATAATTCGATATTGCATGTCTCAATTACCAGTTTACAACACATTCATGGCTAGCCTTATGTACAACATGTTTTCATATGTCATTATTAGAAACATGAATACATCTGAGATATAACTTCTTGATAACATGTTAATAATAAGTTATATTTCAGTTGTACTCATGTTCCCAAAAATGACATGTTGTATATAAGGCTAGCAAGTTTTCATCAAAATCAATCAGTTATAAAAGTGTTATAAATAAGCAATTGAGAGTTGCCATACCTAATTATAACTTCAATATACGATACAAGTAATGTTCTTGTTTTTCGTGTTATAAACATGTTTTGATAACAATTATGAAATTTCTCAATGCTTTCTACAAACTGCACTACAATATGGCTGACCAATGAATCAATGTATAGAATGAAAAAACGTGTAATTTGTGCTTTCAACATCACATGTACGTTTTGTAAAAGAGAAAAACAAGATAATTTAAAAAGAAAGTTGATATTCTATTTGTTTTTGTTTATTGCAAGATTGGGGAATTTTATCTTATGCAATCTATTTTATTATATTAAGCTTTTTCTAAGAGCCAATGAGTTTTTTTTAACGGCGCCGGTGGTGTAGTGGTAAGCGTGATTACCTCTCACCCCAGCAGGCCTGGGTTCAATCCCAGTCGGCGCCGCCGGGATGTTCTGAGGCATAACATCTCTGATCACGCCTTCCTTCGGATGGGAAGTAAAGCCGTTGGTCCCCGGTTCATGAGTTGATGGGTCGATAGGTAGGGTCCAGGTGTGGGAGCTGCCTTCCTGGCACGTCGATAGCATTGGTGCTCAGCACGGAAAACAAGATCGACGGAAAAAACAAACCAAAGGAAAAAAAAAGAGTTTTTTAGAAGTAGAATGTATAGATCTACCATAAATTTGCAGCCGCATAAATGTTTGCAGTACGGAATCTCAGTTTAGGTACTTTATTCGCACGATAAAATTCCTCAGAAGAATAAGTTGTGTAAATTGATGATAAACAAATTCCATTCGAAGAAAGGATGAAATTAATTTACAACATGTCCAATACAGTAGGTTGCGTTATAGTCATAAATAAGTTGCGCAAGTCAAGCATATGTTATATATAGATCCCACCTCTTGCGCTTTTTTCGGCATAAATAAGTTGTATATAAGTGACTAGACGTAAATTTTTACCGCCGATATTGTAATTTTTTTTTTTTTTTTTTTTAGGCTTTATTAAAGAGATTTTTAGTCTTAGGCTGATTCATCTCTAGTCAGTTAGGCCGATATTGTCATAAATAAGTTATGTAAACCCGTTTATGCCAAATTGTGTTGCTTGGGACAGCACACTGTGCTTGCTCAACCCTTCTGGATGTGGTCTCGGATGATTCTGATTGTTTGAGAGTTTGAGAGGCAGAGGTCGCTTCTGCCTGTCGTAGTTCTTCCTGAGAGAGGTAGCCTGTATTCTTCGCTTGACCGTAGATCATCCGTTTCAAATTTTCTCACGTATCGGTACACGTAGGCCATTGCTCGATGCATGTGCTCCCATTTGGGAGCCCGGCAGTTTCGACGTGAACGTGTCAGGCACGTAATTCTTCCTCGACGACCCCTTGTGACATCTTCTGTTTCGGCCATTCTTTCTCAGGCCGTTGCAGAAACGGTGGTCCTTGGAACCAGACTTCTCTGACGTCCATGGATGGCCCGCTTCCCCATTTGGTTCTGACCACAAATATCGTTCCGTAACTATCACAGTATGGGATTCAAGAATGGACCTCAATAATCGGGTTCCAAGCGTAGCGGCCTGCAACTCCATTTGAGGTATCGATAACGGTTTCAACGGTGCCACCTTCGTTTTCGCCATCACCAAAGCACATCTTGGTGTCCCGTCTGCGTCGACTATTCGAAAATACGCCACTGCTTCATACGCCGCTTCGCTTGCGTCCACGAACACGTGTAATTGCAGCTGACTGTAGCTCTGCTCGGTGGCATTCGGGAAATAGCATCGGGAAATTTGTATGGTCGATATTCGCCATAGCAGAACAGTCCAGCTCCGCCAACGTTCCCAATATTCCTCGCTTATCTCCTGATCCCACTGTATTCCAGCACGCCAAACATCTTCCTCTGTCAACCACAGCATGCCAAGCACCCTGCCGTATTCCATGGTTTTATCCATAAACAGATGCCTGTTGCTAGGGTCCGTAGCCTCTCCCAATCGCTGCTGTACATGGATACTATTCGTTTGCCAGTTCCGCAGCAGGAAACCCCCTTTGCTATGGATTGCCTTCACTTGCTCCGCTATTTCTGCTGGTTCCGCTTCCATACCAAAGCTGTCTAGGTAATCATCGACGTAGTGATTGGATATGATTCCTTCAACGGCTCTTGGATACTCTCCGGAAAATTCTGCCGCATTTCTGTTTTTCACGTATTGTGCAGACGCTGGGGAGCAGGTTGCCCCGAATGTCGCCACGTCCATGACGTAGATGTCCGGTAAAACGGTCGGATCCTTGCGAAATAGGAAACGCAGCGATTGTCGGTCCATCATACGCATCCACATTTGATGGAACATCTCTTTAATATCGGCATATTGTCGGAACCTTGACAAAACTGCTGGCAGCGAAGTAAGTTGATCCGGGCCTTTGAGAAGCAGTGTGTTGAGAGATATCCCGTTAACTACAGCTGCGGCATCCCAGATGAGACGCACCTTCTCCGGTTTCTTTGGATTCACCAAAGCTCCCAGTGGTAGGTACTATATAGACCCGTTTCAGATCGGTTGTCTTCAACTCTTCCTCGCTGGCTCGATGCGCGTAGCCCTTCAGCTGATATTCTTCTATCTGACGGTAATGTTCTCCTTCAACAATGGATTCCTATCCATCCGACGTTCTAGGCACACGAGTCTTCGCAAAGCCATTCCGTAGCTCTCCGGAAACTCAATTTCGTCGTACCTCCACAGCAATCCGGTCTCAAATCGATTGCCTACGCGTACAGTGGTTCTTTAAAAAATTTCTTGAGCTCTTCTGTCTTCGGCTGAAACCAATTCGGTCACCGGCGTTTGGCACCGACGTCCTCGAGGGCGAAATAGTCCTTAATCATTTCGTGCAGTTCACGGTCACAGTCACACGCATGGAAGTTGAGTGTATGTGACAAGGAAGCACACGCCCTCTTTCACTTTCAACGGAATGGTAAGTCGCAATTTATTGACCTCAATCAGCAACTGAGGGACCAAGTTCGCATAGCCAGCAAGCGGAAGACCTTTGAGATGCCTGAACTTGTCCACGAAATCGTTGATGTGCAGCGTCTGACCCGGCAGAGCCAGTTTCTTAACGGTACGAACATCCTCCAGTTTGTAGTGCTTTCCACCGTTTGCGCTTGATACCTTCAGCTGTAGCTGCTTCGGGTCTGCTTCGATTCTAGACACATCACCCTTCCATGTTAGGCATAACGGTGCCGCTTTTCCGCTGACGCCAATGTCGTTTGCGAGATCCTCATCCGTTGATTCCGCATTGACTTTGGCACTCCGGCAACTTCGTCTCCCGTGCGCATTTAAGCAGCTGCGGCAGAGTTCGTTGTGTTGCACTTCCTTCCAACGATTGTCGATGGAGAGCGCTTTGAAAGTGTCACAATCCCGAACACGATGTCCACGTC
Source organism: Ochlerotatus camptorhynchus (assembly GCF_037179485.1). Lineage (NCBI taxonomy): Eukaryota > Metazoa > Arthropoda > Insecta > Diptera > Culicidae > Ochlerotatus > Ochlerotatus camptorhynchus. The sequence goes on from NW_027040906.1 coordinate 143,866, forward strand.
GTTTACAAACGCAACACTAATTCTCCTCGTTCTTCGGTTGCTCCGGCTGGCTTACATGTGTATTGATTGTTCCCTTACGCTTCATCCTTGACTTCTCCACGTTGGCACCTTTCCCGAATCTTTCTGTGAACTGCGTCACCTTGCTGGCCGACACCACCACGCCATTCATGAAGTCCCCGAAGGTCTTGAGGTTCACCGCCGGGTACTGCTGCATGAAATGTGCCCATCTTGGCGTGGGCGGGCAACTTTTCCACCAACTCCATCAGCATACACGGGTTCGTTAGGTGTGCATGTTGACCCGCTGCTTCCAGGTGGCCACACAAGCTTTGCACCGCCATCCCAATCTCGATGAGTGTTTCGAGACGTTCCGCCTTGGGCGCTGAAGTTGACCGAACAGCTCCGGACGTCCGTAAAGCAGCTGAAGGGTGTTGATAACTTGTGGCACTGATTCTGGTAGTAAAAGACGGCTTCATACGCGGCACCTTACAAACACCGTTGCAATCTGGCAAGGTTTTCCACATGAAAATATCCACACGCGGCAGTTGTGTTCACGAAAGAACTGACAAAGATCGGCCAGTCCGCGGGGTCACCGGTGAAAGGGGGTAAATCGTGAGGCATTATTTGTCGTGCGGCTAACTGCGAAGAGGTAGGTACCGGGTTTGGTACCAAAGAAGCGGGGGGTACACTTAGTGCCGAAAAAGTTAGGGGCACACTTGGTGCCGGGCACACTCGGCTGTATATGGCCAACATTGGGACCCGTTGTTGGAGGCAACTGGGTTTAGTTCCATCCCAAAGGCGAAGAGAGAGGAACCGTAGGGGCGGGATCAGGGTTGCCACATATACAGATTATTCTGTATTTTACAGATTTTCTGGATCATTTCAGGACCAAGAATCTGTATATACAGATTTACAGATTTTTATCTAAAATACAGATTATACAGATTTTTACTGAATTCCAAATAAATGTCCTAATTATTTTTAGATCATAGTACGATTTAAGTTTTCATTGAGCATACATTCAGGGTTGCCACATTTAAATCTGTATTTCTTCTGAAAAAAATCTGTAAATCTGTATCTTGATGCAAAAAATCTGTATTTAAAATCTGCATCAATCGTTGAACAAAGATTATGAAAAATGCTACCGTAAAAAAATTGTTATTAGAAATTTTACTTTACTGAGCATATATTCCCAATTCATCAAAAAATTTGCATCCATACTAATAACCAACTAATTAATAGCTGATGTAATAAATTCTTTTATTTCAAATATTTTCAAACACCGAGCCTTGCACAGTTGAAAACTATTTGCTTTCCGCATAAATAACTGAATTCTTCTAGGTAAACAAAACATTTTATATTAAGTGTACCTCTTATAATGTATAATGTATATTGAACACACACTTTCTGTCATTTCGATATCATCATATTTTTGACAGAGAGGATCTTGAACTAATATTTGTTTAAGCTATTTAGTCAATTTTCAGAACATAAAGTCAATATTCTAAAGAAGCTTTAAGTTACTGGATGAACATAAAAACAACTCAGAAATTGGTAATGTTTATAAATTATCCCACTAAAGTTTCATGTAGCATTTCCAACCAACTCTGAAAATCGTACATTTCACGAATGAAGTAGCAAAAACACTTTGAATGGTAATGTATTTTGTGCACACTGAATACAATGTATGCTCAATGAAAACTTAAATCGTACTATGATCTAAAAATAATTAGGACATTTATTTGGAATTCAGTAAAAATCTGTATAATCTGTATTTTAGATAAAAATCTGTAAATCTGTATATACAGATTCTTGGTCCTGAAATGATCCAGAAAATCTGTAAAATACAGAATAATCTGTATATGTGGCAACCCTGTGTTTATGTCAAAATTAAAATTCTGGCAGGTAGTTGGTCTATCTGTTAGGGTTGTCTTCATTTTCAGCTAGGTTGAGTGTATAAGGAATGATTTTTATCAGCACTGGTTTTGACAACAATATTTTTCATAAGGCAAATCAGTAAAATTCATACTGATTTCTTGTGGCTAAGACTCATAATCTTATGGAATTCTTGCGTATATTAAACGGCGATACTGCAGAAAACGAAGGTGGTACAATTACAGATCTAGGATCACGCGCAGAAGACGACAGGTGCCACCTCCCAGACCTCCATTATGTAGAGAAGGATATCGGTCGGTTGAAAACAATATACTGCTCGTATTTGATCTCTGAGGTCGTTCTTCTCCTTCATGGCTCGTTTGAACTCCTTCAGTTCCATGCCGCAGGGCTGTAACAACAACCCGTTTCCGTGAATCTACTTTCCGAAACCAAACCAATCTGCCCACTTATGACTTATTCATCCACAGTGTCCGTTCTCTCCTGTGAGGAAATCCTCATCACTCAAAAGCTATCAAGAGTTGCAAGAATTCTACGTACCCAATAGCCACACAAATGCACCGAGCAACATCCATTTTCTCATCCCAGTTGAAGTCATGCCCGGGGGCGATTATTCTTATGTCTATATCAGAGTCAGGGAGAGGGGGAGGTGCACAGAAAGCAGGAAGCGAGACTTTCTGATTTTAAATATGCATCCTATCTCTCCACAGTTGTGTGGTTTTTACTCGGACGATGATGACGTATAGTTGAAAGCTGTTATGAGTATACCACTACAAAAAGAGCTATTTATGCGGATCTGCTTTGAAATGAGTCTGCATAGGGTTGGTAGGATACTTGAAGAAATACAATGTTTCTCGTGTAAAGTGCAGTACTAAGACTTCAAACTTGTGTCTGCTATTCTGCATCTCCATACGTATGTTTGCGGTTGCAGGCAAATTGGATTGTGCATTTTTGTTTTATTGGTGGGCAAAGTTCAGTTGAATAAGAATGATTGAGGGAAACAATAATAATTGAACAGTTGAAAGTAGAATAGAAGAACGTTGAACATTTTGAAAGGAACTTCCTACAACCGATCAGTTATGATATGACTACAAATGACAAATGGAGAGCAGAAAACTGGACAATTGAAAATTTTACAGTTTTAAAGTTTTCATCCAATGATTGAACAGTTGCAAGTTGAACAGATTTAAGTTTGACATCATAAAATCAGAAGATCTAAGAGTTTTGAGTCAGTATAATGAGAATTGAAGTACTGAAGCAATTATCAGTTATCAGTCATCACGTTTTGAAGGTTTAGGTACATGGTTGAACTAGTTTTCAATCAGCTGAGGAAAAGGACTAGATGCTGGGTCACGTTTCTCATGTTACAACCGGTTGTCGTTGTTATTGTTGATTGCTTCGGATCGGATTACAGGCTTCGAGATGAGTGGTTTTAGTTCTACAAACGGTGCTAGACCCTTGGCTTTTTGTATGTCAATGTGGTGTGCAAGGAAGATTAATTATAATAGACGTCCGGTTCTTTTGACTATAAGGATGCACGGGAAAAAATCCGTTCCGAAATTTGTCAACCTCCAGTTGTCAACCTCCAGTCACGAATTTCGGAACAAGCTGATTTTTCATTTACGAATATACACCATGAATAAAAATCATGAAATCGAGAACCTTGTTCAGGAAAATAAAAGTAAAGCCTGCATAACGGTGCACCATACACCAGAGAACGCATGTCATGAAAACGTGAACTCTTTTCCTGATAACCGTGATTTAGTTCAAGTATAAATGATTGAAGTTCTTGAATTTGGGATGATTCGGATCACGAAAACAGGAACATAGCTCACAGACTGTTTTTGACAGCTGATATTTATTTATGTGTTGACTTCATAAGCTAGCTGCTATATATTTTTTGATAGCCAAAAAAGTGATTAAAGGAGAATGATGGTTTTGGGGACCAATTATAGAATTAAATCCACTGGATTTGCTTGCAACGATAGGCAAAAAAAAATGGACTAGCAGCTATCTGCACGGATATAACCAGCTGCTGCAACTCGAGCTGTCGTTTTTCGTAGATAAAACTCAATATGATTGTCTTGAGAGTACATATTTTCGATTGCTGTCAATTATTGTTAATGTTGCATATTGGGGAACAATAGTGGTGAATATTTACCGTCATCTTTCTCTTCAGGATCCTCAGTCTTTCTGTAATTCCTCAGTGTTGTATTGTAAAGTACAGGCCGTTTTTTTTTTTTTAAATAAGTAATGGGCTCTGGCTCAACCATAGGTGATAGCCCCGAAAATAAACGCTTGGCTTAACCATCTTACCTGAATGCAAATGAGAATGTATCATCAAGACTTGTTTATGAGTTTAAGCAAATCTCAACTACCGTTGCTATTTCTTCATACATATTTGTGATTTATGTACAACGTTAACGAAGGCAGGAACAAAATCACGTTTATGAAGTCACTATATCATGATTTTTTTATGTTACGAAATAGTTTGTGGTGCTGAGCACTCATGAATTTAGTTCATGGAATTGTGGCTGTTTTCACGAAGGTTGTATTTATTAATTCACGTTTATGGGAATCAAATCATCAATGCGAAGCAAATGTTAGTTCAAGTTGTCGTGACATTTTGTTCACGAAAATAGGAATGGTTTTGTTGCGTGTGGACAACAGCAATAATACATTCTAAATTCCAAATATAAAATTTAAAATTCCACATCCCAAGCTCCAAAGTTCGAAGTCCAAATTCCAAACTCAAATTCAAATTCAAATTCCAAATTCCAAATTCAAAATTCCAAATTCCGAATTATTTTTTTTTGAAAAATTATTCCCAAATTCAAAATTCCAATTTCCATATGCCAAATTCCAAATTTTAAATTTCAAATCCCTAATTCCTTACTTCCAAATTCAAAATTCAAAATTCTAAATTCCAAACTCCAAATGCTTATATCCAAATTTAAAATTCTTAATTTTTTATTCCAAATTTCAAAATTAAAATTCCATATTTCAAATTACAAATTCCAAAATCCAAATTCGGAATTCCTTATTCAGAATTCCAAACCCAAATTTAAAATTTAAAATTCCAAACTCCAAATTCAAACTCCAATTTCTAAATTCCAAAGTTCAAAGTTTAAATTCCAAATTCAAAATCAAACTCCAATTTCTAAATTCCAAATTCCAGATTCTAAATTCCAAATTCCAAATTCCAAATTCCAAATTCCAAATTCCAAATTCCAAATTCCAAATTCCAAATTCCAAATTCCAAATTCCAAATTCCAAATTCCAAATTCCAAATTCCAAATTCCAAATTCCAAATTCCAAATTCCAAATTCCAAATTCCAAATTCCAAATTCCAAATTCCAAATTCCAAATTCCAAATTCCAAATTCCAAATTCCAAATTCCAAATTCCAAATTCCAAATTCCAAATTCCAAATTCCAAATTCCAAATTCCAAATTCCAAATTCCAAATTCCAAATTCCAAATTCCAAATTCCAAATTCCAAATTCCAAATTCCAAATTCCAAATTCCAAATTCCAAATTCCAAATTCCAAATTCCAAATTCCAAATTCCAAATTCCAAATTCCAAATTCCAAATTCCAAATTCCAAATTCCAAATTCCAAATTCCAAATTCCAAATTCCAAATTCCAAATTCCAAATTCCAAATTCCAAATTCCAAATTCCAAATTCCAAATTCCAAATTCCAAATTCCAAATTCCAAATTCCAAATTCCAAATTCCAAATTCCAAATTCCAAATTCCAAATTCCAAATTCCAAATTCCAAATTCCAAATTCCAAATTCCAAATTCCAAATTCCAAATTCCAAATTCCAAATTCCAAATTCCAAATTCCAAATTCCAAATTCCAAATTCCAAATTCCAAATTCCAAATTCCAAATTCCAAATTCCAAATTCCAAATTCCAAATTCCAAATTCCAAATTCCAAATTCCAAATTCCAAATTCCAAACTCCAAATTCCAAATTCCAAATTCCAAATTCCAATTTCCAATTTCCAAATTCCAAATTCCAAATTCCAATTTCCAAATTCCAAATTCCAAATTCCAAATTCCAAATTTCATATTCTTAATTCAAAATCCAATTTTAAAATTCCAAACTCCAAATTCTAAATTCCTAATCTCGACCAAATTCTTTATTCAAATTTCGAATTCCAAAGTCAAAATTCCAAATTCAAATTCAAATTCCAAATTTGAAATTGCTTATTCCTATTTCCTTACTTCCAAATTCGAAATTTTAAATTTCAAATCAAAAATTCTTTATCTCCAGATTTGAAATTCCATTTCGAATTCCAAATTCCAAAATCAAAATTCTTTATTCCAAATTTTTAATGTTATTTCCAAATTACAAATTAAAAATTCTTTTTTCCAAATTCTTAATCCCAAATTCCAAACTCAAATATCTAAATTCCTTATTCCATATACCAAATTCACAATACTCCAAATTCGAAATTCTTAGTTCCAAATTTGAATTCCAAATTCTTAATCCCATCTTCCAAATTCCAAAATCAAAATTCCATATTCCATATTCCAAAGTAGATTTCAAATTCCAAAGTAGATTTGAAATTTGAAATTTGAAATTTGAAATTTGAAATTTGAAATTTGAAATTTGAAATTTGAAATTTGAAATTTGGAATTTGAAATTTGAAATTTGAAATTTGAAATTTGAAATTTCAAATTTCAAATTCAAATCTAAAATTCCAATTCCAAACTTGAATTCCAAATTCCATATTCCAAATTCTTAATTCTTAATTCCAAATTTCAATTTCCAAAGTCCTCAGATTCCAAATTCCAAGTTCCTTATATTCCTAAAACTCCAAAATCGAAATTCCAAATTAAGAATTACAAAATCAAAATTCCAAATTCTAAATTCCAAACGACATAACAAATTCCACATCGAACATTCCAATATCCAAATTCCAAATTCCAACTTCCAACTTCCAATTTCCAAATTCCATATTCCATATTCCAAAGTAAATTTCAAATTCCAATTTCCAAATTCCAAATTCCAAATTCCAAATTCCAAATTCCAAATTCCAAATTCCAAATTCCAAATTCCAAATTCCAAATTCCAAATTCCAAATTCCAAATTCCAAATTCCAAATTCCAAATTCCAAATTCCAAATTCCAAATTCCAAATTCCAAATTCCAAATTCCAAATTCCAAATTCCAAATTCCAAATTCCAAATTCCCAATTCCAAATTCCAAATTCCAAATTCCAAATTCCAAATTCCAAATTCCAAATTCCAAATTCCAAATTCCAAATTCCAAATTCCAAATTCCAAATACCAAATTCAAAATTCAAAATTCAAAATTCAAAATACAAAATACAAAATACAAAATACAAAATACAAAATACAAAATACAAAATTCCAAATTCCAAATTCCAAATTCCAAATTCCAAATTCCAAATTCCAAATTCCAAATTCCAAATTCCAAATTCCAAATTCCAAATTCCAAATTCCAAATTCCAAATTCCAAATTCCAAATTCCAAATTCCAAATGCTCAATTCCAAATTTTAAATTTCAAATCCTTAATTCCTTGCTTGCATGTTCAAAATTTCAAATTCTTATTTCCAAATTTCAAATTTCAAATTTCAAATTCCACATTCTTAATTCCAAAATCAAAATTCCACATTAAAAATTACAAATTTCAAAACCCAAATTCGAACTTCCAAATTCAAATTTCCAAGTTCCACATTCCACATTCCAATTTTCAAATTCCGAATTGTTTATTTACAAATTGAAAATTCCAATTTCCAAATTTTAAATTGCAATTTTCAAATTTCAAATTTCAATTTTCAAATTTCAAATCCCTAATTCCTTATCGCCAAATTCGAAATTCCAAATTCCAAATTCTTATATCCAAATTTCAAATTCTTAATTCTTAATTTCACATTCTTAATTCCAATTTCTTAATTCCAAATTCCAAAATCAAAATTCCAAATTCCATATTACATCCCAGATTCCAAAATCAAAATTCCAAATTCCATATTACAAATCCCAAATTCCAAAATCCAAATTCCAAATTCCAAATTCAAAATTCCAAATTCCAAATTCAAATTCTACATCCCACATTCCACATTCCAAATTTCAAAATCTAAATTCCAAATTCCAATATCCAAATTCCAAATTCCAAATTCTGAATCCCAAAATCCATATGACAAATCCCAAATTCTAAAATCCGAATTCGAAATTCGATAATCCAAATTCGAAATTCCAAATTCAAAATTCCAGGTTTGAAATTCCAGATTCCAAATTCCAAATTCGAAATTCCAAATTCCAAATTAAAAATTCAAAATTCCACATTCCACATTCCAAATTTCTAATTCCGAATTATTTATTAACAAATTCAAAATTCCAATTTCCAAATTTAAAGTTGCAATTTTCAAATTTCGAATTGCAATTTTCAAATTTCAAAACCCTTATTCCTTATTTCCAAATTTGAAATTTTTATTTCCAAATTGTTATATCCAAATTTCAAAATCTTAATTCTTAATTTCACATTCTTAATTCCAAATTCTTTATTCCAAATTCCAAAATCAAAATTCCAAATTCCTTATCACAAATCCCAAATTCCAAACTCCAAATTCGAAATTTCAAATTCTAAATTCCACATTCCACATTCCAAATTTCAAAATCTTAATTCCAAATTCCAATATCCAAATTCCAAATTCCAAATTCTAAATCCCAAAATTCAAATTTTAAATTCCTAGTTCCACATTTTAATTATGCATTCCAAATTCCACTTTCGAAATGCCAAATTCGAAATTAAAAATATCAAGTTTCTTATTTCAAATGCCTTATTCCTTATTCCTAAATTCTTATTTCAAAATACCATATTCCAAATTCCAAATTCCAAATTCCAAATTCCAAATTCCAAATTCCAAATTCCAAATTCCAAATTCCAAATTCCAAATTCCAAATTCCAAATTCCAAATTCCAAATTCCAAATTCCAAATTCCAAATTCCAAATTCCAAATTCCAAATTCCAAATTCCAAATTCCAAATTCCAAATTCCAAATTCCAAATTCCAAATTCCAAATTCCAAATTCCAAATTCCAAATTCCAAATTCCAAATTCCAAATTCCAAATTCCAAATTCCAAATTCCAAATTCCAAATTCCAAATTCCAAATTCCAAATTCCAAATTCCAAATTCCAAATTCCAAATTCCAAATTCCAAATTCCAAATTCCAAATTCCAAATTCCAAATTCCAAATTCCAAATTCCAAATTCCAAATTCCAAATTCCAAATTCCAAATTCCAAATTCCAAATTCCAAATTCCAAATTCCAAATTCCAAATTCCAAATTCCAAATTCCAAATTCCAAATTCCAAATTCCAAATTCCAAATTCCAAATTCCAAATTCCAAACTCCAAATTCCAAATTCCAAATTCCAAATTCCAATTTCCAATTTCCAAATTCCAAATTCCAAATTCCAATTTCCAAATTCCAAATTCCAAATTCCAAATTCCAAATTTCATATTCTTAATTCAAAATCCAATTTTAAAATTCCAAACTCCAAATTCTAAATTCCTAATCTCGACCAAATTCTTTATTCAAATTTCGAATTCCAAAGTCAAAATTCCAAATTCAAATTCAAATTCCAAATTTGAAATTGCTTATTCCTATTTCCTTACTTCCAAATTCGAAATTTTAAATTTCAAATCAAAAATTCTTTATCTCCAGATTTGAAATTCCATTTCGAATTCCAAATTCCAAAATCAAAATTCTTTATTCCAAATTTTTAATGTTATTTCCAAATTACAAATTAAAAATTCTTTTTTCCAAATTCTTAATCCCAAATTCCAAACTCAAATATCTAAATTCCTTATTCCATATACCAAATTCACAATACTCCAAATTCGAAATTCTTAGTTCCAAATTTGAATTCCAAATTCTTAATCCCATCTTCCAAATTCCAAAATCAAAATTCCATATTCCATATTCCAAAGTAGATTTCAAATTCCAAAGTAGATTTGAAATTTGAAATTTGAAATTTGAAATTTGAAATTTGAAATTTGAAATTTGAAATTTGAAATTTGAAATTTGAAATTTGAAATTTGGAATTTGAAATTTGAAATTTGAAATTTGAAATTTGAAATTTCAAATTTCAAATTCAAATCTAAAATTCCAATTCCAAACTTGAATTCCAAATTCCATATTCCAAATTCTTAATTCTTAATTCCAAATTTCAATTTCCAAAGTCCTCAGATTCCAAATTCCAAGTTCCTTATATTCCTAAAACTCCAAAATCGAAATTCCAAATTAAGAATTACAAAATCAAAATTCCAAATTCTAAATTCCAAACGACATAACAAATTCCACATCGAACATTCCAATATCCAAATTCCAAATTCCAACTTCCAACTTCCAATTTCCAAATTCCATATTCCATATTCCAAAGTAAATTTCAAATTCCAATTTCCAAATTCCAAATTCCAAATTCCAAATTCCAAATTCCAAATTCCAAATTCCAAATTCCAAATTCCAAATTCCAAATTCCAAATTCCAAATTCCAAATTCCAAATACCAAATTCAAAATTCAAAATTCAAAATTCAAAATACAAAATACAAAATACAAAATACAAAATACAAAATACAAAATACAAAATTCCAAATTCCAAATTCCAAATTCCAAATTCCAAATTCCAAATTCCAAATTCCAAATTCCAAATTCCAAATTCCAAATTCCAAATTCCAAATTCCAAATTCCAAATTCCAAATTCCAAATTCCAAATTCCAAATGCTCAATTCCAAATTTTAAATTTCAAATCCTTAATTCCTTGCTTGCATGTTCAAAATTTCAAATTCTTATTTCCAAATTTCAAATTTCAAATTTCAAATTCCACATTCTTAATTCCAAAATCAAAATTCCACATTAAAAATTACAAATTTCAAAACCCAAATTCGAACTTCCAAATTCAAATTTCCAAGTTCCACATTCCACATTCCAATTTTCAAATTCCGAATTGTTTATTTACAAATTGAAAATTCCAATTTCCAAATTTTAAATTGCAATTTTCAAATTTCAAATTTCAATTTTCAAATTTCAAATCCCTAATTCCTTATCGCCAAATTCGAAATTCCAAATTCCAAATTCTTATATCCAAATTTCAAATTCTTAATTCTTAATTTCACATTCTTAATTCCAATTTCTTAATTCCAAATTCCAAAATCAAAATTCCAAATTCCATATTACATCCCAGATTCCAAAATCAAAATTCCAAATTCCATATTACAAATCCCAAATTCCAAAATCCAAATTCCAAATTCCAAATTCAAAATTCCAAATTCCAAATTCAAATTCTACATCCCACATTCCACATTCCAAATTTCAAAATCTAAATTCCAAATTCCAATATCCAAATTCCAAATTCCAAATTCTGAATCCCAAAATCCATATGACAAATCCCAAATTCTAAAATCCGAATTCGAAATTCGATAATCCAAATTCGAAATTCCAAATTCAAAATTCCAGGTTTGAAATTCCAGATTCCAAATTCCAAATTCGAAATTCCAAATTCCAAATTAAAAATTCAAAATTCCACATTCCACATTCCAAATTTCTAATTCCGAATTATTTATTAACAAATTCAAAATTCCAATTTCCAAATTTAAAGTTGCAATTTTCAAATTTCGAATTGCAATTTTCAAATTTCAAAACCCTTATTCCTTATTTCCAAATTTGAAATTTTTATTTCCAAATTGTTATATCCAAATTTCAAAATCTTAATTCTTAATTTCACATTCTTAATTCCAAATTCTTTATTCCAAATTCCAAAATCAAAATTCCAAATTCCTTATCACAAATCCCAAATTCCAAACTCCAAATTCGAAATTTCAAATTCTAAATTCCACATTCCACATTCCAAATTTCAAAATCTTAATTCCAAATTCCAATATCCAAATTCCAAATTCCAAATTCTAAATCCCAAAATTCAAATTTTAAATTCCTAGTTCCACATTTTAATTATGCATTCCAAATTCCACTTTCGAAATGCCAAATTCGAAATTAAAAATATCAAGTTTCTTATTTCAAATGCCTTATTCCTTATTCCTAAATTCTTATTTCAAAATACCATATTCCAAATTCCAAAATCAAAATTCCATATTCCATATTCCAAATTCCAAATTCCAAATTCCAAATTCCGAAATCCAAATTCCAAATTCTAAATTCTAAATTCCAAATGACAAATGACAAATTCCACATTCCAAATTTCAAATTTTTAATTAAAAATTCTTATTTCCAAATTCCAAAAACCCGAATTCAAAATTTAAAATTGCAATTTTATTATCCAAATTATTATTTCCAAATTCCAAATCCTTTATTCAAAATTTTAATTCCAAATTCCAAATTCCGGATTCCAAAGTCCAAATTAAGAATTCCTTATTCCAACTTCCGAATTATTTATGGGCAAATTTAAAATTCAACGTCCAAATGCCAAATTCCTAAAAAAAAATTGATTTCAAATCACTAATTCCTTAATTCAAATTCTAAATTCCAAATCCCACATTCCAAATTCCAAATTTTTATTTGCAAATTTCAAATTTCATATTCTTAATTCTTAATTCCTAATTCCAAATTCCAAATTCCAAATTTTACATTCCAAATTCGAAATTCTAAATTTGAAAGTCCAAGTCCTACATTCCACATCCCAAATTTCAAATTCAGAATTATTCATTTACAAATTCAAAATTCAAATTTCCAAATTTAAAATCGCAATTTTCAAATTTCAAATTCCTTGTTCCTTATTTCCGAAAAATCGAAATCCCAAATTTTTAATTCCAAATTCTTAATTCCCAATTCTTAATTCTTCATTCCAAATTCCAACATCAAAATTCCGAATTCCATATTACAAATCGCAAATTCCAAAATCCAAATTCCAAATTCCAAATTCCAAATTCCACATTCCACATTACAAATTCCAAAATTTAAATTCCAAATTCCAATATCCCAATTCCAAATTCCAAATCCCAAATTCCAAATTCTAAATTCTAAATCCCAAAACCCAAATTTCAAATTCCAAATTCCAAATTCTAAATCTCAAAATCCAAATTTCAAGTTTCTAGTTCCAAATTTAAATTCCACTTTCGAAATGTCAAATTCCAAATTAAAAATTCCAAGTTTATTATTTCAAGCCCCTTATTCCTTATTCCTTAATTCCAAATTCTAATTTCAAAATACCAAATTCTTTATTCTTAATTCCAAATTCTTATTTTCAAATTTCAATTCCAAATTCCAAATTCCAAGATCGAAATTCCATATTTCATACTCAAAATTACAAAGTCCAAATTCCAAATTCCAAATTTCAATTTCCAAAATACAATTTTCCAAAATTGAAATTCCGACTTACAAATTCCAAATTCCAAATTCTTAATTCCAAATTTCAAATTTCAAATTCTTAATTCAAAATTCCAAATTCCGAATTCCTAATTCCAAATTCCAAATTCCAAATTCTAAATTTCAAAGTCCAAATTCCAAATTCCAAATTTCAAATTCCAAATTGCAAATTCTAAATTCCAAATTCTAAATTCCAAATTCCAAATAATATATTCTTAAATCCAAATTTCAAACTTTCAAATTTTAATTCCAATTTCCAAATGCCAATTTCCAAATTCCAAATTCCAAATTCCAAAGTCCGAATTCTAAACTCAAATTCAATTTCAAAACTCCAAATTCATAATTCCTTTTTCGAAATGCCGAATTCCGAATTCCAAATTTCAAATTTCAAATCCCAAATTCCTTGTGTCCAAATTTGAAATTACAAATTCCAAAGTCTTATTTCCAATTTCCACGTTCTTAATTCCAAATTCCATATTTTTAATTCCTTATTCTTAATTCTTATTTCAAAATTCCAAATTCGATATTTTTAATTTATGGTGAGCGTGATTACCTCTCACCCCAGCAGGCCTGGATTCAATCCCAGTCGGTGCCGCCGGGATTTTCTGAGGCATAACATTTCTGATCACGCCTTCCTTCGGGAGGGAAGTAAAGCCGTTGGTCCCCGGTTCATGAGTTGATGGGTCGATAGGTAGGGTCCAGGTGTGGGAGCTGCCTCCATGTCGTCGGTAGTATTGGTGCTCAGCACGGAAAACAAGATTAACGGAAAACAAATAAAGAAAAAAAAATTAATTCCAAATTTCAAATTTCAAATTTCAAATTTCAAATTTCAAATTTCAAATTTCAAATTTCAAATTTCAAATTTCAAATTTCAAATTTCAAATTTCAAATTTCAAATTTCAAATTTCAAATTTCAAATTTCAAATTTCAAATTTCAAATTTCAAATTTCAAATTTCAAATTTCAAATTTCAAATTTCAAATTTCAAATTTCAAATTTCAAATTTCAAATTTCAAATTTCAAATTTCAAATTTCAAATGTCAAATTTCAAATTTCAAATTTCAAATTTCAAATTTCAAATTTCAAATTTCAAATTTCAAATTTCAAATTTCAAATGTCAAACAGATTGACAAGTTTGAAAGATTTGCCAAATTTTCCAAATTCTACACATTAACAATTTGACAAATTAATTAATTGCAGGGTGATTAGTAATGTATGAGTTCAAAAATTTCAAATTGACAAATTTACAAATTGAAAATTTTCCCAACTTACAATGAAACCTGATTGAGATCTTTATGAAGCTGCAGGATGAAAAATGAACGAAAATGATGAAATGGCAAATCTGTATATTTATTTATTGACAAACCACAAATCCAAGAAATTGGTAAAATTATATACGACAAACTGACAAATTGACCAAAATGACTAATCAGACAAATTGATAAATTGAAAATTAATTACAAATTGAAAAATATGCAAATCGACGAAATTGATCAATTAAAAATTGTAAATTGCTAATTGACAAAATGGCAAGTTGATAAATTGCTCAGCAAACAATGATGGCTGAAAAGAGATTATGCTGCATATTGGCTTATTAAGCATTCAGCATAAAATGGTGTTAGGTGACAAATTGGCAATTTGACAAAACTGATTAAAATAACAAAATTAAAAATTGATAAATTTCAAATTTTCAATTCACAAATTAACAAATTGCCGAAATTGACAAATCACAAATTGATGAAATTGAGAAATTGACAAATTGACAAATTGTAAACATTAATTTTTTTTAATTGCAAACATTAAAAATTTATAAATTGAAAATAAAACCAAGTGTAATATTAAAAAATTGGAATATTCCCAAGTAACATTGCAAGTTTTATGGAGGGTTTAAAGCATGCTACATGACTAAATCATGGTCTACAGAACCCTTATAAAACCTTTATTGTTACTTGGGTCATCAAATTGACAAATTGACAAATTGGCAAATTGACATATTGAAAAACTGATAATTTGGCATATTGGAATATTTGTCAAATGAATAAATTGACAAATTGACAAATTTTAAATATTAAAAAAATAAATGACAAATTGAACGAAAATGACAAATATAACCAACTGACAAATTTAAAAAAATGAAGAACAAATTGACGAATTTCGAAATAATAAATGATAAATTAACATAAAGACAAATTGAAAAATTTAGAAATTGAGAAAACGGTCTTATTGAAATTTAATACTTATTTATAGATTTTTCAAATTCATAATTTGTCAAATTCACAAATTTGACAAATTGTATCGTGAAAGCCCATTTAATCTGTTACCAGCATCTTTCATCCTGTCACCACTTCCAGTCCATCACTTCCTGCTTCCATAAGCTCCACTTCCGCAAGACTTCATTCATACTTCCTTTTGTGGGAAATAAATGAAGCTGCATTAAAACGATTTTGTTCTTCCAGGAATCAGCTGCCCATTCATGTTGCTTTTCTAGCCCTGAGCAGTAGCAAGTAGTGACAGAGGAGAATATCCTTGCTCATTTGTCTCTTGGTTCTATTTTTAGCATCATTATCGACTGCAAATCTTTTCGTTGGAAGCGTCTATTGTATTGCTTCGGAATGGGAACGAGAACAAAATTGTGTTTCAAGCTTGAGGAAAATAGAAAATATGTGGAATGACGATGGGTTGGAAATTCGATTCCTACGGAAAAGCTTCAAAGGTTTAAATCTCGTACTAAAGTATACCTTCCCTCATAAAAGTGTCATACCATATTGCAGTGGTTGACCGAAATTATTATAAACTGTTTGCGGTTGGCAGCAAAATCGTCTTAATAGGGAAAAGGTAGCTTCGGGTCGGCCGTGGAATGCGCAACATGGTGGTGATAAACGAGTTAGCACATGAAAAACGGGTTCTCCTCTGAAGTATTTGTGAAAGGATGAAAAAAAAGGCACACAAACAATGGCATTTATATTTTTTATTTATATTTTCCTGCTTCTGGAAGCCGGGTGTTGCCAGTTTACAGTTGCGATGTTGCGACGGTTTGTTGAGGATGAGAAATGGGTCGCTATTAATAACGATTTGCTCGCCTTTCTTCTCGTTGACGGTTGTTTGCGTTGTTTGCTGAGTGAAATCTTGAAAGTTTTCGTTTGTGCAATAGATGAAGAAGGCACAGCTGATGGTTCGGGAATTGGTAATCGAGAATTGGAAATCGAGTATCGGGAATCGATAATTGAGGGCCGTATTCCACGTAGATCGTGGAATATGAATGAATAATTGAAAGTCAAGGGTATATAGTTGAGAATTGGGTGATTTAATTTCGAAAAACATACCGATTTCTGGACATCATCTGAAAGAACTTCATTTTCTGAGCACAACGATATTTTTATCGATCCCATAGACATTCATCTCGATTTTTAAATCAAAATTGAAATTTTTAATTTTTGACGCTAGATCTGGGGGACTTTATACCTGTCAACCACATGTAGATGCACCATGGCTCACATAATTTTGACAATTTTGGGCAAACTGACAGTGATAACTAACTAACGGAACTAACATGACAGATCAAAACAGCTCACTCTTTCACACTGCATCGCAGTGCGGAATGCTAGAAAGAGTAGTCTATTGCAGTCAGCTCCGTCGAAATTCGTGATTGTTGCCCCGTACGCTAATAGCTTCTAGATTAGCTCACTCCCGTACAAAGTCCCACCGAGGGGCGCTAAGAAGGTGATCTTTGGTAATGTAATCGCATTTATTTAAAATAGTTCCAGTGCACGGATAATGATAAAATTTTGGATTTCAGTTCCAGGTTCAATACAAATTACGAATATGTATTTACCTAAATACCCCTAAACAATGTTCGTGAAGTTTCAAGAGATCTCGCAATGTCAGTTGTTTCTGAACTTACCGCTATTCCATACATATAAATGTATATTTCGAAGCTCCGAACGCAATGTGACTTTAACTGATCCGGAATTTCCCCATCTCTTTCCCCAGGTGTGCATCGTCCAGAAGCGCGACAATGGCAATCTCTTCGCCATGAAATACGTCAGCCGCAGTGCCTGCATCGGTCGGGGGGCCCTCGGAGGGGTCCTCAAGGAAGTCGATCTGCTGGCCACACTGGAACATCCCTTCCTGGTGAACCTTTGGTTTTCGTTTCAAGGTGAGTTCTCCGCGAGTGATTGGAATTTCATAATGGATAAAAACTACCGACGTGGAAATTTTGCCGACGAAGTACTCGTTACAATCAATATATACATACTTGAAAGATTTATGATTGCTTCCTCCTGGGTTCAAAGCGACTCCATTAGACCATTGGAAGATCAAAGGAATAGTGGGTGCAGTATTTCGCAGTCATCTTTTATGGCGAAGAGCTCCTAGCTAAGCGATGAATATCTCATACTGCATCGAAATTGAATCACTTGACGGGCGGATGCAGTGTCAGCTTTTCTTTTCCCCATCCAATCCTGGTGATGGTAGAGGAAGAAAGAGAATGAAAGCTGTCATTCTACTGTATCGCCAATGGTCTAGCGGAGATAGAAGGCAAGTTTATAAATTGAATTTTGCTCAGTTTTAAATTGCATTACTGATTCCAGCAGTAACTTTTCTTTTTGCTTCATCAGAAGTGGGCACTGTGTTGTCATTCAGGGTTGCGGCACCTACCGTTTGCTTTAACCCATTATTGAAGCCTTGCCGGGTCTCAGAGAAATTGTTTTATCATTCTAGTCCCTTTTAAGCAGAACTTTCTACTGTCAATTGGCTTTTTTATGGGTATTGAGGTAAAAACAAATTCGTAAACTGCTTCAAGAATAGAACCAAAATCCAAAATTTCATCAATTTTGATGTACGCCCCTCGAAGGGAGCGAGCTGTCAACTAATAGATTTAGTGTCAAGCATTAAAAATTTGAATTTTGATTTCAAAATTATGGGATCGATAAAATTATTGTTTTGCTCAGAAAAAGAAGCTCTTTCAGATGATGTATAAAATTCGGTATGATTTCCGAAATTAAACAACCCAATTGTCGATAGGATTTTAGGTTCAACGTCAGGACGAAAATAAATACCGTAACCCTATATGCATTCGAACTGAACTTGAAGGAAGAAATTGTTTCCTTATCAGTGCGAAAGGATTGGCACTACGATTGCTTTCAGGGAACCCTCTGGGTTGTCGGCTGCTCCCGAATAAAAATTTACAAGAATTAGAACGTCATTTCAAATAGTGCAAACTAGCAACTTTTCCCTGAATCTGTATATGCGGTGATTTTTTAAAGATTCTGAACATACAAAACAGTAAGAAATTTTGCACCCTCCGGTTGCGTTTTCCGGTTGTCATTTCAATTCGGGCTGTGAAAGCTGGAGCTGTGAGTGAGAAGTTTAAAGAAAAATGTTTACTTTGAACAATGAAGAAGCATGCACAGCACAACTGGATTGTAACCGCTTCGGGTTTCTCCTCCCTCTGTAGACTCCTCCTTGAGCTTAGTTTACTGCTTCGGGGTGATGCAATCAATGTAATTTATCTTGGAATCCTTTCTGAATCCAGTTAACTGCCGAGAGAATTCTGTTTGTGAAATTCAGCTTTTATCGTTTATATAGTGCCCAACATATCATTGTTTTTGGGTTCTGTATTTGGCGACTGCATGGACAGAAGACATAATTAACTGAACTACGGTCCAATGTAAGAGACAGTAAACTTAAAATTTGAGAGATTCTGGTGGCAAAAGACCAAGAGTATTTGATTTGGATAACATATCAAATTCGTTTGTTTGATTGGCGACCTGGCCAAGAATTGAAAAATCAAGGCATCATCATCAAGTTAAAAAATAGGGGAAATGTATGTAATGTCGGCCTAAGTGTCCCTTTTTTGGACCCATACATAAATTCAGCAATCGACTGAATTTTCAATAGCAACCAAAACTATCCATTAGTACCGTCCCAATGACGCGTTCATCTAGATACAATTGATAAATAGCAGATGTTTAGCGATGGGCCCAATCTTAGATCCATAGGCCAACATTGGAGCCATTTCCCCTCCATAATCTTTATCATTGACATCATTGCAATACCCTTGTAGCACGCTTGTCACAAATCAATTGTAGAAACTTATATACGACTGATTTCAGTCATTAACAAGTTGCTGTAACTTATTGTGATGAAAGTGTGCTACTCGGGTATAGCCTTCAACTTGTCCATTGCCACAACTTAATTATAACCATTGACCTAGGGGAAGGCCAGCTCCAAGTATAAGCATCAATACCGATGGTGGAAATATTAAATATTTTAATTTTTGTGAATGTCATACTAAGTCTGACAGTTGTTTTTTTATTTTTGACTATTTTTGGTTTTAAGTGTACATTTGACATTCGTTTAATCAAAAATGGATGTCACACGAGAGGCAAGTAATACCCTTCACTATTATTCTAATATTTTTTTTTTTAAATTTGAATATTGGGTTCTTTGATAGAAAGAACTTGTAATGAAACTAGTTAAATTAAGAACCTGCAGGAAATATACCGGTGTTTCTGGGAGAAAATACAATTATTAATAGGAGTTGTTCCTCTCAATCTCCAGCGCATTCTTGAGTTCCAAGGATGCGCCGGTAACGCTATGCTTGGCAACATCACGGACGAAGATCTTGGTGCTATAGAGGTCGATATAAGAGCATGCGTGAACCTCGGCTCGGAGAAAATGCGTGAAATGTACGGGATTTACGCAGAAAATTCGGAAAAATTTACTTTTCTCAGAGGGGAGAAAAAACTAATACTGAAGCTGGCCAACGCCATTCGTGATGCAGGCTTGGATCAATTCATGCCATCCAGCAAAAAGAAAAATTCGAAACTCGAGTCAATAGGTTCATTTGAAATGGAAGTGCTAGAAAGAATCCAAGCATACTACAAAGAACGGTGTACATTTGTTTGAATTATTTTTCCAATTATTTATCAAATGTTGTGGATCTGTGTTGATTGATTCCAACTGAATGATCTTATTTTTATGTTATACACAGCAAGAACGAATCAAACGACTTCCTCAAATTTTTTGCCGGACTCGGAAATTTATCGGCGAGTGTATTTCTGTCGAAAGGAGGATACAGAATGGCAATCATTACCTGTGCATTTTACTCGCCTCCCAAACCATGCAAAATAATGAAATCTACTGGAGGAACATGGTTGTTGGGCAACTATGTTAAGCACTGCAGCCTATAGAGTTCTCCAGATGCACAAAAGTGTGCGTGAGACCGCGCCCTACCTTTTTAAGTAGTTGTGATATCGCTGAATGCTGGAGTTAGTGTTAGTGAGGAAACAAATCAAAACAAACTCCTGTCAACAGTTATGAAAAATGGTAAGAAATGCAGCCAAATTTATTTATAATTATGGATATTGAAAAACTATGCTGATTATTTCTAATTATTTATAGGATTCAACTGAAGCCACGGATCGATATCAACAAAAGAAAGGGTTTTGCCATGGACTTGATCCCTACAGTATAAAGGTTACACAAAAAAACATTCCGTTGAATGTGACATTTGCGAAAATCTACCAGTTTTTGGTGGTGGATCCATGTCCTTTTTCCGGTAACCCGAAGGATTGTTCGAAGGCCATGGACGCAATCCTTTACTTTAAGAATGGCTGGGTAAAAAATGTAGCAGGAGCAAAAGTTCAAAATGTTCATGTTGTTCACGGATTTGTGCACCACTCGTTTGCGCTGAAGGAGAAACCGTTGCAGCCGTGGATAGTAATTAACGAGGAAGGCACCATACTAGCGGCCCACTGTACGTGTGCCATCGGAATCATGGAAGCTTGTAGCCACATAGGTGCAACGCTATTTGCCCTCGATGGAATCCGTGTAGCCGTTTTTGAGAAGAAGGTGATTCCCATTGTGTTTACATAAAATTAAATTCATTATTATTATTATACGGTTATTTTTCCAGCTATCCGTCACGGATCTTCCGGCTTATTGGAAGAAGCCACCGAGTGCCATCACCGAGGACCTTTATAAAAAGTTGTCTGAAATCAACTTCGGGCGGAAAATAGCTCGAGATTATTCCGTTCAGCAATCCGAAGTTTCATTCGATTCGCGGTGCCGAGACTTGTTGCTTCTGATTCAGGAAGATGGCTGTGAAGTAGCTGCCATGTCGCAGTTCTGTTGCGATGCGTCTATCGATTTCAAATGTTTGCCATGCAAGGAGGATGATTGTGTGAAACAAACTATACAAGACTTCTTTTTGCAACAACTATTCAACAGTGCCAACCAAACCAAAAGTCTCGATGAGCTGCGGAAAATGGCTGTAAGAATTTTTGAGCGATTGCCCCGGGATCCAGAAGTGATTGCCGATATTGAAAAGCTCACCGTTGAGCAAAGCAAGTGCAAGTGGTGGAATTCGGTTCGAAGCGGTCGTATCACCGCGTCCGTTTTGAAGGACGTTTGTAATACTTCTCTAGTTAAACCATCTTTATCGCTTGTTAAAAGAGTGTGCTATCCGGAGCAGATGAGTTTTTCTTCACCATCTGTGAAATATGGTCTTAGGCATGAAGGAAGTGCAGTTGATAAGCTTTTTTTTATCAGTTTCAGAAGTGCACCAAAACTTAACAAAGCATAAGACGGGATTGATAATATCACCAGATAATCCACACTTGGGAGCATCTCCAGATGCTGTTTTTCGTTGCTCTTGCCATGGGTCAATAACAGTGGAGGTCAAATGTCCTTACTCTGCTAGAAGAAACACAGATACGTTAGATGTGTTGCTTAATCTAAACGATCCATATATATTAAGGATGAAAATCAAAATATCTGCCTAAACACTAGGCATAAATATTATTACCAGGCTCTGATGCAAGTCCATGTGGCCCAAGCATCTTTCGGGTATTTTTACATCTGGACTCCAAATCAGACACTCATATTTGAGGTTAAGAGAAATAATGTTTTTTGGAATTACTGTAAAGACAAGGCGACAATTTTTTTCAAACATGTTATCATTCCGGAACTTCTGGGAAAGAAGATAACAGTGTAAGAGGATGAAGGAAAAAATTGATTATTAAACTTTTTTTGTTGTACGTTTTTATTAAATAAAACTTGTTCCAAAAAAATTCCGAAAAATACTTCCGAATAGTCATAATATAAGACAAACTGGTGCCCACTGGAAGCTAAATTTTGCTGAAGGGTGGTCAACTATCTGCTCAACAACTTTCCCAAAGACCCCAAGAAGTTTTTTCTTCCAAGTTCTCCAAAATCTGAGTTTTCAAAATTTTATTACTTAAATGGACCGTGAACACTCACCAACTCTCTTTGCCCTTCCCCCCTCCTCAAATTCTGTCATCCTAGTATGTGAATACCCACCTGCAACTAAACGTATTTTGACTTTCTCGAAAAAAAAAAATGAAAAACATTCTTTTATTATTTTTGAAGTTTAATCATGATGTAACTACACTAGAACACAGATTTACTAATGCCGCTGCAATGACCAAAATTTGATCAACAGCGAGCATTCCGTTATTCCATCGTTCCAGCATGAATATTGGAAGCGTATCCGAAAGAATCAAAAAATTTTGTCGAAGAACGCCAATGAGACGCTCAACGTGGATTCGAAGTGATGACAGCTCCTTAGAATGAATGGCATCCATTGGCTCCAGTTGACGGTTTTTCTTCTTGAATGCAGGATATGCAACGCTGGCATTCACCGTTAGTAGAAGATCTGCTATCAAAAAACCTCGATCGGCTAAAATGAAGTCTCCTTCTTGCAAATTATCTAAAATGCCCGACAATCGCACAATCTGTTTGTCAGATATTCTACCTCCGAAAGTGGGGGATACGAATATTATACCTCCGGAAGGACTAATCCCTATGAGTACTTTGACGGTTTTATGACGTTTATAAAAGGAATAAACGTTCGCGTTTGCTGCCATGGCTTTTGGATCAGGTGATTCCATATCCACTTCAAAGCAGTCGATGATCACTGTTACATTGTCTTCGTACCTTTTTTGAAATGTAAGTGGCGTATGCTTCTTCAAAACATTCCGTGGAGGGAAACGCACCAACTGCTTCATAAAAGGATACATAGCATTTATAGTTGCATAGAATCGCTCAGAAATCGTGGTCTGAGAATATTGATAAATGTAGCCCAGACTACAGAATGCCTCGTTTAGCCTCAATTTCCCCAATACCATAATAAGTAACTGATCCTTCGGAAATTCGTGAAACTCTGGTAGATCTTGTTGCAGCGCATCAAATAAACGTTTGAATACTGGTCCACAGCTTAGACCGGTATAGTAGCGAAATTTCTTATCATCAATGATCAACGAAGCCGCGGAGAAACGAGTGCCCTCTTTAGCGATGTCTGCATCATTCTGTAACCGTGTCATTTTTTTCAATGAAACTTCGTACTTTTTCTCGACACGGCATAGATTGTGTTTCAAGTCCCGGATTTCTTTTTCAGCGTTGCTATTGGTTTGCGTGCACACATCAGAGTTAAATGTCTGTTCGTTCATCTCAGCACCGGAATTAAATGACTGCTCCTTCATCTCAACATCGACTGCATCACTCGAAATCAAGTTCACGATCATGTTTTCGGCGTTGCCGTTGGTTTGCGTGCACACATCAGAATAAAATAAGTTCTTCTTCGTTTCAGCATCGCCTGGCTCACTCGAAACACATCCTACGTAGGAATTGGTATGCTTAGTAATATTATCACCACGGCAGTGGCCTTCAGTAGATCTAGAATAGAATATTGATATTTCAGTTCAATAAATTGAATCAAGTATTTTCTTTTATTTTTCATCATCACTGAAAAACATGCAACACTATATTTTCTATTCAATGGCACTAGAAATATCCACTTTACCTTTTGGCAATAGTTCCGATCGTCAAGGTAGGATTATCGTTAAGTTTCAGCGGGAGATTTTTCGTTGGTATCCAATCGATGTTGTTGATGTCATCTGGATTGGCTGGCTTTCCGGACACAAAGTGGCGGCTGCACACTCGATGATGCTGTCTTGGAACTGCCGGAAGCTGGCAATTTCGTACCCACTGTGAGTGGCAAATTTCCAAAAAGTTTCGGTGTGCCCCGGTGGCACGGACATCAATTTTTGGGATCCTGAAAAGTTGGTGGTTCTTGTTGTTTGCGTAAACAAGACAATCCGGCACATTAAACTTTAGAGTCATATCGCACCGGTCACCAATTCTTGCAAGAATTATAACAATAATCATAAATATTTATCGGTTTGAAAAAGCACGGCCGACTAGATTTGACAAAGAAGTGTAAACATTGTCTGCGGCTGTCACCATCTCATTGTGTGCGAAAGGTTATTCTTCTTCTTGTTCCTTTATAATGTATATTATACGTTGGACTTAAGTGTTCGTGAGATCGTGCTTGGAGATCTCTATTCCACTACGCTCTTCCGGAACCTGTTACTAGTAGGTGTAGTGATGTTAGTGAAGAGATTTGAGTTACGGTTTAGGTTAAAGCTGGGTTTAGATAGGGCAAGTCAATTGATCAAGTCAGTTGAATTCAACTGACTTGAACGCGAATTGAACGTGTAAACCATGCCATTCAACTGACTTGATCAACTCACTTGAATTGAAAAAAGTTGATCCAGGCTCAACTTTTCAAGCCAATTGAATTCAACTGAGTTGATCATTTGACTTGCCTAGTCTAAACCCAGCTTAAGAGATAAAAGAGAAAACGAGAAATCAAGAGAGTGAGTTCTCGCTAACGAATGTATAAAAGGTAAAGACGATAATATATGAGTTCAGAATTTGTACAACCATCAACGGATTAAGTGTATTATTATTTAATCTCATCACCTCGACTCGGTACCCCTTTTTATAGTTATTTCAACTGTCGACGAGGATAAATTTAATACAACTGTATTTAAAGTGAAGTTTAAGTGAATTTTGTAAGTGGAAGTGCGTGCAAATCGTTAAGCAGATTAATAGACAATTCAGCATCCTGTTTTTGGAATCTAAATTGAAACCGTAAGTTGATTTTTTCCTCTTTGTGATTTGGGTGTGCTAATACAAAAGAAGAGAAGCCAGTATTTTTTGATTTAGACGGCATTTTGTTGAGCCTGAGTTCGCCATTGCTTTTTTTTTAGCTTGTTACGTTACGAGCTATCGTACTGAAACAGCCATACTGTTGTTTGCGTCTATGTTACAAAGAAAAGAATAGCAGTGTGTTTTAAAAGGTCATAGAAGGAAAGATCTGGAAAAGAACGTTTTGATCGATGTGATCATTTTTTTTGTCGACCAGTGTTAAACTCGGTACTCATGCCATTTTGTGTTTTTTTCGTTCTCTTGTGTACAGTGTGAAGACAGCGATTCAACCGCCATACAAAGTATATAAAGGAGAGAGAGAGAGCTAATGCGAAAATTTCGCTATTGTTTGCACGTAGAATAGTGCATGTGCATGAGTGCTGGTTGGCAATTTTGGCAGTCCTGAGAAGAGTTTTTGAGCACCAAATTGAGCAACGTGGATCAGTAGACAGTGATAGTGTGGAAACGGCGAAAAGGAATCAATACCGTCGGTTTTTTTTTAAAGCGCTTTGTTTTTGATCAACACGGAGGCTAACTGAAGTTCGTTGACCCTGAAGGAAGTCGAGCTGCTGTTTCTACTGCGCAGGTTGTTCTGGGTGTGCTGTTGTTGCTGTGTAAGCTGCCATTGCTGTGGAGAATTTCCTTTGCTGTTTTGTTGGTGACCCGAGTAAAGTTTTCTTTTATTTATTTTGGGTAACCGATTGTTTAATCAAACAACAATATTCAGGTATGTGATTTGGAACCCTTTCGTGATAAAAAAAAAATTGAATTGAAGTTTTAAATTGATTTTATACATTTTAAATTTTACTGCACATACATTAAATTTATATACATATTTTTGGTGTTCTTTTTTATATTTCATTCGTAAACAAAGCATGTCTTTATCCACAACCATTGATCCTTATGTGCCAGAATCAATCCCTTTTGCTCAATATCAAGAACAGCTTGAATTTATTTTTCAACATAACAAATTGGAGGTAGCACAATACAAGACTTCTTTTTTGGCAGTTTGTGGAAAGGAAGTGTATACGGAATTGAAAAAATTGTTTCCGGGGACAGATTTCAAATCTGATGCTCTATCTTACCAGCAAATTACGGAGACCTTGCGAAAAAGGTTTGATAAATGCGACTCTGACGTAATACACAGCTTTAAGTTTTGGACAAGAAAGCAATCAAAGCATGAAAAATCGGAGGACTTTGTGATTGCGGTTAAGGTGCTGGCAGAAAAATGCAATTTTGGAACGTTTAAAGAGAGAGCTATTAGAGGTGTTTTGGTGATTGGTGTTTACGATCGCCAATTGCAGAAAAGACTATTTGATGAAGATGATCTGACTGTTGAAAAAGCTGAAAAAATTATTCTAACCATGAAATTTCTAGCAGCCGCACCAGGTACATTAAAGAGGATGATGAAAGTAGAGTTTCTGTTGTAGCGCGTTTAGGACGAAGAGATGATCACTTTCGTTCAAGACAGAGATATAGGCGTAGTAGTTGGAACCGTGATAGAAGTTTTTCTCCATCTAGAAGCAGAAGCAGGCAGGACAGAAGGGAGAGCAGATTTTACGATCGTCGGTTTAACAAAAAAGACAACACTTACTTGTGTTCCTTCTGCAAAAAGAGAGGTCATACAAGAAAATTTTGTTATCGTTTGAATTGTAAGGACCAATATCAGCCGAATGTTAAATTTTTGGGATCACCTAGTAAATCACCCAGACCTCCCACCCCAGGAAGAACAGGTGGAAATTTTAAAAGGTCTAACCAGTCGGAAGAAGAAGATGAAGAACTACCCTGTTTAATGATTTCTTCAATTAATCGTGTTAATGAACCATGTTATGTTGAAGTTTTAATTGAAAATAGGAGATTGACGATGGAAGTAGACTGTGGGTCTGCCGCAAGCGTGATTTCAGAAGAAATGTTTTCGAGATATTTTAAAAATTTTCAACTTTTACCTTGCAATAAGAAGTTGGCAGTGATTGATGGTAAAAGGTTGAAGGTTCTTGGAAAGATTCATGTTTGTGTACAACTAGGAAATAAAAACCACAAGCTTTATTTGGTTGTTTTGAACTGCGATAACGATTTTGTACCACTGATGGGACGAGCTTGGATGGATTTTTTCTATTACGGTTGGAGAAACATTTTTACTAGACCAAATGCAGTTGTCAATAGCATTCATAATTCATTCGAAGAAGACGTCAAGGATGAAATTCATAATTTCGCTCAGCGGAAGAATCATCACGGCGCACAAACAACAGATTAAGGTTTATGAAGGTTCTCGCCGGAAAGTAAGCAGAC
This sequence comes from Ochlerotatus camptorhynchus, assembly GCF_037179485.1. Lineage (NCBI taxonomy): Eukaryota > Metazoa > Arthropoda > Insecta > Diptera > Culicidae > Ochlerotatus > Ochlerotatus camptorhynchus. The sequence goes on from NW_027040906.1 coordinate 171,413, forward strand.
GTTTAGTTTTCCATGGAGAGAACAAGCAACAAACCAGTACCAAACGAAGAAGGGAGGAAGATTTTGAAGATGACGGAGAGATCTCAGATTCTGAATTCGAGTTTTATGGTTTCCCGGCGGATTCTTTTATTTTTGGAGATCATCCCGGTGAACAGCAAGTTGAGGAGATTCAACGTTCAGAAGTACCACGAAACATAAGAAAATCCAATCGAAATGTGAAAAAGAAGCTGAAGAAGGATTTCGTTTATTATCGAAATATTTTGAATTCTCATTAGAATATCGATTATCAGAAGATTACAATTAAACTTAAGGAAGGAGGAGTTGTAGTGATGTTAGTGAAGAGATTTGAGTTACGGTTTAGGTTAAGAGATAAAAGAGAAAACGAGAAATCAAGAGAGTGAGTTCTCGCTAACGAATGTATAAAAGGTAAAGACGATAATAGGGTTACGGTATATAATGTGGGTCTAGTCCTTTCATTCGGCCTATCTAGCAAATAAATAATTAATTAAGGAATATTACACAAAAAATAAGGAAAATATTGATCACTGATGGTTGATAAATGTGTACCACACACAAATCAATTTATATCACAACATTTCAATACATTTTCAGCTCTCGTAAGTAATAAAACTGGTTGAGAATATCACAATGTTCGGAGTTTTTAGCCGCCATGACTTATAAGGTTAAGATGGGAAGGTTGACTGACGATCATCAAATGGCCTGATTATGGCATTTATTGATTGGAATTACCTGATAATACACACTAGACGTAAAACTTACAGTTGCTGTTTGAATATTTTATGTTTATTTTAATTGTTTAACAACGTTTTCACAAGTAAAACATGGACCCAACTTTAGGGACACATTTCTTTTCTATGTTCCTAACTATGGCCCATGAAATTCATTTGACAGCATATAGCAATAAGAGTAACGTCAACAATGTTGTTTTGCATTTGGATGATAAGGAACGAACAGGAAGGGAGATTTTTTCTGCCAAACCTGTATAATGAACATCACAATGTTCTGATTTAGATATTCTGCGGTCAAAAGACGATAAGCGAAATTTTTAATTTTTAATTTTTAAATTGAGTGATTTAATGTAGTTTTCGTAAAATTTTCTCTAAGAAATGTTTTGAGGAATGAAGAGCATTAAGTTAACAGTGATAGTGATAAAAAAAAATACATCAGAAAACGTTACCAAGAGCGTTTTTTTGAGGATCAAACAAGATAGGACGAAGTTGCATCCATAAATAGACCCAATTTGGGGACAATAGACCCATATTACATACATTTCCCTCGTGAGTTATTGTCTTAAAAAAAGTAAGTTTTTCAACTTTTTGCGGTTCCTGATAGCAAACGACATGATAAGCATATCTAAGCATACCATTTAGCAGTAGAATATCGTTTGCAGGTAAATTCATTGATGAGTTATGATTAAAAACGTAATCGATGGCTGCATATTAGACCGAGGTTAGGGACGTATACCCTATATGAGTTCAGAATTTGTACAACCATCAACGGATTAAGTGTATTATTATTTAATCTCATCACCTCGACTCGGTACCCCTTTTTATAGTTATTTCAGTAGGAAAAGACAGCGTCCTTCGTCTGCAGTTGCAAGCACTAGTGCGACTAAACAGCATGTGTCAAACACTACATATTCATCTGTAGCCGAAGAATGGCTGTTAGGTCGGTCGGATGAGAGCAATCGCAATGAACGTGTTGAAAGCATGCCTACATCTGCGTATATAAACGAAGAATGGCTGGATGAACCAGTTGAAAGAAATTTTGAAACTAGTCCGATAAATTACATCGTTAACTCCCACCGCCAGTCATCATCTGATTCTAACACCATGGAATCCGATGCCTCAGTTGGATCCACTGCCAAGAAATGGACTGAGCTCAACGAGAACAACACCATTCACATGCCACTAGATAGACCGTCGAATATAGCTGGCGAGTCCAATATTAGTCTGCCTCAATCACCAGTTGGCTCGTCCGTAATTCGCAGATTCGAACATCAGTCAGCTAGTCCATACGATCCACGGGTAGATTTCATCGCTAAGGAATGGTCTGCTGAACCGATCGAGGACAACGCCGTTTTCCAAGAAAAACACTTGCCACTAGCTGATACCGCCCAATCTACCTCCTGAGGTCAAGACCATTATTAGTTTGCATCAATCACCAGTTGGTTCCACCGAAACTCGCAAGATTGAAAATCATCAGCCAGCTAGTTCATCCAGTCCACAGGTAGATTCCATCGCTGAGGAATGGTCTGCTGAGCTGAACGAGGACGACGCCGTTCTCCAAGCTGCACCGTCCAAATTACCTGCTGCTTCTACCGCCATTTGCAGGATCGAACATCGTCAGTCAGCTAGTCCGTCAGATATTACTTGTCTGCATCAATCATTAGTTGCTTCCACCGCCATTCACAGAGTCGAACACCTGCGGCCAAGTAGCCCACCCAATCCATTAGTTATTTCCACCGCCATTGGAAGAATAGCTGAGTCAGACGAGAACAGTGAGCCTTTGCTGAATCATATCGAATGATTTTTTAGTTTGGGTTATAAACTAATTATATTACAGATAATCTCAGCTTACCCTTTACACTTATTTTGATCTTCTAGAACTTGTATCCGTTAAACCTTCTTTGACAAGAAAAAAAAATTATATATATATATACCTATATACATGATCGCATTAATATTATAAATACTAGTTAGTGATGTTCTACTTTCGCGCCAGATGATATAAACACCTCTAGAAATAACATCCCTTCATCGAGCGTAGTAGACTCGATAGGCCATGCTCCTGTTTTGCAATCATTCGTGCATATGCATCAAACTGCAAAAGTAAAGCTTCCTCATGCGAGACGATACACCAATTTTGAAAAAGATATATGCGCTTTCGAATGTCTCACAGCAGGAAATGCACATTACGAGTATATATCCGGGAACGCTTGCATGATGACGAAGAAAACCATACAGAGACATCTAAAAGATAACACCGACCAAATATCGGAAGGGATAATCGACGTAAATAGAAGGCTTAAAAGCGTATCTGACACGCAATCAATTTCCGCTAGCGGTTGTTTTTTGTGAAGACGCCACGAAAATAACTGCTACTGTGGAGTATGACTACTTAACCGATTCGCTGAGGGGCTTGGTATCCCAATTAAACCAAAACGGGCTCCCAGATAGACATATTTTCAAAGCATGTTCTGCATATAAAATTGCAGAGGATATAAAAAATTACCCGCAAGGAAATCATGCATATGTCCAGCTAGCTCTGCCATTAGCGAAAGATTCAGCACCCTATGTATTATACCACGTTTGCGAGTCTAAAGATGTACTGAATCGGTGGCAATATACGGAAACAAAACTAAGAAACGAAGGCATCATTGTTGTTGCACATGCATCTGACGGCGATCCACGACTAATGAAGGCCATGAAAGCACGTTCCGAGCTGGAAACAGAACCTGTTATTTCACCTTGCGGCCCGTGGTTCAGGGTACATAATGAAGCTCACACACCATTCAATGTGCAAGACATGATACATGCAGTCAACAAATTCCGAAATAAGTTGATAAATTTCGACATGCAAATTGGTAAATATTTATTTTATAGAACAAAAAACAAGCACCGGTAATTAAAAAATTATTTTGTTCTGCTTACTAGGCAATTTTCTTGTGACCAAAGCTCACCTGAAAGAACTAGTACTCAACCACAGCAAGGACAAGCATTGTTTGACTATGGGTGACGTAGACGTTTGATGAAGTTTGGCCCTACGTTGAAAATCATGAAACCCGAAACGATCGAACTTCTTAAAGCAAATGTAGCCGAAAGCGATGGGACTGTTTTATTTTTGAATATTATGCGTCAGATGTACAGATCGTTCGTTGAGGAAGACGTATCACCTTTGGAACGAGTGCACGATGTATGGTGAGTTACGTTAAATATTTATTCCGAGATAAAATTTAAAAAGAAATTTATTTGAACTCGCAAATCTACGATACGTTCTTGTATTTCTTCTGTCAACACATCTAACAATAAATTAATTTACAGGTCTGCCAATTTCACAGTACGTGGGTGGCGAAATTGGTGCAAGCTTAACCATCCAAATCTTAAGAGATGTGTCACAACAAATGCGTATCTATCATTAGAGTTAAATGTACACGCCTTACTTACTTTCATAAAAGATTGCAGAGAGCTTAACGCAAGCAATCATTTTTTTCATGAGTTGTTTGTCCAGTCAGCCATGTGAGGAATTATTTAGAGAACTTCGATCGATGTCTTCAACTAAACAAACCGTGGTTAATTTCACCAGCAAGGAATTGACAGACAAATTAAAGAGAGTACTCATGCGTTGGAATATTATGTACCGAAACAGGAATCAGATTCATTTTCCTACTTTGGAAAAGTACGAGCGCAGATTGGTTGAGAAAAATCTTCCGTCCGGTGATGAAATTAAAACAGTTGTTTTAACAGCATATACATACATACATACATTTATTTGTACAACATCACATTTAAGATAAGACATAATCAACAATAGTACGCCACAATACTCGGTTTGCGGCTGCCGCTCTCCATCCTCGGTCATGCCCAATGCTCGCTAGATCACGCTCTACCTGGTCCGCCCATCGTGCTCTCTGCGCTCCACGACTTCTTGTGCCAACCGGATCAGTAGCGAACACCAACTTTGCAGGAAGAAGCTAGAACAGCACTACCGTTCATACTGGCGACAACGCTCTGATGAGACAACGAAACCCTACCCCAAGCTCCTCCCCTGATCCTATCCTTCGAAAATGTACCCTTCTAACCTCGAGTAAGCCGCGAGTAATCGGCCCAACTCCTACTAGACATAGAATTAAGTGAATTTTGTTACACACAGTGAACAATGAATTATCGGCTCCGTAAAGCTAACGCGATTGAGCCTTCCAAATAAACGAACTAGATAACTTTGCAGGATTGCTGTCCGGCATTCTTGCAACATGCCCTGCCCACCGCATCCTTCCGGCTTTGGCCACCTTCTGGATGCTGGGTTCGCCGTAGAGTGCAGCGAGCTCGTGGTTCATTCTTCGCCGCCACTCACCGTTCTCCTGCACACCGCCGAAGATCGTCCTCAGCACACGTCACTCGAAAACTCCGAGTGCTTGCAGGTCCTCCTCGAGCATAGTCCATGTCTCGTGTCCATAGAGGACCACCGGTCTTATTAGCTTTCTGTACATGGTACATTTGGTGCGGGGGTGAATCTTTTTTGACCGTAGTTTCTTCTGGAGCCCGTAGTAGGCACGACTTCCACTGATGATGCGCCTTCGTATTTCACGACTCACATTATTGTCAGCCGTCATTAAGGATCCAAGGTAAATGAATTCCTCCACTACCTCGAAAGTATCCCCGTCTATCGTGACATTACTTCCTAGACGAATCCTTTCATGTTCGGTTCCGCCTACTAGCATGTACATTGTTTTTGACGCACTCACCACCAGTCCGACCTTTGCTGTTTCGTGTTTCAGGCGGGTGTATAGTTCTGCCACCGTTCCAAATGTTCTTGCGATAATGTCCATGTCATCCGCAAAGCACACACTGTTGAGCTGTTGAGCCCGGGTCGTCGCATTACACCTTCTAGAGCGATGTTGAAGAGTAGGCATGAGCGTCCGTCACCTTGTCGCAGTCCCCGGCGAGATTCGTATGAACTGGATAATTCACCCGAAACCCTTATGCATTTTGCACACCGTCCATCGTTGCTTTGATCAGTATGATCAGCTTCCCAGGAAAGCCGTTCTCGTCCATGATTTTCCATAGCTCTGTGCGGTCGATACTGTCGTATGCCGCCTTAAAGTCGATGAACAAATGATGCGTTGGGACCTGGTATTCACGGCATTTCTGGAGGATTTGCCGTACGGTGAAGATCTGGTCCGTTGTCGATCGGCCGTCAATGATAACTTCCCACGAACTCGGTCATTTTAGGTGATAGACGACGGAAGATGATCTGGGATAGCACTTTGTAGGCGGCATTCAAAATGGTGATCGCTCTGAAGTTCTCACATTCCAAATGGTCGCCTTTCTTGTGAATGGGGCAGATTACCCCCTCCTTCTACTCCTCCGGTAGCTGTTCTGTTTCCCAGAACCTGACTATCATCCGGTGCAGGCAGGTGGCCAACTTTTCTGGGCCCATCTTCATGAGTTCGGCTGCGATACCATCCTTACCAGCAGCTTTGTTGTTTTTGAGCTGCTGAATGGAGTCCTTAACTTCCCTCAGCGTGGGAGTTGGGTCAGTTCTGTCCTCTGCTGCACTGACGTAGTCGTTTCCTCCATTGCACTGGTCTCCCGTGCCTACGTTCTCCTCGCCATTCAGGTGCGCCTCGAAGTGCTGCTTCCACCTTTCAATCATCTCACGTCCGTCCGTCAAGAGGCTCCCGTCCTTATCCTTGCACATTTCGGCTCGCGGCACGAAGCCGTTGCGGGATGCGTTGAGCTTCTGGTAGAACTTCCGTGTTTCTTGGGACCGGCACAGCAGTTCCATTTCCTCGCACTCCGCTTCTTCCAGGCGGCGTTTTTTCTCCCGAAAGATGCGGGTCTGCTGTTTCCGCTTCTGTTTATACCGTTCCACGTTCTGTCGGGTTCCATGCTGCAGCATTACCGCCCGCGCTGCGTTCTTCTCCTCCAAAATCGCTCTGCACTCCTCGTCGAACCATTCATTCCGTCGACTTCTTTCCACGAACCCGATGGTGCTCTCGGCTGCGTCGATGATGGCTGCTTTTACTGTGTTCCAGCATTCCTCTAGAGGGGGCACATTGAGCTCGCCCTTCTCTAGCAACGCTGCCTCGAGATTCTGCGCGTATGCTAAGGCGACATCCGGTTGCTTCAGTCGCTCTAGGTTGTACCGTGGCGGGCGTCGGTACCGTACATTGTTGATGACGGAAAGTTTTGGGCGCAGTTTGACCATCACCAGGTCAGAGTCGATGTTAGCGCCATGATAGGTCCTGACGTCGATAATGTCGGAGAAGTGCCGTCCATCAATCAGAACGTGGTCGATTTGCGATCCCGTCTGCTGTGGGGATCTCCAGGTGTAACGATAGGGGAGGTGTCGTTGGAAGAAGGTGCTACGTATGGCCATGTTCTTGGAGGCGGCGAAATCGATGAGTCGTAGGCCGTTCCCTTTCGTCAGCTGGTGGGCGCTGAACTTTCCAATCGTCGGTCTGAATTCCTCCTCCTGGCCTACCTGAGCGTTTAGGTCTCCTATGATGATCTTGACGTCGTGGCTTGAGCAGCGATCGTACTCGCGGTCGAGCTGCGCGTAAAATGCGTCCTTGTCATCATCAGTGCTTCTGGAGTGAGGGCTGTGCACGTTGATTATGTTAAAGTTGAAGAATCGGCCCTTGATCCTCAACCTGCACATTCCTTCGTCAATCGGCCACCAACCGATCACGCGCTTCTGCATTTCGCCCATCACGATGAAAGCTATGCCCAGCTTGCGTGGCGTAGCATTAACATATTAAAAAAAAAATGATCCATTTGCAAAATAAAAGCATTTTAAGATTGCACTCGTATACCTCACCGTGTAAAATTTTGAAAGCATAATCACTCTCATAGTTCTTCTATTCTCCACGAATGCCAACTTTGATTTGCCAATTCGATCTTTCCTTTTTCGATTGCCATATCAGTTGAACTTTTAAAGAAGATTAATTTTGTGAATCAAAAGCTAATGTAATCCACATAACATATGTGGAACTTCATGCAAAACTGCTTGACCTTTTTTTGTGTTTCCTCTGTGGTATAACTGGTATAGTTGGACATCGATCTGTCAAAATTAAATTTTCGTGATGCGACACTGAGTCTTCATATGGGCCAATGTCGGAAACGTAAGCAATGGCTTCTTTCGTAAATATCTTGTAATTCAAAGACAATCCATGTAACCCAGCAATTCTATCAGCTATGGGGACTTTCTCTATTAGAGAAAGTCCCCATAGCTGATAGAATTGCTGGGTTACATGCAGGGCTCTACAATTTCGAAGCTCTAAAATGAACTCGTGTTTTGTTTCTCTCATACATACGTGTTCGACGCTTCATTTCTATAACGCCTACACAGCAAAAAAAGTTTTTGAATATTACATCGAAACTGCTGCAACCAGGTCAATCCATCGGTTGTGTAATATCACATTGTACGATGTACATCGATTTTGCGAACAAAATTACATCCATTGATGTAAAATTGTATCTGCTTTTTGCTATTACATCATTATTTCATACATCTGCTTGAATTACGTTGATCGATATTACATTTTTTTTTGCTGTGTAGCTAGACTATCAGCAAGAAACGAAAATAAAAAAGCAGGACGCTTAGAAGGAAAGGCTGGCTGTGGAACTTCTACCCGTCGTTGCTTTGCTCATCGCTTTCAATGTAACTAACGTCGATTTTCTAGTTAAACGAACCTCATTATGGCTTTCAATCCCCTTTCACGAACACTCTTTCACCGCTCTTTCAATTTGTTTAAAATGCGTTATGTCCCGTTTTCGATCATTTTTTTTAGATAAATATATGGATGGAAGATAAATTAGAAATATTACGTGTAATCTTCACGTGGTTTCAAGTGAGAAATGCTTTAAACGTGTTATTTCATTTTCCGTCATATACGTCATGAAACCTCTGTTGATGTGTTTCATGAAAGAGAAAACTATCCAAGTCGAGCGCTCTTTCGCTCATCCGTTTCGACGAAGCTTGAAAGGAAGACCAATGGAGCGACGGGAGAAAGAGAGACAAGCGATTGAACATTTGTTTGTGCACGCCGACTGAGGTTCTAGAATGCTCCGAAGCTGTTCGACTTTAATAGAAAAAGAAAGCCAGCAGTCTCTTCGTCGCATCGATTTGGTCGATTGAAGCTGATATTGTGACGCCCTGTTCTCTTTACACAAACATCGCGGTGGCTTACTTGAGCGAGTTTTCATTCTCAAGAAATTCGTGGAATAGTCAGTGTTTACATTTATGACATTGGCCCTTATGAAAGAAAATCAGATATTTGGTTGCATGCTCAGTACACGCTATTTGAAAACTAACCAAATTTGAGTAAAATCCTAGAATGGATCGGTTCGGATCGGTCAAAACTGAATCTATCAAAAATTGGTAAACTGAGTTTTTTTTCCTTTGTTCGGGACCTAACACTACTGCGACCAGTAAATTGATCTATTGTAGTATATCCCGTATCCTTAGTTTAGTGCATGCCGTATTTCTCCATCACTATTGAGAAATGATGAAGTATTCGATTTTTTTACAGTTGCCACTCTTACATTTATCGCAAGGATCCGACTCTAATTGAAAGGTCCCGCTATTTATACCCTTCGGAGTGTTGAAACACCCTCCAAAGGCGCGCCCCTTTGTCAGTCAAAATTGGATTCCTTAGCAACAAAATTAAGGTATGATACCTATAATGACCATGCATCAGAACCCTAGTCTTAACCACTTCAAACTAGGGAACAACGAATAGAAGATTAGGAATCACATAGATGAAGACAACTAACTCATTTTTTTTTCCATGTGTCAAGATCATCCTCGATAGACAAAGCCGAGTCTTGTCACTAGCAAACAAGGCATAAAAAGTAACAAGGACTAAGCTGTGTTCCTTGGATTACTAAAAAATCCTGTTCCCCTAGTCTGAAGTAGTCAGGACTAGGAATCGGTGGTAGATCTTACATCCCGTAACGTATCACGAAAAGGTGATCTATTCACGTTACGGGGCGTTAGGAATGAGGTAAACTGAGTTAGGAATGACAGGTTTCGCCTGGAATAGCCGCTTCCAGCTTCTGCGAACTCCATTCGTATATTGTATTGAAAATGGCTTCAGCCGATTCACTTGATGTTTCGTGCACTAAAAGCCGGTTCAAGATTTCCTCCGCGGATATGGAAAACACTGACTGCAGATCTGTAGAAAAAAAAACAGCTGTATGCACTTCTATGTACTTCACAAGTTATTCAATTGATAATTACCTTCGAAAATATTGATTATTCCCGCGGGAAGATTTAAAATTTCAACGAACACCTTAGCAATGTCATACGATTCTGCCATTTTTTCCACTTTAGGTATAGTTTCCTGTTCTGTCTAGCACTGTATACAATATAAACATTGGTATTATGTGTAAACACGGTTAAATTATTGCAAAGCGCTTTTGACTAATAAACGTCATTCGATACCCCATTGCAAAATAAAAGGCACATGATTGACTTGAAAACCTGCGCATATTGGGCTTTTGTGTGAGACTAATGGGAACTATATGCGAATAATAGTTTTTAATGGTAACCGAATGAAATCAATGAAGTGACGTTAACCATCATCTTATGTGTATAATCTAATAACAATAACGTTTAATATATTTCCAGTGTATAACCAGTCAGTAGATCTTTGTGTTGGGATTTGAGCAGAAACATTCAATTTTACGCTATTGAGAAACGTAGAGAGGTTTGAAACCTTGGGTATTACAGGTATCGATAAGCGCTCGATTTCATTTGTCATCCTTCTTGCAAAATTCTTGTGAATGAAAAGAGGCAAGGTTAGCTCAAAACTCTGCATATGTCTGTTTAACGTATTAATTTCAAGAAGAAGGAGTTCCGCTACAGCTATGAAATGAACAAGGCTTCAAAGAATCGCCAGCAAATATACTTCAATTTCTCAACGCACACTATGTTTTTTTGACGTAGAACTACGTCTTTGTCGACTATACTGGGGTGCAAGTCAAAAAATATGTGTGGTGAAGGAGTGTTAGGTTTTGAACGCTTGTAACTTTGTCATTTATAGATGAAATTAAAATCCAAATACGCCAATCGATAGGATATTACATTACGAACCTGTTGAAATAAATATTTTTCCAATTTTTCTGTAATTAAACTTTTGAAAATGTACAAATGATAATTTTATCACTGTTTTCATGAAATAAGCCTTTTTCGCAAACCCAGTCATCATAAACGAATACCACTTGGTTGCACATCATTCTGCTTGAATCTGAAAAGATATAAATCAGCGCTGGTCTCATGCCACTGCTCATTAACGCTTCGGACGGCGTGGCGCTTGGTCCTGCAGTAAGCAGGACCAAATCAGCAGCTTAAGGTGGATCACGGCGTGACCACAATGAGGAAAAGCACACACGCCCTTCACAACAATCTCTCGGCCCCCCCCCCTCAACAACCTCTCCTACCCTCCCCCACCATCAAACCTCTCCTACCCCCCCCCCCACCATGAAACCTCTCCTACCCCTCTCCCCACCATCAAACCCCTCCTACCCCCCCTCAAATACCTCTCCTAAACCCCCCCCCCCTCAAATACCTCTCCTAAACCCCCCCCCCTCAAATACCTCTCCTAAACCCCCCCCCCTCAAATACCTCTCCTACCCGCCCCCCCTCAAATACCACTTCTAAAACCCCCCTCATCAATAACCCGAAAACGAGACAGTCTTTAATGATCCCTTTTTTCCGGGAAATAAATTTTAAACATACCACAATCATTAGTAAAACCAAGTTTTACCAAATTTGAACAAAAAATTGCATTGAAGACATGTTTGATGACATTCAGTTGGTGAATTACACACAACTGACGGTAAAACATATCTGGTGCCTCTATATATGCAATTATATTAACATCCAAAGTCCATCCTATTTTACATATTCTGCACAAAAGAAACTTTCTGCTCCGCCCCATTCATAAAAAACTGCGGGAAATCCTATCAGGTTCTGAACCTGAAAAGATATAAAACAGCGCTGCTGTCATGCTTTTGCTCATTGTCGCTTCGGACGGCGTGGCGCTTGGTCCTGCAGTAAGCAGGACCAAATCAGCGACTTAAGGTGGATCACGGCGTGACCACAATAATGATGAAACCCCCTCCCCCTTTCACAACAACCTCTCCCCCTCCCCCTTCACAACAATCTCTCCCTCTCCCCCCTTCACAACAATCTCTTCCCCTCCCCCCTTCACAACAATCTCTCCCCTCCCTCAACGACCTCTCCTAACCCCCCACCACCACTCATCAACAACCTTTCCTAACCCCTCCCCCACTCATCAACAACCTTTCCTAACCAACCCCCTCCCCACCCCTCAACAACCTTTCCTAACCCCCCCCCCCACCCCTCAAATACCGCTCCTAACAAAACAATATCTATGTGTCAGCCACATAGGGGAAACGACGCCTTCGGCTTGCAAGACTATTTACGGCAACCCAAATTGAAACACTATTTTCACTGGATTTTCTTACGAAAACACTTCGCTGAATGCATGCAAACGATTCTTTATGCTTTCAGCTTCAATTTGACTATATTTTTACCACTGGGAAAAAGCAATCTAGCAAGGTTTTCTTGAAATGAAACACACACACTACAAATTGTAGCTGATTTCGAGTTGCCGATAATAGAACAGCAGATTTACATGCAGTTCAAATGGAACGGTTGCCGAAGAAAAACTGGTTGCCGACAATACTCGCTCTCACTAGAGAAGATTGGAGCTTTTTAAAAGCGTTTCAAAACAGTTTTTGACAATTCTTTCGACTGAAATTGTTAGAGCAGCTGGCAGCAAAAGATTGTAAACAAACCAATACTGCATATGTGTGCGTTTCTCAGAGAAAAAGGCTATAGAAAGAAGGTCGCTGCTTAGGTTGCCGAGAATACGTAAATTCCCCTACTTAAAATATGTACATTTAAAAACCATGCGTGACCACTAGACTGATGCAAAATTTGAAATTTTCGCTCCACAGTGCTCAAATGGTTCCAAATTGGGCCCTGATAAGCCTCCCAAAATTTGAACTCATTTAGTGAGAAACTGACTTGGCACAAACCATTTGAAGTTTATATGGGAATTACTATGGAGAAACCATAATTTCAGTTTATATCTATCTCAAAATTCACCAGTTCACTCTACTTTAGAAAATGATAGCTGAACTTGTTGAAAACCACTTTTCGATCAAACGTAAGGAACAAAAATTATTAATGATTCAAGTCCCTGATGTCTTATGATTATGCTCAATCAACTGTTCAGCAGGCAACATTGGTGTTTATGGCGCGTAGAATAGAGGACAAAAATCATGGCTACTATGTCACACTGCAGAATACAGTGTTGCCCACAATACAGTTGCTTAATCTTGCCATAAGATTATCAATCTCTTAAAAAATTAATAACTATTTAATTTGACGTTTGGATGAAAAATGATCTTCTGCAAAGTTGTAGCTGATAAAAATTCCCATAAGAATAGCAATAGAATGTGTTAACAGTACAATGTGTAAAAAGGCAAGAAGACAATGAACAAAAAGTTTTGTTTTCCCATAGTAATTTCCATGTAAACTTCAAATGGTTTGTGCCAAGTCAGTTTCTTATAAAATGAGTTTTCTCTTTTGGAGGCTAATCAGGACCCGATTTGGCACCGTTTGAGCACTGTGGAGCGAAAATTTCAAATTTTGCATCAGTCTAGTGACCACACATACTATTCATTTGCGTGTAAATTTCATGTGTACTTCTGAGTGGATTCTGTTTATGTGTGGTCAAATGAAAATCATGTGGAATTTCACATGGATATTTGTAAAGAAAATGTGTAAATTGTTTTGAATCAACCATAACCGAAACATTGAAATACTTGAAAATTTTAAGATAAAGTATAATAGTCAAAAATGCATGAAAAACAACAATTTTGTGTGGTTCTACGTCATACTGCGGTCGTGTCTAGGACACAACCCTTTACTTTTTTACAATACTCAGCTCTTTTTTATACTGGCGGTAAAACTTTGACAGCTTCTTAATATTTGCAATTCTTATATATAAACCAGGACACTTGTTGCAAAATGATGCTGCTTGAAATTGTATGCATCAAACTCCAAATTTGGACGGTCGTTTTTCCCCTCATACATTATGAAATGAAATCAAAGTTTGATGCAATTGGTTCCAACAAAAAATTTTAATGGAAAAAAATGGTGCCTACATTTATTATCTAAATTTACAAAGAGAAAGAAAATTGAAAAAAATTACCCATGTAAATTCAAAGATATTTTTGACAGAGAGTTTGACAGATCGATGTCCTACTATACCACTTGAAATCACTGAAATGGGGTCGATTTTTTATGACCGAGTTCCACATATGTTAAATATGTGTGTAATCTTAAGTGAATTTGAAGCCAACTATCTAAAAGTGAATATACGCCTTTTTAGTAGACACTAAGCGATTGATTCAACCTCTGGTGAATATGAGAACGTCAAAAAGAAGGTTGTGAGCCGAATTTTTCGCCGTGAAACATAGAAAGCGAAACACTTTTTCACTTTTCCTGATAAATTGATTCATCTGAGATGCTCCAAAACTTGATCCATAGTAGAAAAATTTAATTCTGTATCATTTTTGCAAGGATCCTGCTAGTGTTCAGGAATGTTTTTGTTAAGAAAAATTGATAATTACAATAGTGCCTTAGTGGTTATGATCTTCCAGATATATTGTGTGTGAGTAGTTTAGGTGCAAATCAATTCAGATGTGTGGAAAATCGTAAAATAAGACAATTACTGATGGAAATTGGTAAGATGTTCAATGAAAAATGCTTTAGTTTGCGTTGTGAAAAAATCCTTCTTCTAACAACTTGGTTGACGTTTCCTCTCGAACTCACGTGGTGCACTCTACGTTGGTGGTGCATTAAAAAGGCCTATAAGTTGAATCATTAAAACTAGTGAAAGTAATTTCACGCTAAATCGAGCAAAAGTTAACCCCCACTCCCCCCTATCGTTAAATTTTAGTAATTTTTGAGGATGAGAAGAATTTGACAGCTATAAGGAGGTATCTTTTGCTATATTTTGAGATCATAGCGAGGTGTCGTCAAATTTTCAAATCAACAATGATTAGGTTTTGTGTTGATGAATGATCATACAAATTACAAAGAAATTTCTGATCAATGCACAAAACTGACAAATGTCGCCGTGTTCGCGGAAAATATTTATTCTAGCCGCGAACACGCGTACACAATTTATCAGTTCTTATCTATTTCGGACAAATTATTTTTATCTAGATAAAGAGTTTTTTTTGGTTTTGACTGATGGGATCTCTGCACATTTGATTCGGCCGTTATGGATTCTCGATCAAGAGTTAACTTTAAGTTTCATGTCGGTTTGTCGGTGGTTCAAGTGCATCTAAAACATCCGTTTTGCAACAGACGCCAACATTACCTAAAGCCTGGTACGCAGCTGAAAAGTAATGACGTTTTTACGTGCTACGGGATAGGACACGGAATGCTAAAGAAATTTCTTTTAATTAGCATTTCTTGACCCAGTACGCAGTTCAAAAGAAATCGGTAAAGGAAAGATCGATTACATTAGTATCGCGATCGATATGAAGGTGGCGCATTCTGAGTGCAATTTCATTTTCCTTGCGGAATAATGGTCTGACCAATTATTCCGTTAGGTAATTTTAATGTTTGTTGTAAAAATGATGTTTTGGATGCATTTTAACAACATAAAAATTGATAATTGTTGATTTTAAAATTAGACGACACCTACCTATGATCTCAAAATTTAGCAAAAGACACCTCCCTATAGCTGTCAAATTTACTTTTGGGAATATTCCTCAAAAATTACTTTTCCGTTTTCTTTTCAGCTGCGTACCAGGCTTAACGGAATAATTGGTTAGATCATTATTCCGCAAGGAAAGTGAAATTATAATAAAAATGCGCCACCTTCATGTCGATAACGATACCAATGTAATCGATCTTTTATTTACCGATTTCTTTAGAACTGCGTACTGGGTCAAGAAATGCTAAAGGAAAGTAATTTCTTTAGCATTCCGTGTCCTAAAGTCTGGAACGCGCAAAAATTGATCAACTTCAAATTGGTGTATTTCTGTTAAAAATGCATAAAAAAAACCCTGAAATGCTGCATTTGAGAGTTGAGTGTATATACAATGGTTGCTATGATGAGTTTTCACCGCTTGCTTCAGTTTTCAAAATGACGTCCAAGCAAGAAGAGCAGCGTGTCAAAATTTTGCTCGCGCAGCATGAGAATCCGACGTTCTCACACCACAAACTGTCAAAATTGCTGGATGTAGCCAAATCGACCGTGACAAACGTTTTAAAAGTGTTCGGGGATCGTCTGTCGACCGGCAGGAAGCCTAGAAACGGCGACAATCGTAATCCGGACGTGGCAGCGACGACGAAGAAGGTCGCTGCCAGCGGAATCCTAAACTCTCTATCCGGGACGTCGCTGGCAAGCTCAATGTCTCCTATACTAATGTGCAGTGGACCAAGAAACGAGCCGGGTTGTCCACGTTTAAGAAGGTGCAGGTGGCGAACCGAGATTACAAACAAAACACGTCGCAGCGGTCCCGAAACCTGTATACGAATCTGCTCACAAAGTCATGGAAGACGATACTTATGTGAAGGCGGATTTCAAGCAGCTTCCGGGGCAGCAGTTTTATATCGCACCAGGAAAAGTGAAGGTGGCTGAAATTTTCAAAACCATCAAACTATCGAAGTTCCCGAAAAAATATCGCGTCTGGCAGGCCATATGCACGTGTGGTCTAAAAAGCGGCATTTGCATTACTACGGGAACCATCAATCAAGAGATCTACGTCCAGGAGTGCCTGGAAAAGCGGCTGCTACCATTCCTAAAGCAACATAATAGACCTGTGCTGTTCTGGCTGGACTTGGCGAGCTGCCACTATGGGAAAAAGGCAATCAAGTGGTACGATGCGAACAACGTGGTTGTGGTACCCAAAGACCACAACCCTCCCAACAGCCCAGAAATCCGCCCTATCGAACGGTATTGGGCCTTGGTTAAATGGAATCACAAAAAAAAAACTAATAAATCCATCTAACTGGCGTTCTGTGGCGAATAAGGTGGATGAGACCACTGTGCAAAATTTAATGGAAGGCGTTAATCGTAAGGCACGGCAGTTTGGATTTGGCAAACCAAAAGAATAAACGAACATTTTTTCCTTTAAATATATGAATTGAACTACCAAAAGAAAAATATGAAGATTTTTGTGATGTCATTTTTCACTGAACGAAACGATTTTTCGTCGACCAATTTTTGCGCGTTCCAGTCTTTAGTCGAAAGCGGGGGGAGAGGTAGCTCATCGATTCTTCCGGTTCGCCTCCTAGCATCGTACTATAAGGTACCAGGCGATAACCAGGGTAGTTGATCGATAGCTCGATGACGTCATTTCGTTGGCGTCTGCAATGGGAAATTCTCATAGCAGGCGTTGACGATGGGACGTTGTCGAGTTGTTGAATAGCAACTTTCGTGGTAACTCACCGATTACCTGTCGATCTGCCAAATTTGGAAAGACGTCTGCATTGAATTGTCTCATATAATAATATTCCGCCCACTATATCACAAGAAATTGCGAGTAGCTGAATGGAGATAAGTTAAGCATTGGGTACAGGACCAAGTCTCCCCTGGGTGGTGCCAAAAGATGAGCGCAATAGAATCATCAAGTTGCCATAAGGCACGGAATGAGACTATTGCATGGCTGGGTAGTCAAAGTCTTCCATTCGTTAGTCATTTCAGGTGGATTAGAACAGGTTTAGGTTTAGGGTGGGCGTTGGCCAGATTTGGATCTTTCAGATGTAATCCTGGATAGGACCCTGTCATTGAACGTCGCGTGAAAGTGGAACTTAATGAAGGCCTAAGTACTTTTTCGTAGTTTTTAGTTTCCGGATTTGAAAGATCGTCGGTTACAGTGGCCTGCTTACTGAGCAGAAAAACGCGGTCCCAGGTCCTACATATCAAAGAGATTTATGGTAAAATCGCTTGTGTATCGTGTATTTTGCGAAACTCGTTGTTGTCGTTGGTTCCGGGTTTGAATGGATACACAAATTTGAGCAACGGTATTATGTGATATGAGGGACTCGGTGGCCTTAGAGCAACGGTTTTTGCTTACTGAGCAGAACATCATGAGTCTAATCTCAGGCCCATCCACATTCAAGATTCGTCAATCGTTTTATTTGTTAATATGACTACATGGTAATAACAGCAACTTGGTGATTAAAAAGGTGCTCGTCTGCCTAGTGGCAAACGGTTTTGCTTACTGAGCAGAAGACCGTGGGTTTAGTCCCAAGCTCCTTCGCGTTATATGATCGTTAGGACATCAATTCACCTTATCGTTTACCAAAACGAACCCTGCTGCAAACCCAACCCTCTTATCCAACATCCCAGTGATTCCTCGTGGAAGTGCAGAGGTGTTCTCGGCTTCCATCAAAGCGAGTGTCATGTCAACACAATCCTTCCCATTCCTTTCTTGACCTGTGTTCGGGCGCGGCTGGCGCTGGTATTGCCTAATTTAAGATCACCAGTTTTTACAGATTGAGGATGATTGCTAGTCCCAAGCATCGTCTATTGGTTCTCTGTGTAATTACAGCTGATCTGGCAGTAACAGAGTAGCAACCGTGGGCGGTCAATCAAGCTCAAGCTCAAGCTCAAGCTCAAGCTCAAGCTCCAGTCTTTAGTCGAAAGCGTTGACAGAACACGATATAAAAAAATATAAAAAATCATTGCATCATCTGCAAGGTCAACTTATATCATTCGCGGTAGTATTCGCTGAGGAGGATGATAGTAAATGAAACTAACATTCAGTGTAATACATTTTTGGATTGCAGGCAGGAAATTATCCGCCATAAAATGTTTTTCAAAATTCCCATGAAACTCTGTTAATAATGCTCTAAAAATCATCACCGGAACATACTGTGCTTGTTTGTAAGATATAATCATAATTTTCTTCTATGTTAGTTTTCTATGTATTATTATATTGCTTTCCCTCTTTGTAAAATTCGACCTTTTGTCCACCTTTGAACCATTTGACCTTTTGTCTCCATTGTAATTATTCGACCTTTTGTCCATTCGAAGTTTTGTTCATTCGATCTTTTGTCCATTCGAATTTTCGTCCCTTTTTGAACCATTCGACCAAACCTTTAAATCGATTTATCTCCGTTAATATGGCTCTAATCGCGATTTGGGGGGTGTCCAGATGGTCGAAATTTTTAAACCCGGATTTCCCAGAATAAAATATTTCATAATCTTTCATTTGTGGGCTGGTGAGTTTCCCAAACCTTTAAATCGATTTATCTCCGTTAATATGGCTTTAATCGCGATTTTGGGGGTGTCCAGATGGTCGAAATTTTTATTCCCGGATTTCCCAGAATAAAATATTTCGTAATCTTTCATTTGTGGGCTGGTGAGTTTCCCAAACCTTTAAATCGATTTATCTCCGTTAATAAGGCTCTAATCGCGATTTGGGGGGTGTCCAGATGGTCGAAATTTTTATTTTAGGATTTCTCAGGATAAAATATTTTGTAATCTTTCATTTGTGGGCAGGTGAGTTTCCCAAACCTTTAAATCGATTTATCTCCGTTAATATGGCTCTAATCACGATTTGGGGGGTGTCCAGATGGTCGAAATTTTTATTCCCAGATTTCCCAGAATAAAATATTTCGTAATCTTTCATTTGTCGGCTGGTGAGTTTCCCAAACCTTTAAATTGATTTATCTCCGTTAATATGGCTCTAATCGCGATTTTGGGGGTGTCCAGATGGTCGAAATTTTTAAACCTGGATTTCCCAGAATAAAATATTTCGTAATCTTTCATTTGTGGGCTGTTGAGTTTCCCAAACCCTTAAATCGATTTATCTCCATTAATAAGGCTCTAATCGCGATTTAGGGGGCGTCCAGATGGTCAAAATTTTTAAACCCGGATTTCCCAGAATAATACATTTCCCTTCTTATCATTTGACCAAGGGGTAAAACAGCTTTACTCTGAGTTGCATTTTTGCAGCGAGTGACTCGTGAGTAGCTCAATTTACCTCAAAATCAAATCGACGTGCATCGATTTTTTGCCTCTTTACCTACCGTTCACATAATAGGCGTCAGTCTTGCTTGTAAACAAAATAGAATTGTTCAGACCGGCTATTGAAACGATGTGAATTCCGGATTTTGTTTAGAAAACGGCTCCACCGAGGAGAACGAGAAATCCTTGCGGGCAATCACCGGCATACAACTGAAGAACGGAACATGCTCCGAATATAATAAATAATAGTTAAAAGAATAACAAATAAACAACAAAACAATTTTTATCCTTCTCGATGAAATACCTTATTTAAAGTAGTTATGTTAATCTTCAACAAACACTTCCGTCGACGGCTGCAGAAGAATCCAGGTGGTGTATCGCAGAAAGCGGACCACGTCACAATCATTCAGAAAGCACAGCAGTAGTACCAGAAGTGTGAGGATGTCCGCTCGCAGCAGAACGGCGCCATGGGAATTCAGTGGTTGGTTCGTAGTTTCATCTAGCGGCAGATTGTTGAGCAATGGAAATGGGATCGCTTCGACGAGTATCAGAGGACGTGCAGGGTACGTATAATTTGCCGGATCTGGAGTATTTGGTCAACGAGTTATTCTACCAAATCGAGCCGGATGTTTCCTTTTTGTTTTTGTTTTGCTTGACAGCAGCATTTCAGCTTCGTACCTCCACATGTTGCTGTGATGCGAAAAGTGAGAAAGCAAATGGCAGTGATCTTGCTCACTGAGCAACGTGAATTCCTCGAGGTGCCTCAAAAGCAATTCTGAAATTGCTCATGATTAGGAGCTGTCTTACCCCTTGCATTTGACCTTTTGTCCTCCTTCGCACCATTCTGCCTTTTGACCCCGTTCTTATAATTCGACCTTTTGTCCATTCGACGTTTTATCCCTCTTTTGATCTTTCAACCTTTTATCCATTCGACCTTTTGTCCATTCGACCTTTTGTCCATTCGATCTTTTGTCCATTCGATCTTTTGTCCATTCGACCTTTTGTCCCTTTTTGAGCCATGCGACCATTTGTCCTCTTTCTCATCATTCGACCTTTGGTCCCCCTTTGCATCACTCGACCTTTTGACAACGTTCTTATAATTCGACCGTTTATCAATTCGACCTTTGGTAAGTTCGAACTTTTGTACATTCGATCATTAGTGACGCAATCTAAGTTGGTTCGGGACCGGTCTATTTTGGATATATTATTTTTATCGAGATAATAGAAGCGTAATTATAGAACTATTCCACAAATGGTTTGGATGATATCCACCGACCAATCGACATGAATGATCATACAAATTACAAATAAATTTCTGATCAAAGAACAAAACTGACATCTGCCGCCGTGTTCGCGGAAAATCTTTATCCTAGTCACGAACACGCGTACAAAATGTATGAGTTGGTTCGTGTCTAATCTATTTCGGACAAATTATTTTTATCTAGATAAAACATTTCTATGGTTTTGACAGATGGGATCGCTGCACATTTGAATTGGCCGTTATGGATTCTCGATCAAGAGTTAAGTTTAAGTTTCATGTCGGTTTGTCGGTGATAAAACCATAAATTCAAGTCTGAAACATTGTTGGAGTCCGATTAAGAAAGTTTACACAGTACGACATACCTTTTTAGCAAATTGGATATATTATTTAGTTGCATTGAGATATTTGTGCATCAAGCTTTTAATAAATTTTTATTCTGTTCAATATGGCAGTATTTAAATAATCATAAACAAATATATTCGATAATATCTGTTTTCGTAACTTTTTTGTTCAATTCTTCTTATTTCTCCCATTGCAGACGAGGAGGACTTGTTTATGGTTTGTGACCTGCTGGCCGGAGGCGATTTGCGGTATCACCTAAACCATCAGGTAAGTTCAAATGCATCCAAACATAACAGAAGCTAGTGAAGTTTCAGCATATGAACGCTACAGGAGTTGATTGGATTCCATCTCTCTTGTTCTCTTTAATTTGTGCACCCTGACCATATGAATACTGGATGGTGCTGTGATCACACAGGTGGAATTTTCGGAAGCCAGCGTTGCCTTACTGGTGTGTGAAATCGGCTCCGCACTGGACTACTTGCAGAAGCACCGAGTAGTGCATAGGTGAGTAGGCATTTAAGCACAAACATTTCAAAATGGGCAGAACTGCTTTTGGAAAATAATTGTCTTGAGTTGTCGATCTTATTCTATATTATATGCAGCCTATTGACTTCTTGCCGGAAGATATCACGAATCAGCCATGCTAGTGTAGCCGTGCAAAATCTATTTGTTTATTATTTTCAACCATGCAATCAAAGTGTTCGACTTTATTTTCAATCAGTAAAACGCATGTATTAGTGAAATTGAACACTAATACTAACGGTGGTGGAGAAGTCTATGAACTGATTGCACCGAGTATGTCAGTTAAGGCTGGCGCACAATGCATAAGTTTCCGGAGTTTTTGACAGATAATGTATGGGCTAACTGTCAAAAAACCAAAAAACTTATCCATTGTGGGCCGGCCTTTAGGAATGACACTTTATCAATACCGTGGACCCCCGTTAATCTGAACGCTTCTTTATGTATATTAACAGGGTTCATTTTTAATTGGAGCTTCTAGTAACCCTCCTATGACTAGGGTTAACATATCAAAAACTTGAAAAGGAGGACATTTCATTTAAGGTTTGGAGATAGAGAAGGACAAAGTTTCCTTTTCTAAACATTAAAGGAGGACAATGAGTTTTTATCAAACGTTTTAATAATATGTGCGCTATCACTAAATTAATGAGTTTCAAAAGTTCAATTTAGATAGTTCATAACTTGTAGTCGTTATCAATTCAATTCATCTTCTCGTTATACTTCTGAAAAATGCATCAAACTAGCCTTCGTAATTTAATTTTAATGCTAGAAAATGATGTAGTCTAGCTGTTTTGCATGAAAACTACAGCTTTACAGCCTTAAAATCATCCCAACTTTTATCATGTACTAAAATAAGGATACATGTCATCGCTGATTGAAAGCAACATGAAAAAGGAACATCTAAGCAACCTGTTAGTTTCACCATTGATTCAGCATAGGACTCTAAACCTATACCTAAAATCCCATAGAACCAGAACGTCAAAATCGAACACATGTTGGATTCAATCTAAGGCTGTGTTCCATTTGGTGAATTTTCACTTACATTTTAAAGATGGGAAATTTTCAAATAGCCCTGGTATTGCATCAGACTTCTTTCTGACAGACAAGCAAACCATTTTGACAAACTCATTCTCGAAAATCGGCCAATCAACATTTTAATATATCTTAGAGATTTCAACATTAGATGAAAATTCCTCAATTGGAACACAGTCTAAGGCTCTAATACCAACAATCATTACGAAACTAAAGATTTTAAATTGGCTCACTACTTGACTAGCCTATTGGTTCCAAACAAATCGACTAACGTACCCCATTTTAGTATTAATTCCAGTACTACACTATGTTTGTTTTGATTCGCTATGAAAGTTTGACAGATAAAATGAGGGGTGCGTGGATTTTTCTTTGTTTCGAGGGGTGAATCGATTAGCTTGGGACCGAAGATAGTACCAGAGCTGAGCCAAAAAGATGAGCTCGTTTCTTCGGGACCTTCTGGTCTTAGAGTTACCTCTATGCTAATACCATAGAGGTAACTCTAAGACCAGAAGGTCCCGAAATAACGTGCTCAACTTTTTGGCTCAGTTCTGGTACTCTCTTCGGTCCCAAGCTAATCGGTTCACCCCTCGAAACATAGAAAAAACCAATAACCCCTCATTTTATCTGTCAAACTTTCATAGCGAATCAAAACAAACATTGCGTAGTACTAGAATTTCGACTAGAATAGGGTACGTTAATTGTTTGCTTGGGACCAATAGGCTACTAAAGTGGTGAGCCAATTTAAAATCGTTAGTTTCGTATTGATTGTTGCTAATACCCCTATCAGGTAGAGGAGATTTTCCCATATTTGATGGCAGTGTTAGCATGCGTGGGCGAGCTACCAACAATCAATACGAAACTAACGATTTTAAATTGGCTCACCACTTTAGTAGCCTATTGGTCCCAAGCAAACGATTAACGTACCCTATTCTAGTTGAAATTCTAGTACTACACAATGTTTGTTTTGATTCGCTATGAAAGTTTGACAGATAAAATGAGGGGTTAGTGGTTTTTCCTATGTTTCGAGGGGTGAATCGATTAGCTTGGGACCGAAGAGAGTACCAGAGCTGAGCCAAAAAGTTGAGCACGTTATTTCGGGACCTTCTAGTCTTAGAGTTACCTCTATGCTTTCATTGGCACCCATGGTTGGACATTTTCATGATATTTAAAGTTACTGGCAACACTGTACTATACCTGCGCCTGCTCTGTGCATGTGTCAAAATGATAATCATTGTTGTTGACACAATCCAATATTTCCTCACAGCGGACATATTGTCAAAACATTAGGATGACAGAGGTCATCAAGGCGATGACCTTTGCCAAGCACAACAGTAATCTGGGAGCCTTACTGGAATTCTTCTGGATGGTGCTGGGGTCGCTACCGGAAGGCTTCGAGATCGGAGAACCTCCACTCAAGACGATCGAACTGTTCGAGGATCTGGTGCGGAAGGCTGTGGTGTTTCAGAACAGTTTGATCGACGTTGGGAAGGGGGTGACATCGTTCCGGAAGCTGATTGAAAAGATGTCCATGAAGGGACTGCTACTGGCCATAATGCAGATTCTAAAGGAGGAAGTGAAAGGAACGTTGAAGATGTTGGTAGATCGATTTGTGGCGGGGAGATTTGTGACGGAGCTGAATCACAGCCGAAGAAGGTTAAGTGGAATCGTAAAATGTTGATTGGTCAGTTGTTGGGCTTGAAGGTGAGCTTCCGAAAGTTGACATCGGTGAGTTGGTTGAAGGATAGGTTTAGCTCTTAGACACGACCCTGGTGGCTTGAAATAGAATATTATGGCTTGGCGGAAAAGAAGTCCCGGCGAAGTGTAAAGAGACCGGTGTTTTTCATGGTGCCAGCGATTGGAGCAGTTCGGTAAGCATTTCAACATCGCGATGTTTGCAATCATCCTCATGGAACTGATCCGAACGCAGCTTTTCGAACTCTATGAGGTACGAATTGATTATGGAATCCGAGCCGCACAGAAGGTCGTAAGGACAACAAAGATCACCATCTGGTTGTAGTAGTTTTATCAGTGGTTGTTCAGCATGTTTGATTCTGTAAGGCTTCACCACTTCGTTGAGTAGCCCGAGGATCAGCCAACCAACATTCAGTTCCATGAGTCGTTACTCATCGTAACTGACATATGTAGATGTATTCGCCTTCGATGATCACCGGTGTTTGCTTTTCTACCATCGACAGCATCCCAGCTTTTACAGGTGTTCTCTGGCCGGCACTGTTTTTCGCCAGAGACATCATACTTTCCTCCATTTGATCGGACAAATGGAGGAAAGTATGATGTCTCTGGCGAAAAACAGTGCCGGCCAGAGAACACCTGTAAAAGCTGGGATGCTGTCGATGGTAGAAAAGCAAACACCGGTGATCATCGAAGGCGAATACATCTACATATGTCAGTTACGATGAGTAACGACTCATGGAACTGAATGTTGGTTGGCTGATCCTCGGGCTACTCAACGAAGTGGTGAAGCCTTACAGAATCAAACATGCTGAACAACCACTGATAAAACTACTACAACCAGATGGTGATCTTTGTTGTCCTTACGACCTTCTGTGCGGCTCGGATTCCATAATCAATTCGTACCTCATAGAGTTCGAAAAGCTGCGTTCGGATCAGTTCCATGAGGATGATTGGACTATCTAACCGTGTGGAAATATTAAACCCCACCTCCACCAGGGAAGTCTGATTTCGGTTGAAACTCCCACTAGATTGATTGAGTCGATGGCTTTCGGGAGAAACTCCTCCCGGAAGCGTTCATCAGAATCTGAAGAGCATCTGGGCCAGTTTCCTCTGATGGTGCACGCTCGCTACGTCTACTTACCAGCGTCACCTGTGGTTCATCCGAGTCCTCATCATACTCTAGTCCAGTAGAAGTTATTGTCCTGTCGGAAATTGGAAGTGCCTCCCCCGGAGAACATTATCGCTCCAAGCTTGGATTCGGTGGCTGAGACCGTTGGTTATTAGGTTCAGTGTAGTCCTTTTACGATAGAATTTGGGAGCAACGAATCGAGAGTGACTCGACGACAGTTAGAATTAACCGGGTTGCCAAACATACCATTATACAAACAAAACAAAAAATAGTCTAATGACACTCTCGGCACTGCCGGCACAGCTGCGGCAGTCGTGAGGCACACTGAGAAAAAAGCTGGTGCAAAATGCGTGTGTAGAGTGACCACCCCTTGTCCTGATCCCACTATCGAATGGCATTTGCTATATAAGATGAGGTTACGACATAATTAAAGAAATATGCTCTGCAAACAACGCTCTTTGAAAACAATTTTATGAATATGTCACTGGAAAAAATGCAATAGGAGGACATTTTCGAGCAAAAGGCGGATGTAGAAAAATTGTTGAAAAAGGAGAACATGCCCTCCTTTAGGATACCATATGGTAACCCTACTGTAAGATACGCGAGAATAATGACGTTTATTCATCAAAGTATATCATATAGCAGGTATGCTCACGTAAGGTGTGCATAGGTAGTAGTGTTTACAGAATAATCATATGTCACATCTTCCCTCTTTTAGCAATTAATAATATGCAAAATCGATTTTCTTGTTGTTCTTTCCCAGACAACCAGAATGCACGTATATTCAAAGTTGTTTTCGTGATATACAAACATATATACAAACAAACAAGTCGTATAGAATGCAAAGAAATGGCTTATACGTACAAAAGTGGAGGCCATATACGTGCATATTTTCGTTTAATTTTAAACGAGTTGATTTAACATCATATGCAATTTGATCTGTAATAACAAATCCATTTTGAAAAGTTTTACGATGTAATCCGATTAAATTTGTGATACAGTACGACGGAAAAATGAGTCATCGCATATAAGTCGGAAATTTGCATTCTATACGATTTAACTTAAACATAATGCGAGGTATGCCATTCTAATATGCGATTTTGACTTAAACTGTAGCAATTTACGATACTGTCTGTACATTGTTATACGACTTCTGGTTGTCTGGGTTACCAGTCTACCAGGAATGTTATCGCTTCTTGGAGTATTGCGTGCTAAAAGCAATGCCAGGTTTAGGTCCGATCTATCGTGGTGACACTTCTTCATCAAAGTTTTTGCAACCTGGACAAATCTTTCCGCCAGTCCATTGGAACGTGGAAAATGCGGGCTTGACGTGCGATGTTCAAATCCCCAGTCTTCCGAAAACTTCCGAAACTGTTGTGAGTTGTATTGAGGTCCATTGTCAGACTCCAAAACTCGTGGAATACCGTGCGTAGCAAACCAGTTCTTCATAATATCGATTACTTCATTGGACGTTGATCGTGACAGCTTCTTAAAATCGAAAAAGTTTGACCAGCTATCCACGATCAAAACGTACTCCTCTCCTCGAAAGTAGAACAAATCTGACGCAACTCGCTCGAAGGGTAGCTCAGGAACCGCTTTCGTCTCAATAGTACTTTTCTGATTGCAGCGCTGATGCTGTTGGCATACGCTGCAGCATTCTACCATATCTTGGATATCTCTGCTCATGTTGACCCAAAATAGCACTTGCTTTGCTCTTCGGATACAGCTTTGGACTCCTGGATGTCCACTATGAACCGCTTGCAACATACTCTTCCTCAGCGACTTAGGAATCACAATTTGATTCGATTTGAAAACGAGACCTTCGTACGCTGTCAGTTCATCTCTGAAACCCCAATATTTCCGGAGTTCGGGTGCCAAATCTTCTTTGGCCTCGGGCCAACCCTTCAAAATAACATCATTGAGCGCTCTTACCTCAGTATCCTCGCCAGTTTGTGTTCGAAGCTCAGAACAGGTCTTTTCGGACATTTGGAGGACGATGTGGACCTCAATCTGCTCATCTTCTTCGGTGTTTTCATCATTTTCAACGTCACGACTTAGAATATCCGGTATCGGAATGTTCGAACCTTTTACGTAAATCACTTTCGGGTTGTACTGCTCTACCTCTAATCTTATTCTTCGTAGCCTCGGTGGAGCCCGGTCCATCGGTTTCTTAAAAATTGACTCCAGTGGCTTATGGTCCGTTTCGACGGTCAACTCCTTTCCATATATATATTGATGGAATTTTCTACAACCGAACCGTATTGCTGCAGCTTTTTTGTCGATTTGTGGGTAGTTCATTTCGGAAGTCATCAGAGCCTTCGACGCATAAGCTACTGGCTTGCCCCTTTGCAGTAGAACAGCACCGAGACCCTTTGAGCTGGCATCTACAGACAGCGTAACTGGCTCACGAACATCATAAAATGTCAGCACTGGAGGACACATCATCAGCCTCTTTATTTCCATAAAAGCACGTTCATGTTCACATTCCCAACACCAGGCAACATCTTTGGCTAGGAGTTGTCGTAGTGGAGATGTAATTTCCGATAGGTTTGGGACAAACTTTGCTAGGTAAGTTATCATCCCCGGCGCTCTTTGAAGCTGAAGTCTATTCGATGGTGTCTTGAGATTCCTTATTGCATCCAATTTCTCCGGATCTGCCTTCAATCCATCCGTTGATACTAGGTGGCCCAGAAACTTCACTGACGACTTGTTGAACACGCATTTTTCCTTGTTCAGCTTTAGGCCTACAGCATGAATGCGGCGTATCACTTGCTTGGTTCGTTCTTCCAGCTTTGATGAATCCTCCGCATGAACCAGGATGTCATCCATCGAGCACTCGACTCCTTGTAGGCCTTCCAATGTGTCTTGCATTACCTTTTGGAATACTTCCGGTGCAGATGCTAAGCCGAAAGGAAGACGCTTACAAGTATATCTTCCCCATGGAGTCCCAAAAGTTAGATATTATGAAGAACTGGTTTGCTACGCACGGTATTCCTGGGATAAGGTGTGCATAGGTAGTAGTGTTTACAGAATAATCATATGTCACACCTACCTATGACCATCAGGAAGAGCGAGTTTCTGGTAGCTTAATTTGCTGTTTTGTTTTGATTCTGTGTTCCGTTTCGTATCGTTCCATTTCGCTTTGCATATGCTAAAACCATAGAGGTAAAGGCCGGCGCACCGAGAGGGACGAATCTATCTACGATGCAGAAAAGATTGTGTTTTGCTGTGGCTAGCTGCGCGCACGCTGAGTAGATAGAAAGAAGATTGATGACGATTCTGAAGATTCCCTGCAAAAAGATGATGCGCGATGCAAGTAGATGCGACAAATAAAAGAAGATTTTTGAAGATTGATTCGCTAGTGTGAGATTTGTTGAGCATCTAAATTTGAGATTTAGATGTGTCGCCCCCCTCGCGGTGCAAAATGGATAAGTTTTCTGGTTTTTTGACAGTTAGCCCATGCATTATCTGTCAAAAAACCCGGAAACTTATGTATTGTGCGCCAGCCTTAACTCTAATAAAGGGTGTCCACGATGAAATTGCCACACTATGAAATTGCTCTAACTTTTTAACCGTTGGGTAGAATTTAATGAAAATTTGGGTGGATTTAGTTCATAGTGCATTATTAACATCCTGCAAGTTTTAAAGTCCTGTGATCAAAACTCGCGGAAATGGAGTCGAAAGAACAGCTCGTGCGTGATAAAATCTTGCGCATTCATCACGAGAACAAGGATCTCTCGCATCGTTCCATCGCTAAAACGTTGGGAATCGCGAATTCCACGGTGTCGCGAGTGATTAAGCGGTTCGAGGAACGGTTGACCACCGATCGGAAGCCCAGAAGTGAAGGAGAAAGTATTCCGTACAACACCAAAAATCACAACCGCATAGTTGGGGCCTTCAACCGAAATCCGAACGCCTCCGTTAGGGATGTGGCTAAGAAGCTGCACCTAAGCCGAAGTTTTGTCCAGAAGGCCAAAACTAAGGCTGGGCTTCGAACGTTCAAGGCACAAAAGGCCCCTAATCGCGACGAGAAGCAGAACAAGTCCGCCAAAACCCGTGCCAGGAAGTTGTACCTCAACATGCTGACGAAAGTTGAATGCTGCATCATGGACGACGAAACATATGTGAAGGCCGACTTCAAACAGATCCCCGGCAACCTGTTTTTCACGGCCAAGGATAAGTTCAGCGTTCCGGAGCATGTCCGCACTCAGAAGATGTCCAAATTTGCGAAGAAATTCCTGGTTTGGCAAGCCATCTGCACGTGCGGGAAGCGGAGTGCACCTTTCGTTACCCAGGACACGATGAACGGACAGGTGTACATAAAAGAGTGCCTCCAGAAGCGGCTGCTTCCTCTCCTGAAGGCCCACAACGTTCCAACAATCTTCTGGCCGGATTTGGCCTCATGCCACTACTCCAAGGACGTGCTGAAGTGGTATGCGGACAATAAGGTCAATTTCGTGCCGAAAATGTTCAACCCTCCCAACACTCCGGAGCTCCGCCCCATCGAGAAGTACTGGGCGATTATGAAGCAGCACCTTCTTAAACGACCTAAGGTAGTGAAGACAGTCGAGGAACTGAAGAAAGTATGGGTTTACATGCAAAAAACGGTTGATTCACAGGTTGTGCAGAATCTTATGGCCGGGGTTAAGGCCAAGGTGCGGGCATTTGCGTATGGACTGTAAATAAAATACGAGTAAAATGGTAAAATGAAGTTTAAGAGTTATTTCTCAATCCCTGAAAATTTGATGGCAATCGGATGAAAACTCGAATTTTGCGAATCAATTTTGTGTGTGGCAATTTCATCGTGGACACCCTTTAGCGAATTAGTTTATTATTCAGTTCCAACCTGAATCGGGTATCAAGATCGGCTCTGCTTGTTTTCTCACAAACGTCAGTTTGATCGTTTGTTTTTAAAACCTATCTCAGGTTCAGGTTCGCATCGAGGGGGACGACTCTATCTACGTTGCAGGAAAGATTGTGTTTTGCTGTGGCTAGCTGCGTGCACACTGAATAGATAGAAAAAGATTAATGACGATTCTGCAGATTTTGTGCAAAAAGATGCAAGTAGATGCAAGTAGGTGCGAGAACTGAAAGAAGAGTTTTCGAAGATTGATTCGCTGGTGTGAAATTTTTTGAGCATCTAGTATTGAGATTTCGATGTGTCGCCCCCCTCGGTTTGCTCTGACAAAAAGTTCGGTTTCACACTGAATTGGAACTGGTTCCAACCCCGATAAAAAACAAATTCGCTATAAGACTAGTAGATCCCGAAGAAACGTGCTCAACTTTTTGGCTCAGTTCTGATACTATCTTTGGTCCCAAGCTAATCGATTAACCCCTCGAAACATAGGATAATCCACTAACCCCTCATTTTATCTGTCAAACTTTCATAGCGAATCAAAACAAACATTGTGTAGTACTAGAATTTTGACTAGAATGGGGTTCGTTAATCGATTTGCTTGGGACCAATAGGCTAGTCAAGTAGTGAACCAATTTAAAATCGTTAGTTTCAATCTAAATGCTAAAACGCCGTGCATATTAAAAATTGGGGGTTCCGGGGGTCCATGGTGCTTGTTGAGGGACTATTTTTTTTAAACAACAAGAATTGACGTTGTTTGAACTCATGGCATGCACATTCCTCAACCCTCAATATTGATGATATCGCGTCCTTGAAGATTGAACTTTCGTACGGATTGCTGTCAAAATGTCGTCAGCATCTGACAATTAAACATATTGTCGAGCAGTTTTGGAACGACCTTCTACCAAAGATTTTAGGGAAATGAAACAATAAATTCCAGATTTTTCAAGCATATTACAAATAAGACCCTACACGGAGATGAAAAACAACCCAAAATTAAGTACTTTTCCCTCAATTCCGGGGTTCAGCCCAATAACCCAAATTTGAGTAAATCGCATATAGTAGTTTCCATTTATCACCAGCAAAAAAATTACCTACTCTTAAGTATATTCTACCCAAAATTAAGTTTAATTCACGCAAATTTAAGAATATGCAATTTACTCACAAGTAACTTATTGGGCTGAACTATATCGTTGGGTCGAATCTCTCGTTCCTTTTTTGACAACAATAACGAGTGCAAGTGAGAGGCTGAAGTCAATATTAAGTAAAAAGAACTCAAATTTTGGGTAGTATTTTTTCTCCGTGTAGGTTGTAGATGAAAAAATACCATAAGGCCGTTCGCAATGCTGTTGTATTTTATTAGGACTGTTTCAATTTGAAACTAGAACAGAAACGTACCTCTCGCAATGCTGAGTTGCAGTTTCATTATTCGAGCACTATTTTGCACCAGATTTGCAACTGCTCGACTATTCTGTTTTATTTCTGAGCGAGTTTGAAACACGAATGGAACTCTGTTTCAAATTTCTTTGGATGTGTTAAAGATGTTTCGAAGAGCTTCACAAACAAAAAACGGAGAACTTCATAGAGAACAGTAAAGTTTATGGAACTTGATGATTACAAACATCTTTTAGAAATGTGCGTTGCGCTGATCGTGTTGCAGTTTTATTTTTGACAGTTTCAAATTATAGAATTGACGAATAGTTTAAAACAATTTTGAAACTCAGCATTGCGAACGGCCTAATATTGTTCCACGTTAAAGTTCGAGTGGTAGGAAACGTCATTTCAAACTGCTCGAATGATGTGATCCATTATTAATGTTTTCCGTGTTCATTTATGGTAAATATTTCATTGACAACCATAAATTGTCCTTTGTAGCTAAGCAGTCTTCTAGGCAAAAACAAAGAAAAGTTGAAGATTTTTATCGCTGCACGGCGAATGACAACGACCTAAATTTGAGTTTAGTTCACTCATAATCGCCAAAAGTGCAGGAACTCAGTGATGAGTAAATTTTCCTCTTGGACTGAGTGCATCCAATCTTTACTTTTCTCATATTCGGGAAGTTTTTCCTGAACAAACCTGGACCTAGACAAACATTAGGCATATTTACTCGCTGAACTCCTGCACTTTTTGATTTACGAGTTAACTAAACTCAAATTTGGGTCGTTCTCATTTGCCGCGTGGACCCAATCTTTGGATCCATAGGCTGGCATACAGGCTCTAAGCTTATTACGATGAAAAGCAGCAAACAATATCGGTACCCAAAGCTCCTATTTATGGCAAACAATAACACTTTCGCTGTCGATGAGGCACGAATTTATTGACGGACAAATCACGACACGTATTCTCCAAAGAAACGGCATCGATCGTTCAAAACGCGGAGGGTAGAGAAAGAACAATAAAAGGCACAAAAATGTGGTGCTTGATGGAATAAGTCATCCTTTGCGACATGGCATCCTTGGATATGCTCCACGCGTTCCCTTGTTCTTTCATGATTGACAATAAATTCGGTCTACCCGGACTGCTGCGATGGCAACAATGTAAATATGTGTAGGTACTTCACGTGGGAAAAAGTCAAGTTGCGAAATTCTGAACCAGGCATTCTAAATATAACAGGCGCCATTGCATGTCACATAAAAGTATTAAATTACCCATTTTGCTCGACAGTACGACTCAGCTGTTTGAATATCAGTGCCAACATTTGAAAGAGGCGTAAACAATGGCTTTAGCTGTCAAATAAAAGCTCACTCATGAAAAATAATGACACCAACAGGTAGATGATTGTTTCCTCTACCATCTAGCATTGTTGTTTTCGAGAGGTGAGCTTTTAGTTGCGAGAAATCGACGGCAAAACAAGTTACGCCCCTTTGAAATGTGGGCACTGATATATGTACCTTAACGCTGCTCCGACAACCTAACCTTACAGCAAATTTATTACCCAAGGCGACGGAGACGAAACCGGCATTAACCCTGTCTGCATTCGTCACCGACCGCCGCCATCGCAATGGAACATCGCACGCAACAAGGCTATAAAGATGCCATCATACCTATTTCCCGTCGTCGTCCGACATTCGTCGTCCTCCTGTCATCCTGTACCGTTCAGTAAGAAGTGTGCAGAAACAGAAGTATTTACCAGTGGCGTCATGCTCAGCCTTGTGACAGGGCCTATACCAATAGCAGAGTATGACAGTAGGCAGCATGCTCCCGGCCCAGCCATGCTGCCTACGCGATAATGACATCCTGTCATAGGGTTGGTCATGCCACTACCTAGCAGAACCAACAGAACCTCAATTTCCTAACTTGCAATGTGAGCGGGGCCCATTGGGAGTTGGTTGTTTACAAAGTACTACAACATGCGACCAACGTTGTCGTCCTTTCGCCCGTGTCCACCAACCGACGATGACGGGGAACGGAAAATGTAATGCGATCAATTGATTGATGTGATTTTGTCACGTTAAGTGTCGGTTTGCTGGGGCAGCAACCAGCTAAGACGAAGAGGTTTTATTGATACCTTTCTCACTTTGACACATTGGGTTCTGGCAAAGTTATTATTTACCCTTTGCACATTGTGATAGCAAATCGGAAGAAAGGCGGATGCCTTCCATCACGGTAATATCAACAATCAATACGAAACTAACGATTTTAAATTGGCTCACTACTTTAGTAGCCTATTGGTCCCAAGCAAACGATTAACGTACCCTATTCTAGTTGAAATTCTATTACTACACTATGTTTGTTTTGATTCGCTATGAAAGTTTGACAGATAACATCAGGGGTGTGTGGATTCATGCAGAACATGCAGGGGTGAGTGAAATAGCTTGGGACTGCTTGGGACCGTTGTTCTGGTACTGAGTGAGCCAAAAATAATGATGATTTTCTTCGGGACCCAGTGGTCTTAGAGTTACCTCTATGGTAATATCCCGCGTCCTATTCGTTCGGTTTTATTTGCTTATGAGATGTTCGTCTTCTATACTTTTTCTACCGTGAACCCCCGTTAATATGAACGACGCTTCGTGCAAATTGACGGGGTTGATTTTTAATTTGAACTTCTAGTAACCCTATGACCATCAGATTAGCGTACTTCTGGTAGCCTTATTTGATTTGATTATGCGTTCCGTTTCGCATCGTTCCATGCGGCCCCAACAAACAATTTGTGTTGATAAACAGCTGAATAAGCTATTTTTTAGCTGAAAAAGCTTATTATTGCCTTAATAAGCTCTTATTCAACATTCAATGTTTGTTGGGGCTTTACGAACTGGTGGAAACTAACGATTTTAAATTGGCTCACTACTTGACTAGCCTATTGGTCCCAAGCAAATCGATTAACGTACTCCATTCTATCTAAATTCTAGTACTACACTATGTTTGTTTTGATTCGCTATGAAAGTTGAGGGGTTCGTGGATTTTCCTATGTTTCGAGGGGTGCATCGATTAGCTTGGGACCGAAGAGAGTACCATAGCTGAGCCAAAAAGTTGAGCACGTTTCTTCGGGACCTTGGAGTTACCTCTATGGATTTACTTCATTCCATGTGCTAAATGACGTTTGAGCAATTTGTATTTTGCGGGGTTCAAACTAAAAAGTGTTCATATTAAGAGTGGTTAGAGTGGTTAGAATTTTGTTCGCAAAATCGATGTACATCGAACAACGTTATATTACACAACCAATGGATTGACCTGGTTGCAGCAGTTTGGATGTAATATTCAACAACTTTTTTTTCTGTGTAGGATGATAAAAGTCTTGTGCATTCGGGTTTTATAATGCCCTCAAAGGCAGACCAGAAACCTAGCCTTTCATGATGTGAAAAGTAACGGTCTATCA
This sequence comes from Ochlerotatus camptorhynchus, assembly GCF_037179485.1. Lineage (NCBI taxonomy): Eukaryota > Metazoa > Arthropoda > Insecta > Diptera > Culicidae > Ochlerotatus > Ochlerotatus camptorhynchus. The sequence goes on from NW_027040906.1 coordinate 206,839, forward strand.
GCGGCTGGAAAAAGTTGGAACCGGTATGGAACATTGTTGTAGACCGAATAGAGAGGATGATGAATATGACTCCTGTAATTTGTTTTGTGTGAGTTCCAGCATGAAGGGTACTAATGGGGTCTGATTAACTGCCTCTTTCTCTCGAGCCCACGGTAGAACCTACATTTTGGATTTGAATCTATAATGTTCGAGAACCGAGGATGTTCCTGAAGATACAGTCAAACAGCACGTAATGTTGTGAACAACTTCAATGACAGTTGTCCAGCAGTGCTCTCATTTTATTTACAACAATCCAATGCCTACGAGATTGTGCCGAAGGTGTACCGAATCTAATTTCGGCACAATGTGCTGAGTGACCTACCCCTTGTTTAGATAGAAGGATGTGGTCTTTTGCAACTTTGCTTAGATTACAAAAGACAACACCACACTGTATTGTTTTTAGTTCAGAATTCTCTCACTAGGTGGCTCTAGCGTTCATATGAAATTTGAGTACATGCAATATCTTATGATCGAGGCTATACACAAAGTTGCTGTTTTCTGCAATGTTGTTAAGGAGGCCAAGATCTTTTGAATCACAATAAGTTTAGTTCAGAATTCTCTCGCTAGTGTTCTTATAAATTTCATGAACATGCAGGGTTGACATCTCGAGATCCTTACTAGATACAAATTTGCTGTTTTTTTTTATTGGGAACATGGAGAGAGCCGAAGCACAAACTACTCCAGCCGGCAGTTGGAACTATAATGATAATACTTTGACTATATGTTTAGTATTACTTCTGCGTGAAGTCAACGATTTACATAGTTGAAGATGCTTATTTCGAATAACAGACTGAAGTGGTAATTTTTATACGATAGATAAGGGAGTTTGGTAAAGAGAGATGATAAAACTGATTTGTACCTTCCTTAAAAGTTGTCCTACACACTTAGAAAAATTGATGTAAATTTAGGTGCTCTGAGGCTGACATATACGAGCGTCAATTTTGACATAAAATTGAGTCATAATAGACGCAAAATTTAGCTCAATCAAACGTACTTTTCATCGAGTAACGAACTTTTCAGTCTCGGAGCATGTAATTTTACATGACATGTTTGTTTACGTCTCATCATTTATGTCAAAGATGGATTCCGTCACGTGTAAAATTAGGTATTTCTAAGTGTGTAGCTCGCTATCCTACTATCTATATGCAATTTTCACACTGCCGTAATCTAAACGGAACTATCAATTCTATAATTTCATCTCCTCCTCATCTATCGTATAAAAATGACCACTTCAGTCTGTTATTCGAAATTAGCAACTATATAATTGATAATTTTAGTTCCTTAAAGATTACTGAGCTATTGAACTTTTTCTGTTTTGGTAAATGCTTGCCATCAACTATGCCATTTATCACAAAACTCTTGCCTCCATTGGACAGCTTGGTAAATTTACTGCTTAAGAGTGTCATTTCTACTTTAAGTAAGCTGCATTTAGACACATTTTAGGGATAAAAAAGTCCTAAGCTTTTGGTTTCCTACGGGATTTCCCTTATTATTAAAAAAAAAAGTAATAAAGTGCAAAAGATGCCTCTCAATGCGCTCTACAACTCTACAACGCGAAATGACGATCTGATAAGTGCGATAAGTGAGTGAGTGAGTAAAATAAAAACAGAAACTTACAGTTTAAGACTCGTTTATCCCTAAAATGTGTCTGAATGCAGCTTACTCAAAGTAGAAATGACACTATTAAGTAGGAAATTTACCAAGCTGTCCAATGGAGGCAAGAGTTTGTGCTAAATGGCATAGTTTATGGCAAGCATATACCAAAACAGAAATAGTTCAATAACTCAGTAATCTTTGAGATTTGATCATATGCGTAGAACAATTTTTTACTTCAAATGTGATCTTCTTACTTACCTTACCAATCAGGATGAGGCCTTGTTGTCCTCTGCTGTCCGAAGAAGTCGTCTCCACTCTACTCGATTCATGGCCACAGTTCGCCAGCCTCGTAGTCTGCGAAGGGTCCGCAGGTCACCTTCTACTTGGTCGATCCACCTTGCCTGCTGCGCGCCTCTTCTTCTTGTTCCTGTTGGGTCGCTTTCTAGAACCATTTTCACTGGGTCGTCGTGCGGCATTCTTACGACGTGCCCAGCCCACCGTAGTCGCCCAATTTTTGCAATGTGGACGATGGATGGTTCTCCCAACAGCTGGTGCAATTCGTGGTTCATTCGCCTCCTCCACGTTCCGTCATCCATCTGCACTCCACCGTAGATGGTACGCAACACCTTCCGTTCGAAAACACCAAGGGCGCGTTGGTGATCTTCTATCATCCCTTAAATTATTTGCAATAAGGAACCGAACACAATTTATATCAGCCTACTATGATTATATTGTCATATAGCTCCGATATTCCTCCTGGACAATATCCGGAAGTAGGGTTAGCTACCCCATTTCCGGCCTATTAAGCACAACCCGCACTTAGTCTTTCTTAATAAAACCCAAACGGAATGTTATTATTACTGATGGCTTCCAAATTTATTTACCTTTCCGTACGTACCGTAAGATTTGATATAAAGAAACCAATAGTTGAGATATTATCAAAAGTCTAACACTGCTTCTTGACGCCAAACTCGGCCTAACGCATTGAAACGCCATTGAAACGCCAATGAATTCACTTCGGCCTATCGGCTGAAGATAAAAAATGATTCGGTCGGAGCGCTTCTTTTGTTTATGGGAATAATGGGTGCAAACCTTCATATCACGCGTCCTCATTGACTTTTTTCAGTAGCTTATTAGCTAAAGTATTGTACGAAACGCAAAATTGACTTGTTAATTTTGGATTTATTTGAAGTTTTCTGCTCGTTAGGCCCAAAATGGGCGATTAGGCCGAAGTAGTTCTCTACCCTACTTCAATCTTTTCACGCAACGCAGGTGTTGTAGCGGCTTTGTGAGAATGTCTGCCAGCATAAACTCAGTGGGACAATACTCCAGAACGATTTGATGTTGCTCTTAAAGAACACGAATGTAGAAATATTTGGTTTCGATGTGCTTTGATCGTTTCTCTATTTTGTCACTTTCCATCAATTAAATGCAGCTCTGGTTGTCTTCGAACTTCTTAAACCAACTCAATTCCTGACACGCTTCAGTCAATGCCACGAACTCAGCTTCCGTTGAGGATAGTGCCATCCAGCTCTGTCTGTCCAGTCCGCATCTGCGTACATCTCTAGGCCCATAGTCATGTACATATCTCAAAAACAATGTATGGTCGCAAGCAAGGTTGCAAATACTCATTTCAGCTAAAACAATGTTTTTTTTAATTATGAAATAATTAGATGCTATGATCATATTTTGAATAGGTAAGATACAAGAAGAGGTTGCAAAGAATGTGTTTGACATATTAAACCTGTTTATATCACTTCATGAGAGTCACAATCAGCGATTTTTCACACAGTCACTCACTCACTCACTCAGTGATCAGCAAATTTACAGGTTTTATGTTTCAAACGCATATTTTGTAACCTCTTCTTGTAAATTACAAGTAACACATGTCATCATACCATCTTTTGGTTTTATTATTCCGAAAAAAACATTATTTTAGCTGAAATGAGTATTTGCAACCTTGGTCGCAAGTAGATCTCAAATACCTTGAAACTCTTTGGCCTCTTGCCAGTCCAGTTGCGTCGGGCAACTCGGTTTCTGAGCCACGATGTAACGCTTACTGCTACGTCAGGCCGGGTTAGAACTACAACGTACAGCAGACCGCCGATGAGACTCGGGTACAGAGTATTGTTTGGTAATAGTACCTCCTCCTCCTCCTTCTACTGCAGGTATGTAGAATCTAACGGTATTTTCGACGGCTTGGCGTTCTCCAGACCGAATCGTTCCGCAGGTTTCAGTATGTGTTGTTTCTGATTAAGCTTGTAACCGTAGCTATCCCTCTCGATTTCGATACCTAGGAAATACTTTGCGTCGCCAAGTACTGTCACATTGCAGAATTGTTGCAGTGTCTGGTGAATTGCATTAACTCCTCCTCAGTTCTGACAGATGATTAGCATGTCATCGACATATATTAATACAAGGGTGTACCTTAGTCGGTATAGGCGCAGCTACAAAGCAAGGCCATGCTGGAGGTGGCTAGGTTCGAATCCCGGTCCGGTCTAGGAATTTTTGCGGGTTGGAAAATTTTTCGTCTTCCCTGGCCATAGAGTATGATTGTACTTACCACACAATTATGCTAATGCAAAAATGGTACAGGCATCGAAAGCTCTCAATTAATAATATCTGGAACACTAAGTTGAGAGCACGCAATAAGCTAATCTGCGATAAGCAATAAGCTTGAAATTCGACGAAGAAGACGTGTTGCCGTTCTTCCGCGTGTAGAGACATGAATCCGCTATCAAAGGCTTGAATCCTATCTTCCGGAACACTGCGTTGATGCTTTGGCTCCAGACACGGGCGGATTGCTTTAGCCCATACAAACTTCTCTTCAGCAAGCAGACTGTGTTGGGGCCTTCCATGGTGTATCCCTCTGGCTGCTTCATGTAAATGGTTTCTTCCAGCTTCCCACGAAGATACGCGGTCTTCACATCCATGTGCTTCACCAACATATCACGACGGCTTGCGATTGTGAGAAGCGTCCGAAGAGTGACTTGCTTAGCGACGGGAGCAAACAACTCATCGAAATCCACGCCAAACTTCTGCGTGAATCCTTGGGCCACCAGTCGAGCCTTGTGACGTACGATGTTTCCCTTCTCGTTCTCCTTCGTTTTGAACAGCCACTTGCAACCTATGGCTTTGCAATTGTAGGGCAGCTCAACAGATACTCGTCGTCCATAGCATCCTTCCAGAGTTTCGCTTTTGGTTAGCTCAAGGCTTCGGAAGCGTTACGTGGGTCCCTATCGAATGGTGGTTGGCGTCTGGATGCTAGTCCCGTGCCTCAGGTCCAGAACGATCTCAGCTTCTTCCGGCACCCACGTTGGTATTGCGTTCGGTTTGATTGTCTGAAAAACGATTGGAGGGCAATCCTTTGCTTGGAAAGAAAACATCTTTGAACTAGCCTGTAAGCGTAGCACTCCCTTCCACTTGTGACTCGGGTGGATTTGAAAATGTTTGCAGGGTTTGTCACGTCACTTATGGGGTCAAAATAATCTTCAGCTTCATTGCTTGATTTACCTTCTTCCACAGATTCATCATCTTCTATGTCGCTTTCTTCTTCCTTTTCTTGTTCTTCATCATCAGCTTCTCTTGCTTCGGGAACCTCCCCGTACAAAAATGGATCACCCAGATCTAGACGAACAATCTTTGGATCGGGTGCTGCTAACTGCGATTTATAGGAGGACGATAGATTTCGGATCCCACAGGAAGTATGCCTTGGTGTTCTCGTCACATCCGGTGCCTTTGAATCCCACTTTTTGCGCGTTGGCTTCGGAATGTGCGCCATCACCTTTGACCCGAAGACACATTTCTTCTGGTGCCACCCCTTTTCCTTTAGTTGGAGACCGATTCACCAGATAAAACGCCGTTGCTGTTGCTTCCGCCCAGAAAGTCTTTGGCAGATCCTCGCTCAGCCAGGCCATTTTATTCCGGTGTGTAGTCCGCCGTTGTTTGGTGACGGATTCCCAAGGGCCTCAAATGGTCATCCAGCTTCCAGTTCGTAAATTTCTTCCCATTGTCTGTTCGTAGTGTCATCATCTTCTTACCTGTTTGTCGCTCGGCCATGCAACGAAATACACGAAGATCCGACGAGACTTGTCATCCGTAAACGTCAGATAATATTGACTGCCACCCAACGAATCTGCTTTCATCGGTCCGTAGATATCCGAATGGATGACTTTTAGCAGATCCGATGCTCGTGATCCGGACTTGCCTAAATGCAAACGTGTCTGCTTACCCATAGTACAAATTTTGCATTTGTCGCTCCACCTGGACGACGTATCAGCATATTCGACTCCGGAAAACAGGCCACCCTTTATTTTTTGTAGGCTGTCAAAGCTGATGTGACCCAGCCTCTTATGCCACAGGTTCGCACTCTCTTGAGACGCACCCGCCAGTACTTCTGATGACCGCCGCAGATCCAGCTTGAATAGGTCAAGCTTTCGATTTCCAGTAGCGATTACACCATCCGGTTTGACAACTTTGACTCCTTCCTTACTGAACGTAACAGCATAGAGGTAACTCTAAGACCAGAAAGGTCCCGAATAAACGTACTCAACTTTTTGGCTGAGCTCTGGTACTATCTTCGGTCCCAAGCTAATCGATGCACCCTTGGAAACATTGGAAAATCCACGAACCCCTCATTTTATCTGTCAAACTTTTATAGCGAATCAAAACAAACATAGTGTAGTACTAGAATTTCGACTAGAATGGGGTTCGTTAATCGATTTGCTTGGGACCAATAGGCTAGTCAAGTAGTGAGCCAATTTAAATTTGTTAGTTGCCACCGGTTGGTAACAGTGTGTTCCCGTTGAATGATTTGATTCACAGAAAGCAAATTTGTCGACAGCTCTGGAATCACTTGCATATCGTGCTCCTCGATCGGGAAATCTTCAGGACAGTAGTCGGGCTTTAGTTTCATGCTTGCTTTGGCGACTATCTTCATAGCACCACAATTCCGGAAACTCTCCAGGACTGCTCTGACTTCGCAACATGATTTGATGCTAGCGAGTCGAAATATCAGTCGTTATCGTTTTCTTTAAACGTTGACAGTATCGTACACCCTTCTTGGATTGATTCGACGTATATTCCTTGGAAATGTGGCCAAACTTGTGGCACCACCTGCACTTTGGTCCTTTGCTTGAAGTTGTATTCGTTGTTTCAGACAGGCGTCTCTGAATCTTTCGAGGATAAGCGTTCTCTGCTCCTCCAGTTTCTGAAGACCAGCCAGGCGGTGGATCTCAGAATTTCGAGTCTTGATGACCGTTGAGGATCATCCTAAGGATTTTGTGCTGGATCCTTTGGAGTTTCAGGTGATGGCACTCAGCAAAGTTCTCCCATATTGGCGTTCCGTACTTAGTGGCGGGCGCATGATTTGCTTGTGGACGGCAAGCATAGAATGGACGGCAAGCCATTCTGTTAATAAGTGGATAGAGCGACCTAATCAAGATATTACACTGCCGGCGCCGGTGGTGTAGTGGCAAGCGTGACTGCTTTCTAACACCCCGATGGGTCTGGGTTCGATCCCAGCCGAGGTCGGTGGGATTTTTCTGAGGCAAAAAAATCTCTGGTCACGTCTTCCTTCGGAAGAGAAGTAAAGCCGTTGGTCCCGGCCCATGTGTGTTGAATGTGTGCGATATCCTACGCAGGTGTGGAAGCTGCCTCAACAATTGATGTCCGTCGGTGATTGGCACTAGATTGCGGAACAGAGACCGACGTTAAATAAAGGAAAGAAGAAGAAGAAGAAGAAGAAGAAGAAGAAGAAAAAGAAGAAGATATTGCACTTGGTGGATGATTTGTCCACATGGGAACGGAACAGCAACTTGCTATCAAGGGACCAAGGTTGATGACTTCATTTGACCATTCAATGTGATTTTTATCAAGGTGGACTTTTAAGTTACCAGGCGGGACAAGCCGAGGTGAATTGGAGTGCGGAAATAGTATGGTCTGTGTTTTAGCTACATTGATACAAATCTTCCAACTGTTTAAATAGTCGGACATAACATCCAGGCCTGATTGGAGTTTTCTCGTCAGAGCACGGATCACTCGACCCTTATAGACAAAATACCACCACCCGGAAGGGGAGGAACATCTCACGTGAAGATGTTGAAGAGGATAGGCCCAAGGAGGCTACCCTGGGGCACCCCAGCATCAACGTTGAACGTATCAGACAAGTAGTTTTTAATGATCTTGACAAGGAAGATCGGAAAGTTGTATCGCTGCAGCTTGTACACTAGGCCATCATGCCAGACATTGTCGAACGCCTTCTCGACGTCCAACAATGCCATGGCAGATGTATTGCAAACGGACTTGTTCCGCTTGATGATGTTAGTAACCCGTGCGAGTTGGTGGATGGTAGAGTGGCCTTTCCCAAACCCGAATTGCTCTTTGAGAAAGATGTTATTATTATTTGAAAACACCAGCAGACGGCTGAGTATCAACTTTTCGAATAGCTTCGAGATGGAGGACAAAAGGCTGCTGGGGCGATAGCTTTTGGCACTGGTAGGGTCTTTGAGGCTTGTGGATTGGAATGACTTTGGCTAACTTCCAGCATGCAGGGAAGTAGCCAAGCACCAAACACTTATTGAAGACCGCTGCAAGGTGCTCGAAGAAGTCAACACTCAAGTTTTTCAATCGCTTCATCGATGGAGCGCAGACACCGGTCGTTTCCGGGTGTTGGAACTGCGACCAATCTACTTGATGGCAGTTTCGTTGTGATGCTTGGAACTTGTTGACTGAGGAACCCACTTCACACATCACCGGATAGTGGTTGCGAGCTGAGTTCCTGATACACGACAGGTTGCGAGATGTTGTTGCCCATGTTGCGAATGTAGATATCGATGGTGGCGTGAGCACCGGACCTACTCAACCGGGTGGGAGTGTTGTACTGCGCTTCCTGCAGATCGTTGTTCAGGATGGTGCCGTTTTGATTGCGCCGACTGTTGCCCCAGGCTTGATGTTTGGCGTTCAGGTCGCCAGAAATGATGTATTTTTCCCGCCGCCGAGTCACCTTGATGATATCCCGTCGAAGGTCTGCTGCCAACCCATCCCTGTTGTTGACTTGTCTGGGGCAGTAGGCCGAAATGATGGTGATGGGGCCAAGCGATGTGCCGACTTCAACCCCGATGGCTTCGATAATTTTGAGTTGTAAGTTCGGCAGCAGAGGGCAGTTGATGTTACGCCTCATAACAACGGTTACTCCCCCTCCTCTTGCACTGATTCTGTCGAGTCTCAAGAGCCGAAATTCCCATATGTAGATGTTGACTTCCGGCTTTCGATGGGTTTCGGTGATGATGGCAATGTCGATTTCCTTGGCGTTAATGAAGTCAAGCAGGTGCGCAATGGATGATGATGACCTCTGCCACGAGTGTCACAAGTTCCTCCGAGGTAAATGAGGAATCGTTGATGGACTCACCTGACACAGAACTGGCATACGATAAACCAGGGGCCGCTGCAGAAGTGAGGCGATCCTGGGCTGATTGAACCCCATTTGCTCTGTTGAAGAATACCCAGTGGGGGTGCTAAGGGCTCGTTGATTGTTGAACGGAAGCGGTGCTAGGTTTGGGACCAGTCGACGGGGCTAGATCGCAGGGTACTGAGCATCAGTGTTGGCCGGGGGCGCACGATCATTGCGGAGGCGACCGATCTGGTTGCCTGTTGCTGCCTTTTGGCGAATATTAATGAATTCCGCTCGCTTGGGGCAGTCGCGAGTTGACGCACGGTTGGCACACTTTGGCTCGTTGTCATCAGCTTGACCACAGGACGCTGTCACGTGGGTACATCCACACTTGCACAGCGTGGCTTCATATGGCAATTGTTCGTGCCCCTGGCCATAAGAGAGGGAGTTCATGAACTGCGTTAAATCACGGTGTTGAGGTCTGTATGACTGCCAAGAGATGAAAGCCTGGAACAGATCCCGGATGTTTTCCTTCAGCCCCGGCAAGTGTGGGTGAGCCCTAGATAAAGTGGACCACGAATAACTGATCCCGGTAGCTGGTGTTCGGCAAAGGGTGGCCGCTCCAGCTCAGCCTGCACAATGACTGCCTTGAATGACGGCAAACCTAGCAAAACTACCTTCAGTGGCTTCAGCGTTGGCAAATCATGGCTTCACTTCATTGTCCTTCAGGAGCACATAATTTTTGTTCCGACGCTGCAGAGCTTGAACCGAGGCTGTAGGTTGTGATCTGTCAACACAATCCTAAGCTGGTCGACATCCTTCATTGAAGTGAAGAGTGGGGGAATCCGCTCCTTTTTGTGATGGCAACAGCGTCACCACCACCTCCATTGTCATCTTCGAGCACTCGAGAACTGGTTGCTTTGTAGCACACGGTTTTCAGCGTGGGTTCCCTAACACAGTCGCCGATTATTGATACCGAGCCCGTAATCCTACTTCAAATCGACGGTTGTATCTTGAATACGACCTCTTACTTTTTGGGTGCATTTGGCCAGTTATTTTTGAAAAAATATTGGCATCTATACTTTAAAAAACTGTATTCCATATTGGTGGGGCGCGAGTCTATGGAATTTCTCAAAGTGGATCGCAATCAACCAAGGTTTGAGATCCACTGATTTAGAAACTTGACGTCATCGAAAAAGTTTTTAATGTCATACAAATAATCAAAATAATAGCGTGGATGAATATTGGAGTTTCTTCACCCTCAAGTAATTTATCCAGCAAACAATAATAATTGCCTGGTTTAAAATTAATTAATCATAATAACATACTTCCGACGAAAATCCTCAAATCCTAAGCCATGGCTCATTAAATGATCAAATTATATGAAATAATTCCTGCTATCACACTCAATCCCTACAAGCTCATTCTCCCACCCCGGTTTGACTTATCCATTTCGCCAAAACCATACGTTTTCCGCAAGTAATTTATTCCCACTAATTGCTATAATACCAACGTTCAAATCTGCCACCGTAGCCACGCAGCTGAAATCGCAACCCACCACGTGCATAATTCCCTAAACTCTCCGGCTCCGGGGACCAACGCAGCATCATCATCATCATCATCATCATCATCATCGGAAAAACCGACGAAACTGTGCCAAACAAAAACAAAACGCCGCTTCCTGAACCGCTTCCTGGAAGTCAAGAGTGGCACCTCCCCACCCACCGTGTGGTGCCAGGTTCATTAAAAATAGTAGGTGCCACTCTCTCAGCACCGCATACAGCTCCGGCGACGTCACGCCACGTCAGCAAAAACACATCAACATCCATCAGAGCGGAAGCGGAAAGCGGAGTAATTAAAACAGGACAAAAGCAGCATAATGATCAAGCTTTCCGTCCGCCCCGTTACCTCCCCCTTTCCTACCAACCCATCCGCGTTCCGTTGGAAAGTGTGTTTGAAACATTGCACTGCCTTTCTTTAGCGCGTAATAATTGTCGGCTATTAATATTTTCCGCACCGACCGACATGATCAACCATCATAACGCTGCACCGACTAGTGCTGGCAGAGTTAGACTGGGGCTATGAGAAGAAAGAAAAAAACAAAAATAAAAACAAAGTCATGTTGTTCTGTGCGGGCGGTGGAAATGGAGCTGTTTGGGAGGGAGCTTTTCCATCCCATCCCACCTGCTGTGGTGGTGGTGGTGAGCGGGAAGTGATTCTGGCAAGAGAGAAAAGTGCACTGCACTCTGTCCTGTGAAAGGGGGGGGGGGGCAAGTGGGTGTTGAACAAGTGGGACTGTGAAGTGGGAGACGAAAACAATATTGGCATTGTCGTTGCTGCCTAGCGCGTCGCCGTCGTTGTCATCCTTCTTGGAGTGGTAAAATAATAAACGAATAAAATAATAGCAATAAAACACAACCACCAACAGTGCGGTTTTGTTGCTGGAAGAGTTGTAGGTGGATAGGGAGGTAGCAGCTCGCACAGAACAGAACACAGATGAGCACCAGACAATCGTCGACCGACGGGGGGCAATCGCGGTTCGGAGAAACCAAGTTTCTGCAAAATGCATGGGCTCTGAATAGGAACAGTTTCATGAGCTAGTGCGGTATTTTGACGTAAGACTACGTCTTTGTTGCAGGTATGGGGTTACATTTCATAGAAGCAGCGTCACGAAATTATGTAAGGTTTAAGATGATTGTAACATGGCCATTTTTGGATGGATTTACATTTTTTGTTACACCATTTGAATCAGATTAGATGAAACATTTGTTTGGGATTAAAATTATAAATGTTTAGCAATAGTACACCATGACAAACATTATCAAACAGCAAGCAAGTAATCGCCTTGACAACCGTGTGTATAATAGTGACTCTTTAACACTGCTGTCAACTTCACTAATACTAAAGGGTGTACCGTTTAAAATCCGCACACACAAAATTCATTCTCAAAAATTGAGTTTTTATTCGATTATCACGAAATTTTCAGGGAGTAAAAAGAATCAATTCTAGATAGAGCTAGAAAAAGGGCGTAACAACCTTTGTAAACAATGACTTTTCTTGTTGATTTCTCGGAATTCAAGGCACGCCTACACAAACCAACATATCCATCGGGTAGGAGAAGTCTTCCTCTTCTCGATGGTGATGTTTATTTGCCAGGGAGAGCCATGACTTCCGAGAAATCATCGAGAGAAGTCATTGTTTACAAAAGCTGTTACGTCCTAATTCCAGCTTTATCTAGAATTAATCATTTTGTCAAGCTTCAGATGTCACGGCTGTTGTTTGCGGTGAAATCTATCAGAAACTACACACAATCTGTTTTCCTTTAATTGTTCACAGAGGACACTGCAGTGCAAAACATGTCTGGTACCTCTATATATGCATTTAGATTATTATTCGAAGTCCCTCCTTTTTTACACATGGGCGGGGCATAAATTATCTTTTGCGCAGAATATGTAAAAAGGAGGGACTTCAAATGTTAAAGCAAATGCATATATAAAGGTACCAGAGATGTTTTGTAGTGTCAGGTACTCTATTTTGTAATCTGTGAAAGGGAAATCACAAATCGAGTGTCAACATAATACATGGCATGTTGAGCGATTGAGGTCGTGATAACAAATTTTCTCTCTATGATTTGAATTTTTTGGCTCTCTGGGAGCTGGTAGTAAATCAGGTAAAGCTGTATAGGGAAAAATCATTTTTATTTAATTGTAGCTTGTTTAACAATAATTTCCGGGAAAAAAACTGAACGACAAAGTCCCTGATTAATTTCTTTAGGTTGTCGTTCACTTTGTTTGATCTGAATATGCACCGAAAGCGAATTATTCCCACTTCTCTCAATTTCTATATGGGCATTTTTATCACTTCCTACCAGCGAAACAGCGCCATCTCTGTGGGAAATTGTCGAACAAAATGATTAATTAATGCTAATTTTGGCATTATTCATTTACTTTATTTCACCTTTAAATCCGAAAGCGCGATCTTTGGCCTTAACCGAAGAAGACATATCAAGAAGACTGGCAACTTTGCGTGAATCTGAGCGACAAACACAGTAGCGCTGCGCTCAAGCGAAGGTGGAAGCAACGCATAGAAAAATGAGCAAACACACAAACCTTTCTTCTGAGGATGGAACCTTTGCCATCCAATTCGTTCGGAGCATTTACCTTTGAGCGGCAGATGACGTAATTGTGCCTGTTTTATACCGGTCGTTTGTGAAAATAGAAGAGTTGCCAGTCTTCTTGATCTTTTGTCTTCGCCTCAACTCTATGGTTGGGGTTCTGCGCGACCTCAGAATCAACAGTTTTTTGCATATTACCCCATCCTTTCTTTATGTTTTTCTGCATTCTTCACCTCTTTAGGTCGTTTTAGAAGGTACTCCTTCATAATGGCCCAGTATTTTTCTATTGGGCACAGTTTCGGAGTGTTTGGAGGGCTCAGATCTTTCGGCACGAAATCGACATCATTGGCCTTATACCCCTCTAGCACGTCCTTCGTGTAGTGGCATGATACTAAATCCTACCAGAAGATCGCCGGACCGTCGTGAGCCTTCAGGAGAGGGAGAAGCCGCTTTTGGAGACACTCTTCCAAATACTCCTGGCCCTTCATGGTGCTTGCGGTAACGAAAGGTGTACTCCGCTTTCCGCAAGTACAAATCGCTTGCCAAATTAAGAACTTCTTTGTGAACTTCGACATCTTCTGTGTCCGGAGGTTCTCGGGAACGTCACATACAGGTTTTCTGGAATCTGGTTGAAGTCCGCCTTCACATATGTCTCGTCATCCATTACGCAGCAGTGTGGTTTCGTTAGCTTCTGGTCGTACAACTTTCGGGCACGCCTTTTTGTTACTGTATTCTGTTTCTCGTCACGGTTTGGGGACTACTGCAACTTTTTAACCACATTTCGAACTGAGGCGTTCGGTTTCCATTTAAAGACGTTTGTGATCGTTCTTGTTGACCAGACGGCTTTTTTGACGTAGGAATACGTCTGTGATTTCTATATAGGGGGTAAACTTTGTGAAAACCGAAAATGGAACATGTAGCGAAATTATGAAAGATTTTGAACATTAATAACTCAGCTGCCTCTGGACCAACTTCAATGATTTTATCACCAATCGATCAGAAATATTTTCACGCATCAATAACAATGCTTATTACTGATGAATTTACTCAAAAAACTATTGAAAAAGTGGCAATGTCAAGCATTGTCCAATGTACAAACAAAAATTGATAATTTTATCGCTGTTTTCAAGAAATGAACGTTCTTCCCAAACCCAGTCGTCATAATCGAGTACCATAACCAGCAAGCACATCATTCTGCTTTTACCTGAAAAGATTTAAAAGAGCGCTGCTGTCGAGCCTCAACTCATTTTCGCTTCGGACGGCGTGGTGAGCAGGCAGCAGAAGCAGTAATAACAGCAGTGGGAAGGTGGTGGCACGTTAGGCAGTCCATTCTTCTACCTAACAAGCAACAATGACTGGCCCTGGCAAAGAAGGAAAAAGTCTTGGTAAATAAGGCGTCAAGCGTCTCTTCGTGAAAACCGCCATCCGTCGTCTGGTTGGCCGTGGTGGTGTCAAGCGTATCTCCGGTCCGATCTTCGAAAAAACACAAGGTGTTCCTAGAAAGGAGATCCGTGTTTCTGTCATCTACACAGAACACGCCAAGCGTAAGCGGACATTGAAGCGACAGAGACGCACTCTGTACGGTTTCGGAGGTTTAATCATCACCAACTTTGGCAACAAACCGGCCCTTTCCAGGGCCAACAAGCTTCTGACAGTAAAGAGTTGGAATAGAATTTATCTGTGTCTGTTTATCCATATTCAGAACCACATGCCCCCAACGACCACACAAAATGCTCTCCAGAGTTGTAATCATGTAACAAAACTTGGAAGCAGGGTGCAAGTGATTTTGATCGATTCTTTTCATCAACTTTCTCTTTGAAAAAATGAAAAAAAGTAACAGCCCAAGTAACATTGCAGGTTTTATCATGGTTTTATAGCATTCTACAAGTCTAAATCATGGTCTACAGAACCCTAATAAAACCAAAATTGTTACTTTGGAGGTTGTATCCAAGGCACGACCGTAGATTTGACGTAGGATTACGAAAGGTAGTTTTGATGTCACAGTAAATGTATAGTATACCTAAATATTAAATTAATTTCTTAACTCATTATCAGAGAAAAAGTTCGATAGGTTGAAATTCGGAAGTAATATGAGAGTTCTATTTTTGAGGTGCTCTGTCGATGTCCATTTAGTACAAGTTACCTCTATGGTACAAGCCAATCGTGGACGGTATGTCTTGGATACAAGCTCTTACTCTTTAGTCAACTCTTTTTCAGTCATTTGTGGTCCTGAAAAGGACCGATGGGTTGGGAGCTTGAAACCCAGTTTAGAACAATGCTGTAGAAATTTGTCCTCGATGTTCTTGGAGATGATAGTGGTGCGGAAATTAAATATGTATTAGGGAAAACACATCAATCACAGAATCACGATGAGCAACTGAATACGATCAGCGGTTGAAGGCAGCCTTGATAGATAGCTGCTTGCGGGGACCCTTTCGTTGTGATGGTTGAGTAATGCTGAGCTATTAGGGTGTTCAACACGGATGAGGCTGGCAAACTGTAAGTTTTTTGGAAGGAAGGTGACGCACTTGGCATAGATGGCCCACTGCGACCCACGAAGATAGATCCCGATCAGTAGCGGTGAGGCTTCTTCCTCCTTCTTCGACGAATGGACGCTCACGTGAGTTACAGCTCGCTGCTTGCGGCCAGCTTTTCGTTGAGTACAACGTTCAACGGCACGCATCGAAAGCACTGTTGCTGCTGCTGCTGATGAACGACCGAACACCATCACACACGGTGATTGAATAAGCACCGGTCAGGGAGACAGGATCGGATACGATTTTGAAATCTGTGTTAGGGAAAGTGCTTTTTGCAGGCAATCGGTGATAATTTCGATCACCATTGTAACAGTTGGATATTTGTGTATTTTTCAATAGTAACCTATTGAAAATTAATAAAGTGTTCATTTTAGCAGATTGGTAAATAAATTTCCAATCGTTTGGCTTGTTTAGAATTAAAATTCATCTGCTATTGACAGAGTTATATGTGGTCAAAACCTGACCTCTTTTCGTTATGCGGTCGATTTTGTTTTTTTTTTAATTGCACCCCCAATATGTTGCCGAAAGACGTAATCCTACGTCAAAAATACTACAAATTTGGTACGCCTAAAATTCAAAACAGAAAGAGTTAAGATAATTGATGATTGATCACTGCTCTTTACATTTGTTCAGTCCACTAGCGGTTCTACGTCAAGCTTCCGTTCGTGCCCCTAGGCACAGACCGTTCTACTTTTTCCGGATCTTCGGTTCCGATCAACAGTCAGACGTTCTTCGGACCGTTCTTTGATACCAGACACCGTGGAATTCGTGATTCCTAACTTTAATCTGAAGGCACGATGCGACAGATCTTTATTCTCAAAGTACTCGTGCAAAACTTTTTCGGGCACATACGTCGTCATTTTGAAAACTTTTGCGCACCTGATGAAATCAACTCGCAGAGTGTACAAAATACACATCAAACTATGGGTACGCAAAATTTCAATCAATTTTACCCAACGGATCAAAAGTTAGAGCAATTTGAGTGTGTGTGGATTTTAAACGGTACATACTTTAGCATACATTTAAACAGCGAAAAAATGATAAACGTGTAGGGTAGAGAACTACTTCGGCCTAATCGCCCATTTTGGGCCTATCGAGAAGAAAACTTCAAATAAATCCATGATTTCAGAGTTAACAAGTCAATTATGCGTTTGGTACGATACTTTAGTTAATAAGCTACCGAACGAAGTCAATGAGAACGCGTGGTATGAAAGTTTGCACCCATTATTCCCAAAAACAAAAGAAGCGCTCCGACCGAATCCATTTTTATCTTCATCCGATAGGCCGAAGTGAATTCATTGGCGTTTCAATTACGTTTCAATGCGTTAGGCCGAGTTTAGAATCCGTAGGCCGAGTTTGGTGTCAAGAAGCAGTGTTAGACTTTTGACAATATCTCAACAATTGGTTTCTCGTTTTCAAATCTTATGGTACGTACGGAAAGGTAAATAAATTTGGAAACCATCAGTGATAATAACATTCTGTTTGGTGCTAAACTGATCTAGATTAAGAATGACTAAGTGCGGGTTGTGCTTAATAGGCCGGAAATGGGGTATTTAACCCTATGTTATGTCAACTGGGAGCCTCTTGCATGAATCTCTGCGTATTAATACACTTCACTTAAGTGGACGCCACACACATCAATATATTGATTTGAAGGGGATATAATGACAATACTATTTATGATTTAAAGTGCACCCCACACGACAGAAGTAACGTCAATATTTCCAGCAATATTTTGATTTCAATATTTTCAACCATTGTAACGTCTTATTTTGAAAATAGGTTATTGGACCGGGTGTCATGAAATGTAAACGTTGTTTGTCTCAAAGTTGTAAAAGAGATCAAATTTTTCTAGAGTATACCATAAACGAAATGACAGATGACTAATTGACAAAGAAATCAATTAAAATAATGTGGTTCATAGTTGAAGATGCTAATTTCAAATAACAGACTGAAGTGGTAATTTTTATACGATAGATGAGGAGATTAAAGTATAGAATTGATAATTCCGTTTAGAGTACGGCAGTGTGAAAATTGCTTATAGAGAGTAGAAAGCGAGCTAGACAACATTTAGGAAGGTACATAGCAGTTTTTTCATCTCTCTTTAACAAACTCCCCCTTTTGGAGAGGGATGGTGAGGGGTGAACCAGATACTGATAAATTTTTGACATCTACTCATTAAGCCCGTTCCGTAGATACGGGGATAGTTTCAGCATACCGGAGGTCACCACCTTGGATTCTGGTTCGCCATCTTTGATCTCAAAACTGCTCCTCATGTCGATTTTGTACTTGTACTCGTCGATCCAATCCCGTAGATTTACCATTTTGTTTGTCTAAATTTCCCGGATATTGATTTTTGAGATCTACTCGTCCAGCCCGTTCCGTAGATACCCAAATTTTAACGTCTACGAGGCATTTTCACAAACCGGAAGTCACTATCTTGGATTCCGGTCCGCCACTTTGGATATCAAAACTGCTCCGGATGTCGATTTTTGACATCTACTCGTCGAGCCCGTTCCATAAATATCAAAATTGTAGGGTCTACGAGGCATTTTAGCATACCGGAAGTCGCCACGTTGTATTCCGGTCTGCCACATTGAATCTCAAAACTGCTCCGAATATAGATTTTTAACTTCTACTCGTCGAGCATGTTCCGTCGATACCCACATTGAATGGTCTTCAAAGACATTTTAGCATACCGGAAGTCACCAAATTGTGTTAATGTCCGCCATCTTAAATCTCAAAGCTGCACCAAATGTCGATTTTTGACGTCTACTCATCGTCCCCGTTTCGTAGTTACCCGTAGTTACTGTAGGGTATCCGAAGTCACCATATTGAATTCCGCTCCACCATCTTGGATCTTAAAAGTACTCCGGATGTTGATTTTTGACGTCTAATCGTCGAGCACGTTCCGTAGATACCCATATTGTAGGGTGTCCCGAGACATTTTAGCATACCGGAAGTCGCTACGTTGTATTCCGGTCCACCATCTTGGAACTCAAAACTGCACCAGATATCGATTCGTGGCATCTACTCGTCAAACGCGTTCCGTAGATACCCATATTGTAGGGTCTTCCGAGGGATTTTCATAAACCGGAAATCACCACATTGGATTCCGTTCTGTCATCTTCACACTTATATTTTTTGCCGAGATTGGCACCACCGAGCAGCTCGGCAGATTTGAGATGCTTCCGTAGAACCTGCTTGATAATAGCCCAGTATTTTTCGATGGGCCTTAGTTCCGGTGCGTTTGGGGGGGGGGGGGGGGGGAGGGTGTCCCCCGGAAGTCCGCATTGGCTTCGTCAGCATCTGGATGTACAGTTTCCGGGCCCGTGACTTTCCCACCGTATTTTGCCGTTCGTCACGATTTGGAGCCTTCTGCACTTTGTACGTATGCAGTCCCTCCCGGTCTTTGGCTCTCTGAACGAAGACTTGGACAGATTCAACTTGTTGGCAACATCCCTGACTGAAGCATTGGGATTCCGCTTAAACGCTTTCACGACACGCTTGTGATCCTGATCACTAATAGAACATCCATTCTGAACGCATTTTTCCTTCAGTTGGATGCTCAGAGTTTCGTAGTAATGTTTAATCACACGACTCACCGTTGACCGCACGATTCCTAGTTGTTTTCCCGATGAGAGAGTTGAGGATTTTCCAGGTGCTTGCGCAAAATCAATTCGCGACGTTGCTTTTCGGGTGACGTAATTTTTTCCAACTTTCGAAAAACTGACAGCGATAAAAATACAGTGTAAACAATACACTCTAAACTACTTCTACCCCAATTTCTAAGAGAAAATACCCAATGGGTAATTTTCTACAGCGTTTTTCCGTGATGCAATTTGATGTGGGACACCCAGTATGCGTAGCAACTAGAGTTTGTTATTCAGAATAAATATTCATTCCACTACTATCGTTCAAACCTATAACACGTACTTTTACTTTGCTATATGTTATGGGCCCAGGATGGTGGCCATAACTGGAAGTTCTGAAGAAGTATTACCAACAATTAATACGAAACTAACGATTTATATTGGCTCACTAGCCTATTGGTCCCAAGCAAACGATTAACGCATCCCATTCTAGTCGAAACTCTAGTACTACACGATGTTTGTTTTGATTCGCTATGAAAGTTTGACAGATAAATGAGGGGTTAGAGGATTTTCCTATGTTTCGAGGGGTGAATCGATTAGCTTGGGACCGAAGATAGTACCAGAGCTGAGCCAAAAAGTTGAGCACGTTATTTCGGGACCTCTATGGTAATACCCCATTCACATTACAGCCTATATCACGTAATATAGGCTGTCTTGCAATGAGCATTCATACATCTAGTTTTCACTGGAAATCCTATGTATGAATGCTCATTGCAAGACAGCCTATATTACATGATGTAAGCCATAGTCTGTACGGGGTATAAAATCATTAATCAATGCTGTCCTAGATCGATCCTACAAAATAATCAAAAGCGGTTTACGGAGCTGGCAACCACCATGGCAGATTTGGATAAGGCTAACGTTCTCTAATAGTAAAACAGAATTTAAAGTTTTCCCTCGCAAACATAATCCTCCGAGAGCTGAATACGAAAAGGCTCTTCTTGCGAACAAACATCCCCACCGACGAATGTCCCTATTTGGAACCATTTACAGTTTCAAGGCATCACTCAATTATTGGGAAATGGGGCGTCCTAGGTGTGAAGTTCCTACAAACACGAAAGTGAGAAAGATAAATGGTTATGGCACTTTGGAGAGTTACTTTCGGCAAACAAAAACATCGGATCTGCACCCACACTGTGTTGTCGCTGTCGTCGTAACCGTCGGTTGGTGATAGGTAAATATAGGTTCGTGACGAACGTGGGAGCAAAAAGCAGCAGCAGGAGCTGGTTTCATCCAACTTTTTTTTTCGTTAATGGTTTTGTTATTTAGATTCCTGCTTTTGAGCAAAAAAAAATTGTTGCAAAGTGCTTGAAAGCATGTCAATTTACTGCTTCCCGTCACGTGCCACTATTTTTTTTTCGTGTGAAGAAAAATAAATACCGATCTCGATTGAAACAGGCGGTAATCCATCTCTATTGGAGATCGGGGGAAAAAAGGCAAACAACGGTCAAACTTGATGGAAGAACTAAAGTTTAATTATACATTTCTTGTTACGTCCGTTCCCGGGCGGATAGCAAAGTTTAAGTACAACAATTACCTCTTGCGTTCGGCTACTTACAGAGAGTGAAGTTCCACTGAAGACGTTCCATCAGCTGAGGGGGAAACGTTTCCTCCCACTCGTATCGTCATTTTTAGCTGCCTCTTTCAATCACATTTTTCTTCAGGAACTTTATTTTTTTTTTGCTTCATCCACATCCTTTCCCTTTACGATCGAGCAAAGTGTGGAACATTTTCCACTTCCTCGTGTTTGCCCTCGCTTCCGGGAGCTGTTAAGAGGAAAAGTCAATAAGGAGTACTTTTTCTATTAGAATTGATTGAAATTGTTTCCCATCGGGTGTGGTGGAATTTTCCCGACTTTCTTCGGCTTCCTTCTTTTATTAGTTATGGATTATCTGACCATGGAGATGGTGTCCGGATGATACAGCATTGGAAGAAAAAAACTCAATCGAATCGATTTTCTGCGGCACCGGAGGCCCGGAGGGATGCAATGACGAATTCATCCAAAATAATGCACCGTCATAAGCACTGAAAATGTTGTGGCTTCCAAGCTTATTTGCTTCGTCATTGCAGTTCGGAGTTCAACTCACTCAAAATGGAATATTCAGCCACTTGCCAACAACCACTTGATTGCAGTGGAAGAATTTTCGGAAAGCTTCCCTGAGTCATTCTTGAGTTCCATCCCGGATGAAAGGTAAACGAAATCAAATATTTACTGCCACTGGGTTTGAGATCGTCTTTTCCGACCCATGCGCTCCTAGTCAGAATGATCATGCCCAAAGCGAAAGTAAATTTATCCTTGCGGTCAATGTGTGCCCGGTGCGGGCCACTGCTGGCACGGAAGCATTCTTGTCTTTTCGCTACGTTTTGGAATGGATCCAATCTCGGCACTGTGTGTTCCGAATCTAGTTGTAATGCGTCAATTTTCAAGTCAGCAAATTTCAGTTGATTCATTTTTGATCCGTCAATTTTCGTTTGGTCAATTTTGTTATCTTCTAACTGGTCAATTTTTACTTGGTCAGTGTTGCTCATCCAACGAATAGAAAGGTCAGCTGCGAAATTTTGAACGAATTCATCTGAATACTTTTAATTCCAAATTTTTGCCGAAACAAATTTGCAGACTGTCCCTTATAAGCTGGGTTTAGACTAGACAAGTCAAATCAAGACCAACAATTGAAATGGCCTTAACTCCATTTTGTAAACAAACCTTGTAAGGCCATTTTCTCGCGATCCTGGAACACGGATCTCGGAAGTTTTATAAGTAACCTGCAGCATATCGTATGGAGTCCATCATCAGAAGCCTCTTTACAAACATACGAGCTAAAAACCGTTACACCGTTACACCGTACACGTTACACCGCTACACGAGTGCTGCAGCAACTGGCTGATGACGAGCAAACCGACTTCCCCGAAGCTGCCAACGTTCTTTGTAAGGACTTCCACGTCGACGACCTGTTTTCCGGAGCGAACACGGTAGAAGAAGCAATCGCTCTACGAAAGCAGCTAGAATCTCTTCTCAAAAGAGGAGGTTTCGAACTACGAAAATGGGCATCAAACGAACCTGCGATTGTAGAAGACGTCCCGACCGAGAACAGGGCTCTCAAGTCATCAGTTGACCTCGACAGGGATCAATGCATCAAAACACTTGGGCTGCACTGGGAGCCAGCCACCGACGTTCTTCGCTACAAGACTCAACTTCCTTCGACCTCCACTACCGAAGCTCTGACGAAACGTGTCGCACTCTCGCATATAGCACGCTTATTCGACCCACTAGGACTAGTTGGACCGGTCGTAACCACAGCGAAAATCTTCATGTAGGCCATTTGGTCACTTGTGGACGATGAAGGAGCTGGGATAAAGAACTTCCATCAGCTTTCAAAACTCGTTGGGAATCGTACCAGTCGCAACTTCCTTGCCTCCACGCACTACGTGTGCAGCGTTGCGTTCTATTTCCGTCACCAACGTCACTGCAGTTCCACATCTTCACCGACGCCTCCGATCACGCAAACGGTGCGTGTATCTAAATTCGATCAACGAACACTAATGGTTGCGTCAAGGTAGCGCTCCTGGCCTCCAAATCAAAGGTCGCCCCTCTCAAGAAGCAGAGCATTCCGCGACTCCAACTGTGCGGTGCACTCGTTGGCGCTCAACTCTACGAGAAGGTAATGAAATCTCTTCAACTGACAGCGGACACATTTTTCTGGGTCGATTCCACTGTAGTCCTCTGCTGGCTGAAATCTTCTCCCTCTACATGGACAACATTCGTGGCGAACCGTGTATCGAAAATCCAGCTTGCTACCGAAAACTGCTCGTGGAATCACGTCGCCGGAATACAGAACCCAGCGGATCTCATCTCTAGGGGAACGACAGCAGACAATCTCATCGAAAGCAGTCTCTGGTGGAACGGTCCCGACTGGCTGTATGGCCAATAGCAACCAAATCCAACACTAATCAACCCGAAGAAGCTCTGCGAGAAACCAAGAAGTCGCTCTTTACTGCTGGTAAAGCTGTTGAAGAACCGTCATTCATCGATGAGCACGTTGGAAAGTTCTCCAACTACGCACGCATGCTACGGATTACGGCATACTGTCTTCGGTTTCTGCAAAACTGTCGGCTTAAAACCACTCAGCGTCAAGCAAGTACCTTTCTCACAACGGAGGATCTCATCAAGGCGGAATCGACGCTAATCAAGCTAGTGCAGCAACAATGTTTTGGCAGCGAACGACAACAACTACTACAACGACAACCTGTACCAGCTAAATCTCGTCTTCGATGGTTTCATCCTTTTCTCGACAACAATCAAGTTCTTCGAATCGGCGTACGACTTAGCAACTCGCAACTTTCGTTCGACAATAAGCATCCCGTCATCCTACCATCGTCACACGCATTCTCATCTTCACGCAGCGCCACAACTTCTTCTCACGCTTCTTCGTCTCCGGTATTGGATCATAGGGGCCAGGGATCTCGTCAAGCGGATGGTCCATAGCTGCGTCGTTTGCTTCCGGAACCGTCCTAAAATGATAGAGCAATTTATGGCAGAGTTACCTAATGCTCGTGTCACTGCAACCCGACCGTTCACCGTAACCGGCATCGACTACTGGGGGCCTATTCAAATCCAACCGCATCATCGACGAGCAGCACCGAGAAAGGCAAATGTGGCAGTTTTCGTGTGCTTCTGTACAAAAGCCGTGCATCTAGAACTGGTGGCGGATTTGAGCACAGCCAAGTTCATTCAAGCCTTGCGACGATTTGTCTCCCGGCGAGGTCTCTGTTTCGAAATCTACAGCGACAATAGACGAAATTTCGTAGGAGCTGCCAACGAACTATGTCGCCTACTTCGCAGCCAGGATCACAAAGCTGCAGTCGCCGAAGAATGCACGAAAAACGAAATCAAATGGCACTTCAATCCGCCGAAAGCATCTCACTTTGGTGGACTGTGGGAAGCAGCAATAGCATCGGCACAGAAACACTTTTTTCGAGTATTGGGACCTCGCACTTTGGCCTTCGACGACACTGAAACCATAGAGGTAACTCTAAGACCACTGGGTCCCGAAGAAAATCATTATTATTTTTGGCTCACTCAGTACCAGAACAACGGTCCCAAGCAGTCCCAAGCTATTTCACTCACCCCTGCATGTTCTGCATGAATCCACACACCCCTGATGTTATCTGTCAAACTTTCATAGCGAATCAAAACAAACATAGTGTATGTTAACAAAGTAGGCGTTGGATTGCTGTCTTGAACACTCCAATCAATTTTCTAGCGTTATTCCATATCAAGACACTGAAGAGAGCAGTCATACCAAGATAACTTTATCGTTAATAAAACTTGTTCATTGTTAAGTGTTGTCCTGGTTATTTCCTGTCCGCCCCATCCGCACCGTATTCCTTTAGGTTATGGGCTCGTCTACGAAGGAAGGCTCTGGAATTCCGCAGCTAAACGGATCGAACTTTGAGAACTGGCGTTTTCGCGTTCAACTCTACCTGGATGCGGCGGAAGTTTCAGAAGCGCTTACGGGGCAAGTTCCTGGTGCAACGGATGCTGGAAGAGCGAAGTTTATGCAGACAGATCGGAAAGCGAAGTCACTACTGGTCGGATTCCTTTCCGATGAATGTCTTGGCATAGTACGGGACAAGGAGACGGCTCGCGATATGTGAAAGGCACTCGAAGACACCTTCGCGAAGAAGTCTGTGGCAAGTCAGACTCTGTTACGGAAGCAACTGGCAAGACTTCGGATGAAGGAGGGTACTTCAATGCGGCATCATTTCCAGCAGTTCGACGACATCGTACGGCAACTCAAGACCGCTGGTGCGAAATTGGAGGAGAACGATACGGTATCACAGTTATTTTTGACCCTTCCCGACAGCTACGACTCCATGGTAACAGCTTTAGAGAATATAAACGAAAAGGACCTGACGTTGGAAACCGTGAAGCAACGATTGTTGGCGGAGGAATCCAAGCGGTCTAATCGGATGAAAGATTCTTGTGAAGATAAGAGTGCAGCGTTTGTCGGAGGACGAAATAAGAAGGCCAAAAAGTTTACCGGAAAATGCCATCGTTGCGGAAAGGTGGGACATATGCAAAAAGATTGCTATGTTAAGAAGCCAGAAGGTAAGGTGAATGCGGCCGTTAACAGCAAATCAGTTTCATTCATGGTGAACAAGATGCCGACGAAGACGGAACATAAGAGGTCAGTTTTCGTTGTGGATTCTGGATGCAGCGACCATCTGGTGAACACTTTGGAATGCATGCAGTCGGTGAGGAAACTCAAACAACCGTTCGTGATCGATGTAGCCATAGATGGTGTTTCAATTATCGGAAACTACGAAGGTGAAGTTACTGGACTATCAAGAGAAGGTGTGAAGTTTGAAATGAAAAATGTGATTTTCGTGCCCGAGCTGAGAGGAAACCTGCTATCCGTGAAGAAGATGTCCCAAGCGGGAATCGACGTACTATTCACAAGCCGTGGTGGAAAGCATCAAGCGATGATGAAAAAGAATGACTCAGTAATTGGAGTAGCGCATCTACGAGGTAATTTGTACGAATTGGATTTAAACTTGGACGTGTCAGGAGCTACCGCAAATCTATGCGCATCGGACGCTGGAAAACTCTGGCATCGTCGTTTGGGTCACGCCAGTCAGACCACGATGAACACGTTGGCCCGGTATAGTGTGGCGGAAGGATTTGGTCCGAAGGTCAATGCTATCGGGTTCTGTGACACTTGCGTGCTCGGTAAGCAATGCAGAGAACCCTTCGACGGAACTCGTGAAAGAGCTAGTCGTCTACTAGAGCGGATTCACTCGGACGTGTGTGGACCAATCAATCCTCCGGCCTGGGATGGATCGAAGTATTTTGTTTCATTCATCGACGATTATAGTCACTTTGCGTGTATCTATGTGATGAAGAAGAAGTCCGAGGTTTTTGGTCGTTTTCAAGAATACGAAGCGATGGTGACCGCCCAGTTCGAAAAACGAATCAGCAAGCTAACCGTGGATCAAGGGCGTGAGTACGGCTCTAAGGAACAAGAAGCATTCTACAAGCGAAAGGGGATTCAAATCCAGCCAACCGTAGCATATTCTCCGCAACAGAACGGAGTTGCCGAGAGGTTCAATCGAACGCTAATTGAAAAGGTAAGGACAATGCTGATCGACTCGAATATGCCCAAGTACATGTGGTCGGAAGCATTATTATTATTTAACTTTATTAAAGAGGCTTTCAGCCTTGGGCTGGTTCGCCTCCAAGCTGGTCGGAAGCAGTGCTTACCGGTACGTATATAATAAATCGTTGCCCTACTGCTGCTCTATCGGACAACCGTACGCCTGCTGAGTATTGGACCGGTGTGAAACCTGATCTATCGAAATTGAGGATTTTTGGATGCAAAGCATTTGCGTGGGTGCCAGGTCAACTCCGGAAAAAGCTGGACAACAAGAGTCGCGAGGTGGTGATGGTGGGCTATGCTCCCAACGGATACCGCCTTTGGGATAGAACGTCAAGAAAAATCCTCGTAGCCCGTGACATCAAATTTGACGAGAATTCATTACCGTACGCTTTTGAAGACAGTCAAGATTCGAGGGTACCGTTGGTTATTCCAATGCTGTATCCGGCCGTCGAAGATGACCAGCAAGCTGAATTGGAAGAGCAGCCAGATGACCAGCAAGTTGAGTTCGAAGACGCGATGCCTGTGCTAAGTGATGACGAGGATGAGGTAGAACTAGACGAACAACCTGAGGAGCAACTTGAAAAACCTGGGGCGCTCCCTTCACAATCAAGAGGTGAACACTGTTCAGAGTCAAACATTAGGCGTGGTGAACGGGAGCGCAGGCTCCCAGATTTCCCGGATTCGTACGATGAAATCAACGCGCGGAATGACCAAAAACTGTGGCTGGATGCAATCGATGAAGAACTGAAATCCCTGGAGGCCAACAAGGTATGGGAATTGGTGCCATGCCCAACCGGCGTCAAACCGCTGCAGTCAAAGTGGATCTTCCGCACGAAAGAGGATGAAGAAGGAAACCCTGTGCTCTATAAAGCAAGGTTGGTCGTCAAAGGTTTCTTGCAGAAAGCCGGTTTGGACTACAACGAAACCTACGCACCTGTGGCGAAGCTGACGACAATCCGTATTGTGCTGGCTGTCGGTGTTCAAAAAGGGTTCCATTTCCACCAAATGGATGTGAAGACGGCGTTTCTTCACGGTGAGCTGCAAGAGAAAATATTCATGGCGGTTCCGAACGGCGTCAAGGCGAGAGCTGGCACGGTGTGCAAATTGAAAAAGAGTCTGTATGGCTTGAAACAGTCCCCTCGCTGCTGGAACTCGAAGTTCAATCAAGCGCTGCTGAAGTTAGGTTTTATTCGTTCCAAGCACGATTATTGCCTTTACACCCGTACCGACGAGAGGGGGGAAGATGCCATTTTCGTCGTACTATATGTTGATGACCTTCTCATAGCGGGAGCGAAGCTGTCAACAATTTTGAAATTGAAGAACGAATTATCCCGGATGTTCGCCATGACCGACTGTGGAGAGCTTAGCCAATTTCCTTGGCATGAAGATACGCTACAATCGACAAGACGGAAAGATGATGCTGTCTCAAGAAGCAAGCCTAGAAAAGATCTTCCAGAAGTTTGGCATGTTGGAATGCAATCCTACAAGGACCCCGATGGAGAAAGGGTTGCAGCTTTATCGTCAAGTTTCCGAAGCTAATGGAGTACCGTATCGTGAGCTACTGGGAAGTTTAATGTACGTGATGGTATCAACGAGATCGGACATTTGCTATCCTGTCGGGTTCCTGGGGAGATTCCAAGCTCAACCCGGACAACAGCACTGGACCGCGCTCAAGCGAGTAGTGCGTTACCTGAGAGGGACGGATGTTCAAGCAAAACCACTAGTTGGGTTCGCGGATGCAGACTGGGCTACCGATACCGAGGACAGGAAGTCAGTGAGCGGATTTGTCTTCCAGGTGTTTGGATCGACTGTTGCCTGGTCTAGTAAAAAACAAACGACGGTCGCCACTTCATCAAGTGAAGCAGAGTATGTGGCGTTAAGCGCTGCAGCATCGGAAGCAATATGGTTGATTGGTGTCCTAGGCGATTTGGGTGAAAAGCAGATCGAGCCAGTTGCCATATATGAAGACAATCATGGGTGCATCGGCATGGCTAAGAACGTGGAGAGTAAGAGAGTGAAGCATATTGATATCAAACATCATTTTCTTCGGGATCTTGTCACCGCTGGGAAGCTGCTGATAGAACCAATTGCAAGTGAGAACCAATTAGCTGACTTCTTTACCAAGTCCTTGGACGCTGGCAGATTCGAGGAATTAAGGACGAAGCTAGGAGTATCCAAACGAGAGGGGGTGTTAACAAAGTAGGCGTTGGATTGCTGTCTTGAACACTCCAATCAATTTTCTAGCGTTATTCCATATCAAGACACTGAAGAGAGCAGTCATACCAAGATAACTTTATCGTTAATAAAACTTGTTCATTGTTAAGTGTTGTCCTGGTTATTTCCTGTCCGCCCCATTGACGAGTGCACCGATGAATTTGAGTTCACTCACTCGACAAAAAGTGACACAACAGCGGGGCCCTGTTTACTGAAAATGAACATATATGTGTTCATTTTTAGTAAACAGGGCCCCGCTGTTGTGTCACTTTTTGTCGAGTGAGTGAACTCAAATCCATCCGTGCACTCGTCAATGTGTAGTGTAGTAATAGAATTTCAACTAGAATAGGGTACGTTAATCGTTTGCTTGGGACCAATAGGCTACTAAAGTGGTGAGCCAATTTAAAATTGTTAGTTTCGTATTGATTGTTGCTGAAACCCTTCTCGCTCAAATCGAATGCTGCTTAAATTCCAGGCCAATCGTTCCATTCAGCGACGATCCAAGCGATTTTGAGGCGCTCACACCCGGCCACTTTCTAACTGGTTCCGCCTTGAAAGCTGTGCCGGACTTCGATTATTCTTCAGTTCCGTACAATCGTCTTCGTCACTTTCAGCAGACTCAAAAAATCCTCCAAGATTTGGGGCAGAGATGGCACACTGAATATTTGACAACTCTCCAGCCACGAACGAAGTTTATAAATCCATCTACCACAATTGAAACTGGACGGCTGGTCATCATCAAGGACGAGAATGCTCCTCCCATGCGCTGGGGAACAGCTCGAATAGTCGAATTACACCCTGGGACCGATGGAATCGTTCGTGTCGTCACTCTCCAAACATCGCACGGAAAATTCACTCGACCGGTGTCCAAAATATGCTTGCTGCCGATCACATCATCACCATCTAATGAAACCAATCCATCTCCGTCGTAAAATTCGTCACCATCCGAAGAATCTCCATCCAGCCATCAATAATCGAAGCCATCAGTCAACTCGAACTCCCGCGATGAGAACCTGCAATTAGCTAATGCGAAGCAAGCGAACGACAATTAACATCAACAATCAACAATCGGCATACGGTAATCCGATAATGAGATGACGTTATCACCAAAACATCGATCACGGAAAACCGAAACTACCCAATGGAAGGAACAACTGAAGCATTTCAGCGAGGATTGTTCAGAATTACGATTTCTGAAGGGGCCAGAATGTTCGTGCATCAACATTATACATATATTATATATTCAGCACAAATGCACATCGCAGAGCCATCTACTTGCCAACCCACACTTCAAATCCATTGCCGACCTCCCGAACATCGTTAGACCGACCGACTCCGACAACTGTTGGCTGACATTAACGGCCCTTCGGGAACGGCAAGATGGAGAAAACCTTACTTCCGATCACCCCTCAGCTATTAAAGCTCGAGCCGTCGCGACTGTGCTCTCTTGGTTCCTGGACGTCAACGATACAAAATGTAAACAGTGAAGTTCTATTGATAGTGAAACTAGAGTAAAAATTGTATTGCATGAAGAATAAATGAATTCATGGTGAATTAAGTACAATTAAATAAAGTAGTTAGTAATTTGAGAAGAAGAAGAAGTGTTAGTGAATGCTTAATGGACTTACCTGCATCTGGAGCCGCCACCTGAAAACAAAACCAAGGGAAACTCGACTTACCTGCACCCGTGAACTGCTGCATCACCTGCTGCTCGTCTTTGTGCTATCGACAAACTGTTCAGAAGCTCTATGAACTGCTCGGAAGTTCAATGGAATTTTTGAAAGTTCTTTGGACTGCTCGGAAGTTCGATGAACTGGTGAAGGGGATGCTGAAACGAAATTAATACAAAAAAGCGGAAAAGAGAAGAGAGATTGTTAGTAGTGTGAACCTGTTGGAAGTTCTATGAATATGTCGGAAGTACAGTGAACCGGTTGGAAATTCTGTAAACTTCTAGGTAGTTCTGTGAAATTGTAGGAAGATAAGTGAACTTGGCGTAAGTTTTATGAACTTTTAGGAAAATTGGTGAACTTGTCGGAAATTTATTAAATTTGGAGAGTTAGGGTAAGTTACGAGCAATTAGAGTATTTACAGAATGAAGAGAATTTCGGAAATTTTAAGAATTTCGATAGCTTAAGGAATACGAAAGATTGAGAGAATTTTGAGAATTTATAGAGCTTAGATAATTTTAGAGAGCGTAGGGAATTTTGATTACTTTATGAATTTATTGAATCTGAAGAGTTGTATAGATTTGGAGTCAATTAGAGAATTTTGGAGAATATGGCGTGTTTAGAGAAATACGAGCTTTGAGAGTGTTCACATAATTTATAGAATTTATTGAACACAGATACTTTATAGATTTTAGAGTGGGTAGAGATTTGAGAGAAATTGGATAATTAAGAGTGTTTGGAGTATTAAAGTATTGAGAAAAATCAGATATTTTGGAAATTTTGGATTATGCAGCAATTGTAGAATTTTGGGGATTAAGAGAATGTAGAACATAGAGATTTTGGAAAGTTTAGATAATTTAAAGCATTAGTATTCAGGACCATGTGAACTCTATAGGTGCTATAGTTTCCACTTTGGTATTCAATGACTATGCTCTACAGCTTGGAGATTATAACCAGCCTTTGCTCCGGTGGAGTAAGTCGT
The DNA here is from genome assembly GCF_037179485.1 of Ochlerotatus camptorhynchus. Taxonomy (NCBI): domain Eukaryota; kingdom Metazoa; phylum Arthropoda; class Insecta; order Diptera; family Culicidae; genus Ochlerotatus; species Ochlerotatus camptorhynchus. Next base: position 238,188 of record NW_027040906.1, read on the forward strand.
ACGATAGATCTTTCCAGGTTGAGCCTCAATCGGTTCTATCGGCTGCTAGTTCAACGATTATCGACGGTTTCGCTTTACATGAGCTCACGCAGATCAATGGGTTATCAAATAGGATCGCTCGCTTTCTAGACCTTGTTCTGTCTAACGAAGCTGCAACTCTGGCATGCACCGTTTCGGAAGATCTTTCTTGAGGTAGACCACCCTGCTTTAGAGTCCTGATGAACCTCCCAGCGCCAATCGTTGGATTGTGAGGATTGTTCCGAGAATCATCGTACACTGGATTTCTGTCGAGCCGACTATGTTGCGATTATTGCTGCTATTTCCGGTATCGACTTGGTCGCCAGTTAGGATTAGCTGGATGTGTTGACGATGCCGTTGAATATTTCAGTCAAATGATTTGGTATACCATGGCTGAATTTGTACCTATTGCCCGCCCGCACCAAAATCACCGTGGTCTAACGGTCACTTGCGTCGACTGAAACGGTATAGGGCTAAATCGCTACGAAGATACTGCCAAAATCGTTCGTACATTATGAAGCAAGAGTTCAACCGCACAAGTAACGACTATAGGAAATGCAACAGATTCCTGTATCGACGATATGTCTTCCGTACGCAATCATCACGTTGCAGAAATCCAAAACTTTTCTGGGCGTTAGTAAACTCTAAAAATAAAGAAGTTGGTTTGCCATTGTGAGTTCATCTCGGTGAGCAAATCGCTGAATCTGAACCGGAGAAATGGCGTCTTTTTGCTCAACATTTCATGAGTTCGTTCAATGAATCCTTGGCCTCACCAAATCAAGTCGTGATTGCTATAAGCGATCCTCCAACAGATACATTTGAGCTCCGTTCGTTTCACGTCAGTGAACATAATCGTTTGCTGCCGGGCCAGACGGCATGCCTGCGTCCGTTCTGAAGCTGTGTTCGGAGTCGTTGCTCACTCCCTTGGTGAAGTTATTTAATCTGTCACTACAGCAGAGTAAATTTCCTGAGGCGTGGAAATTTTCGTTTATGTTTCCCGTCCCCAAGAAAGGCGATAAATGGAATGTCCAGAATTACAGAAGCATCACATCACTATTGTTCTGGATCGGACTTACGAGTGGACTGTAGGGCTCTATCCGTCCAGACCTCACTGTGTACTTGAGGTCACCGACCTCCACTTGACGTTCTTCAAATCTCGGTCACTGATCAAGAACCACTGGGTTTATTCCGCCACCGAATGAAGGGTAAACCTAACACCGGACTTGTTCGTTGTGTGGTAAGATTGAAACTAATTTATTATCTCTTATCGAACCTAGCTATGGTGATTGGTGATTTGTTGCGATTGGTTGTTGGTTTCCTCGGGAAAGGATATATGTAGTTTCTGTGTGTAGTCTTCCGAAAACTGGAACAACTTACCTCACACAGGCTATAGTGGTGCCTGAGAATCCTCCTTGGTGTAGCGCCTGTGGGGTAGAGTTCCTTTCGGGTGGATGCAGGTTGCGGCTTGTCCTCAAATGTGACGATTGACGGTAGAGCTGGCCGGGCCCATTGCCAACCGGACGAGTTGAGGTGACCTGGGGGTGATACCATGGCTTCCCCCCAGATGATACGGTAGCGTGGATGTTTGCTACCGAAGAGACAATGCGGATTAGTGCTTATCTTAACCAAGCGATGACACTGTGGTCAACGCAGGCGCCCTATGCGCCGAGAGTGGGAGTAGATGCTGTCTCCCATGTGAAACTGAACGGCTTCAGTGTTACCTTCTTTTACCAAGACAAGGGACTTGGACATACATGCACAAACGAAACTTGACGAGACTTGACCTTTCACCAATTGTTGACTGACGGATCGACCTTCGAACTTCCTAACTGGTGACCCAGTGGTTCGGATCGCACTCGTAGAGTGCTTAATCGTTTGAGCTTTGCTGTAATTGTTGGTTGTCCCAGATTGGTAAGGGACAGACCTTCGAGATACCTCTGTCGAAGCATCCGTCTTTGGTACGAACGGAGACGACACGAATATTGCCGTCGGATCCAGGGAATACCTTGATCACTCTGCCGAGATGCCACCTCAGTGGCGGTGCGTTTTCCTCCTTGAGCAGGACCATCGTGCCCACGACGATATTATCCTTCTGTCTAGTCCATTTCACACGGTTGTGCAGATCTGACAGATACTGCGTCTTGTACTTCTCCCAAAACTGCTGCGAGAGGCTTTGCGCTCGTTGCCACATCGACAATCGGTTGATTGACACATCTTTGAAGTCTGGATCCGCTATGGCTATGAGCGGCCGCTGCACTAAGAAGTGGCCTGGGGTTAGGGCTTCGTAGTCGTTTGGGTCACTGCTGATTGGTGTCATCGGCCTCGAGTTTAGAACCGCTTCGATTTGAGCTAAGGCTGTAAGCATCTCACCGTTGATCAAGGTTCGAAGCCCGACTGACTTCTTGAGGTGATTTTTGAACGACTTGACTTGTGCTTCCCACAAACCGCCAAAATTAGGAGTGCGAGGTGGGATGAACTTGAACTCGATGTCGTTGTTCGCTGCTTCTCTTACAACTGCGTCTTGAAATTGTTGTTTAAGCTCCTTTAGCTCACGATTCGCTCCCACGAAGGTCGTTGAGTTATCGCACATCACGAGTTGAGGCTTGCCGCGACGAGCGACAAATCGTCTGAATGCGGCGATAAATGCTTGCGTCGTCAAATCTGCCACGAGCTCTAGGTGGATTGCCTTCACAGCGAGACACACGAATATCGCTACATAGAATTTCACTGGGCTGGTTCGCCGATTGGGGTAGCTGATGAAGAACGGACCACAGTAGTCCATTCCAACCTTCAAAAATGGCGCCGACGGAGTGACACGCTCAACCGGAAGATCCGCCATTAGCTGCTCGACGACCTTTGGTTTTCTTCTGAAGCACACAACGCAATCGTGAATGACCTTTCTAGCCAAATTATGAGCGTTGGTTGGCCAGAACTTCGCACGAATACTCGAGATGAGCAACTGTTGTCCCGCATGGTAGTACGTGTTATGGTAATGTCTTGCGACAACAATAGCTAATGGATGGCGATAGTCTAGGATTACAGGATGTTTGCGATTCTCTGACACAGGTGCCTTGGAAAGACGACCACCAACGCGAATTACACCAGCTACTAGCTGTGGATTGAGCGATTTGATTCTGGAAGATGGTTTGACCTCTCCGTGCTTCTCGAGATCAAATACTTCTTCCGGGAAACAGTCTTGTTGGGCTAGGCGAACTAAAACTAGCATTGCTTGTTCTAGTTCTTCGTGCGACAGTGGTCCACTACGCCTCGCAAGCTGATCCGGAGACAGAGCGTTGAACTTGAAGCGAAGGAACCATGCCACGATACGTTGAAGCTTCAAGTATGATGATCGTAGCTCGAATATCTTGTTTGGTGGAGTTCCCTGCGTAGGGAACGCGGGCGTCGACCGTTCTTCGAGCAGTGCAGGATCAACTTCTTCGTCAGGCCTTTTGTTTGCTTGTGGCCAGAACCGTTGGTCCTGTGAAAGCCACTGTGGACCCTCGAACCATCGTTTTTCGTATTGGAGTTGAGTTGGTGACATCCCACGGGAGATCAAATCTGCTGGATTGTCGATCCCCGCAACATGATTCCAAATTCCACCTTGGGTGAGATGTTGGATCTCAGATACACGGTTTGCCACGAACACTTGCCAACGAGAGGGTGCTGACTCTAGCCAATGCTTGACAATGGTAGAATCCGTCCAGAAGTATGCAGTAGAAACAGCTTTCACTTGGACGAACTTCTCGTTGATGTGACTGAGCAAGAGAGCACCTGACAGCTCGAGACGGGGTATGGTCATTTTCTTCTTCTTCTGCTCAGTATTCTCCAGTGGGGCTACTCGTGACTTTGAGGTGATCAATCGAACTGTGATGGTTCCATCTGAGGCAACGCAACAGAGATATAGGCATGCTCCGTATGCTAATGAGGACGCATCGCTGAATCCGTGCAGCTGTACGGAAATGCAGTCATTGCTGAATCCAATCCAGCGAGGTATGGTTAGGGTTTCAAGCGCTACCAGATTTTGCTTGTATTCCTTCCACATTTCTTGAATCGAACCTTCTAAAAGATCATCCCAGCCGCAGTTGAGTTTCCAGAGATTCTGCATGAAGATTTTTGCCTGCACTACTATCAGTCCGACCAACCCTAGCGGATCGAATAGGCATGCCGCATCGGAGTGAATGCTTCGTTTTGTTATTGGTGAGGAATCCGACTTCCAGTTGAGAAAAATGAAGTCGAATTCATCGGACCTTATGTTGCACCGTAGCCCCAGCGTCTTCACTATAGCATTTAATGCATCAAACTCTAGGTCGGAACGCTCATCTCGAAGTTGCTTTGGAATCCTCTGGAGTAGCTCTGGTGAGTTCGAGTTCCATTTTCGTAGAATGAACCCTGCTGAATTTGTGACTTCCGTGACCTGCTTCACTAATTCCATTGCTTCCTCGATACTATCCGCTCCCGAAAGCATGTCGTCGACATACAAGTCATGTTGAATGACCTCAGACGCAGCAGGGTGAGTCGTTGCACAATCCTCGCCAAGCCTTTTCAAGCATCTTGTCGCTAAATATGGTGCACTATCTGTTCCGTAAGTGACAGTTGTGAGTTCGTACACCATGATTGACTGACCTTTCGAATCACGCCATACAATTTTGTGAAAAGGGTGATCCTGCAGCTGTGTGAGTACCATCCTGTACATTTTTGCTACGTCCGCGACGGCAGCAATTCGACGCAAACGGAACCGTTCCAAGATTGCTAGCAGCGGATCCTGTACTACTGGCCCCACCATTAACGCGTCGTTCAGTGAGACCCCAGTTGAAGTACGACACGACGCGTCGAACACAACACGAAGCTTAGTGGTCGTGCTGTCCGGTCGCAATACTGCGTGGTGCGGTAGATAAGAACCTTTATCGTGACTCTCCTCTGTTACTTGCTTCATATGTCCCATCAGGAGGTTCTCATGAATGAACTTAGTGTACATTTCTTTTATTTCTTGATTACTGTCCAGCCGCCTCTCGAGACTCAGGAACCTCTTCATGGCAATATTTTTCGATTCCCCCAATCTCTCCATTATGTGCTCCTTCCTTGGTAGTGCAACGACGAATCTGCCTTCTTCGTTCCGAGTCGTCGTTTTGTTGAAAAACTCCTCACATGCTGTTTCTTCAACCGAATTTGTGCTGTTACATGGCATGTCTCCAATTCCCAGAATCTTGCGATCATTTCTTGAAGATCTACCGTCGAGCTAACGAATGTTGATGTCTTTGGAATGGTTGCTGGAACTTCTGGTACCTTTCCGGACACGATCCAGCCGAAAACAGTTTCTTGCATAGTGGGACCGTCGGCCGAAAGCTTCCTCCTTCCCGCAGTGAGCAGATCGAAATAGAATTCTGCTCCAATAATCATGTCAACGGGACCAGGCTCTCCAAATGTTGGATCAGCTAACACGATATCCGTTGGTAATTTCACTCGGCTTACTTCCACGGGGCTAATCGGCAGTATTCGGGTAATCTTTGGCAATACATGGAATATCATATCCTCTTCGAATGCCGAAATTGTTGCTAATCGTGGTTGGATTTTAGCTTCCACGGACTTCGTCGATGTTACGCTTCCATTGCCAATTCCTTGTACTTTCAGAAACGCTGGAGTTTCGCGTAACTTCAGCTTCTTCCAGAAATTGATCGTCACGTAGCAAAACTCTGAACATGAGTCCAGTAGCGTTCGTGCGTACGAAACATTCCCGAACTGATCTTGCACACCAACAATCGCGGTTGACATTAGCACTTGTGGAAGAGATTGCGATTGCTTCACAGTTTTCAGAGTAATAGTGGCGTGTGGGTCTGTGGTGAGTGGTGGTGTTCTCCAGTACACAACGAAAGGCTACCCTCAAGCAGCTAGCTATCAAGGCTGCCCTCAACCGCTGATCGGATTCAGTTCCAATAACCGTGTGTGGTGGTGTCCGGTCGTCGGCATCTTTAGCAACAGCAGCAGTGTTTTCGGCACGTGACGTTGAACATTGTTCTCAAGTACACAACGAAAGACTGCCTGCAAGCAGCGAGTTGTAGCCCACATGAGCATCCATAGAAGGAGGAAGAAGCCGCACCGCTATTGATCGGAATCAGTAGCTCTTCGTGAGTCGCTGTGGGCCATCTATGCCAAGCGCGTCATCCTCATTCCAAACAACATACAGCTCACCAGTCCTAGCTGTATTTGTATAAGAGTATTTTTTGGACATTTCAAGCTGAACATTGCATTAGATCCGTAGTAACATTGATCGATTCTTTTAGTCGACTTTCTCTTTCGTTAATAACTTGAGCACAGAACCGTTTCTTGATGTGTTTGTCTTATAAGATGCTAGATAAAAGTTTCTGTTTTTAATTTGAGTGCTGAAAATACATCGGAATGTCTTTACATGGCCGTGGGGATGCAAAGAGAAGGTCGACGAAGAGAATCTGTCAATGTTACTTAGGACCTAATGCAATGTTCAGCTTGATTCGTCAAGGTCATCAATCGGATGTCAGCTTCCATATCAAGATAGAGCTGAAATTAGGTCGTAACAGCTTTTGTAAACAATGACTTCTTTCGATGATGTCTTAAAAGGCAAGGCTCACATATACAAATCAATGTCACCATCAGGTAGGGTAAGACTTCCCCTACCAGGCGTAATGTTGGTTTGCGTGGGCGTGCCTTGAATTCCTAAAAAGTCATCGAGAGAAGTCATTGTTTACAAAAGCTGTTACGACCTAATTCCAGCTCTATCTAGATATGTTTAAATCAGAGTTCAAAATTTTCGCCTACTTAAGAAGAGAAACGTCATTTTTCACCTGCTAGAAGAACACAGCAGTTTTCGCGAGAAAAGCAACAGCGATTTATTTTTTTCGGAGAGCATGAGCGGCAGATAAATCGTTTCTTTTTCAGTGAATTCTTGATGCCGGATAATGATTTTTCACTTCTTTCATACACCTGAAAATTCACTTTCCGCACGCAAACGATGATCCGAAATTAAGAACCAAAACAACAGTTAGGACACATCCATAAATTACGTAGAATCTGAGGAGTAATGGAGAGGGAGTCTTAACATTTGTAACGGACCATGCATAATGTATAGAAAAAACGCCACGAAGGGGGAGGAGAAGGTCTAAAATTGGTAAGAAAATTGAGTCGTCATTTATGGATGACCATTATGATCTGCCGGACTGGTTGAAACCAATGAAATGCAAAAAGGTGTGGCTATATGAAATCGTTGTTCCTTTCGTTCTGCCGCTGTTTAAATGGATTACACAGTATGATGTCACGGACGGAATAACCATTTAATGAGAGGAAGAACAAAAGAGACCGCGAATTTTCAAGCCTCAACTGTTTACATCACATTGGGTTGGAGCCGAACAATTTGGGGTGGTATTTTTTTTTTTCGCTCTTGGTAGTTTTCAGAGCCAAATGGGTGGGTTTTGAAGAGAGATATTTTCGGATTATGTATGAGAGAGGATAATGAATCCTAATAAAAAAGAAGAGGATAATGTATGAGAGAGGATAATTATCGGTGAAAAAGGAGAGATGAAAATGTGAACGGTTCACAACTCACCGAAAAGTAGCCTGAGCAGCGAATCCAAACACATAAAGCTACCAACGATACAGACAATACGGTTGCTACGACTACCATGACAAACTCGCTCTGTAACATAGCTCGATCGGAGTGATAGAAGGATAATGATATATTGCTTGCCTGCTTTGTTGCAATATACACGGATGAGGACATTGCTTGATCTGAATCGAGAAAAGACATAACAAAAAAATTCCCATTAACACAAGTGTATCATCTTCGGCTTTACTTCGTGAAGCAGCTTGCCAACAATTTGCTCGTTTCCTTCTACCGCCCCGAGTGAGTTGTGTCGCACGGGCTGCTTGTCATGAAAAAGAAGGAAGAAGATTATATCATTATTGCTTTCCACTTCTGACATAGCGTTATCATTCGGTTCGTTGATCGTTTGTCATTTTGTCATTTGAATATATTTTTGATTCCTTGAGCCTGAGTGAGGAAATGCTTATCGTGCAGTTGAGTGAGAATTTCTATCTCTGTTTAAATCTAACATACTATGTACTTTAAGGCAACCTTGGGGGTGCAATTTCAAAAATCAAAGTCGTTCGCGGCATGACAGTGGTCTGATTTTTATCCAGAGATGATGGATTCTTAAACGGACATTTTTCTACGAACCTGTTAAAATTAAGATTTTATCATTTTTTAAAATGTCAGAACTGAAAATTGCACGAATGTGCAACAGTTACTATGATAGTTAAAATTTTCACCGATAGCCTGCGAAAAGCGATTTTCCTAACACAGATTTCAAAGTTGAATTCCTTCCGGTCTCACCAAACGGTGTTTAGTGGCGTTGACGGCACCGTCGAAAAATTTTCTCTTCCAGCAAATATTGACAGTTTTCTATGAGCATTTCCGGTAGCGTGAAAGGATAGTACAAAGTCCGCCATGTTTCACGCACAGTCTAACGTGGATTTTCTCATAGGAGTAAAGAGCTACAGAGTCGCCGTCAGTAAGTAAGTAAGTAAGTAAGTAAGTAAGTAAGTAAGTAAGTAAGTAAGTAAGTAAGTAAGTAAGTAAGTAAGTAAGTAAGTAAGTAAGTAAGTAAGTAAGTAAGTAAGTAAGTAAGTAAGTAAGTAAGTAAGTAAGTAAGTAAGTAAGTAAGTAAGTAAGTAAGTAAGTAAGTAAGTAAGTAAGTAAGTAAGTAAGTAAGTAAGTAAGTAAGTAAGTAAGTAAGTAAGTAAGTAAGTAAGTAAGTAAGTAAGTAAGTAAGTAAGTAAGTAAGTAAGTAAGTAAGTAAGTAAGTAAGTAAGTAAGTAAGTAAGTAAGTAAGTAAGTAAGTAAGTAAGTAAGTAAGTAAGTAAGTAAGTAAGTAAGTAAGTAAGTAAGTAAGTAAGTAAGTAAGTAAGTAAGTAAGTAAGTAAGTAAGTAAGTAAGTAAGTAAGTAAGTAAGTAAGTAAGTAAGTAAGTAAGTAAGTAAGTAAGTAAGTAAGTAAGTAAGTAAGTAAGTAAGTAAGTAAGTAAGTAAGTAAGTAAGTAAGTAAGTAAGTAAGTAAGTAAGTAAGTAAGTAAGTAAGTAAGTAAGTAAGTAAGTAAGTAAGTAAGTAAGTAAGTAAGTAAGTAAGTAAGTAAGTAAGTAAGTAAGTAAGTAAGTAAGTAAGTAAGTAAGTAAGTAAGTAAGTAAGTAAGTAAGTAAGTAAGTAAGTAAGTAAGTAAGTAAGTAAGTAAGTAAGTAAGTAAGTAAGTAAGTAAGTAAGTAAGTAAGTAAGTTAAGAAGATTTAGAGAACTTATAGAACATTAAAAAGTTAAGCGAATTTTGATAATTCGGAGAATGAAGCGAATTTTACGTGTTGGGGGAATTAAGCGCATTTTTAGAATTTAGAGAACTAGTAAATTTGATTTTTTTAAGAATTTGGTGGGGATTTAGAAGAATAAGAAAACATTGAGATTTTAGAGAATTTCGAAAATCTAGAAATTTTAGTGGGTAGAGAATTTAAATAATTTGTGAGAATTCAGTAATTATAGGGAACAAAAGGGAATTGAACGAGTTAAAAAAAGGATTCAGCATTCAGAAAAATTGTGGAATTTAAAGAATCGGGGAGCTACGAAATTATAGAGGATTGAAAAAACATACATTATTCAAAGAATTAAGGGGGTATTCCCAATCTTTTGCCTTTTTTCGGCCTGTTTTTCAATTAATTTTTTTTTTCAAGGAAAATGAATAGTAATGCGCCTAACTCTTTGGGATTCTTGTTTATTGAACATTAAAGTTTACAAATAAATTTTTTTCGACATAAAAAAAGACATTATTGACGTCACAAAATGGCGGCAAACAGACCCCTGTTCGCCGCAAACGCCTCGACGGGCGAAGACTTTTCTCTGGAACGGCTTCATCTGAAAAAGATTTCGTGATGAAATTAATAATCTGCATAAGATTCTCTGGAGCTTCTCCCGTTGGCAGCAAAAAATCTTGCAAATTAACAAAATGGCGGCCATATGAAAAAACAGGCGATTTTTAGCCCGCTTTTTTGCAGCTTTAAGGTGCTTCAAAGAATGTTAAATGTTAATATTTTTGGTTGAAAGTGGGAGAAGCTCCAAAGAATTTAATAAGGAACAAAATGCGCAAAGATTCAAGTCAATATCTCTTATAGCTTCTGAGAAAAATCTTCGCCCGATAAAAAAAAATGTGGTTTCGAGAAAAACGCGTTTAAAGTTTTGACTTTAGTTAAAACCATTTTGGGGGTTCTTACCATTAGTCAGCTATGCATGGACACCGAATTCGCTGATCTGAAAACGGCTTGGGGGGATGAAAGTATATAGTCTAAAGTACAAAAAAACGTGAAAAAAAAATTGATTTTTTTGAAAAAAAAGATCGGGAATACCCCCTTAAGTAAACTTTGTGAATTTGGAGGGTGTAGAGAATTAATACCATCTCAAGAATTTAGCGGGTGTATAGAATTTGGAAATCAGAGTATGTAGAAAATTTTGAGAGTTTTGAGAAGGAATTAATAGAATTTCAATAATTACTGGAATTCTGAAAATGCACATAATTTTTATAATATAGATAATTTAAAGCATTTAGATAATTTAAAAAGCTCAGAGACTTATACAGATGATTTGTAAATTTATAGAATTTCGACCACTTGGAGAATTTCAATTTCAAATTTTGAACTGGTTTCAATCGTTCATCTACCACTATCGTTGTTTGCTTTTCCATTTTCTATATAGGTCAATTTAAATGACACTTCCAACTAGTTCTCATCTTAAATTTTCACTTACACTTTCTCGACCAGAAAATCAAACGCCAAGATGAATAATTCAGAAGCCTCACTGCCTCACGGCAATGCTGAACTTCTGGATGCTATCCTGTGGGGTTTCCTCTGCAATCTAACGAGTTCCAATCCCATTAAATATTTAACTCAATGTATGCTCCTCTGAGTAAATTTGGCACCGAAAACCCGGTCCCGAGCTGTTAAAGAGTCAATTTAGAAAGTTGCAAGTCAAAGCTCGAGGTGGCACGGCGGAAAGCTCCCATCGCAACAATAATAATGAATAATGCATGGCAAATTCCTCATTTTATTACCTCATTTATTTTCCGACGTCTGCCTGAATGGTTTTTTTCATAATCATAACGTATTCATGTAAATTTTCTCTCTCCCTCTGTCTTTTCCACTTTTCCCGCTTCACCTCCGGCTGGAATGGTCTCCTGTGTGTGTGTGGCTGTGTGGCTGTGGCTACTACCGGTACCAAATAGGGACATCAAGCCCGACAACATACTGCTGGACGAGGAAGGTAAGTTTTTTTCTTTGAGGTTAGGTACTCATATAAGCTCGAAAATGAAATGCGAGAATATTTTTACTTTCCCTCTATGGTTCGGGCTGAAAGGGTCTGCAGGCAATGTAGTTTTATTTTTATGCATATGGGGAGAGAGATGATATGAAAAAGGGGTTTATTTATTGGTTCCAGAAATTGGTAAATGGAAATTGCAGAATAATATGCACATTGTTGTTGACCTATGAATACTGCGAATGAATCATGCGTTCTTTTCATTTGATTCAAGTTGTTTATAGAGTAAATAGTGTTGATTCTGCCAAATTATTAAATGCTTGACTCAGCTCCAAACGGGAAATTTAAATCCTCTTCATGAAATTTTCAAAATCCGCTACGAGAGTATTCAAAATGTTCAATTATGAAATTTGTTCAAGCGTGGGAGGCAGACCATCGGCACTCAATTCAAGCTGAACAATCGATTAGGTCCTAAGTAACATGGATCTTCGACTTGGATACAATAGCTTCTGTTATCGAACTTTGTGCTGAAAATAGTTGGAAATGTCTATGCATGGCCGTGGGGATCTGCCAATGTTGTTCAGAACCTAATGCATTGTTCAGCTTGAATTGTAAAGCTAGACCACCGAAGCAACTTTTCACATCGAGCTAACTAATTCCCATTGTCTATCGTCGCTAGTTGGTTGGCAAGCGGAAGGGGCATCACCAGTGGGGGATGTACATAATCACGTGCGGTGGCACCAATAATGGATCTTTCTCGAACTCTCTATTGGGTATGGCAGATGCTTCATTATATTTGCCACTCGGTTGAATGCTCTTACAAGCTCTTAAATGCTTAGAGCACGGGAATTACACTGATAATGATGGGATGGATGGTATGGCACTACAGTACGCTTGTCAAAATTGTACTGCGGTTTTCTTAGCAAGGAAGAAGGCTTTGGAATTTTTAAAAAAGGATCCGAAGCAGATTGGATTTGATTCGGACGAACAAGTAGGATTAGTAGACATATGGCTACCGGGTGTAATGTCAGCGTAGTCACTCACTTCGGGATAGCAAATAACTTATTCATTCAGAAATAATACACAGTCAAGAAAAACTAACTGTGAAATTGTAATCCGTAAATGAATAATTGTTCATTTTTGGGACAAATTTAGTACACTTAGGTGAAATGGCTCTAATGTTGACCTATGGATCTAAGATTGGGCCCATCGCTAAAAATCTGCCATTTATCAATTTTATCTAGATGAACGCGGATATTTTTGGAAGCTATTGAAAATTTAGTCGATTCGATTATTCAATAGGACTCAACGAGAATCGAGATGACAAAGATTCAGCAGCAAGGACACAATACATAAGCGGTGAGATCTAACTGATTACAACTAGATATAAAAATATGAAATGCATCCTACTAAATACGTGCCATCTACAAAGCAGGAATTGCTTTGACGATGGAAGTGTACACGCATACATTTTATATCGGTACAACGTGTATGCGGGGCTTGTTGTAAGTGAAAGTAACCACGGAATGGACGTGAGTGACCAGGCATTCTGAAATGGGTTACTGAATCTCAACAGAGTTATCACCTTTCAACTTCCGGGCTAAAATTGTTTGCAATGGGATCAGTATAAGATATTAATAGATTATATTGCAAACATTTTTCTTCCATAAAAACACTGCCGGACAGTGGAAGTTGGATTGTATATACATACATATACTATTGACAATTTAGTCGATTGCTGAAGGTATGTATGGGCCCAAATTAGGGGCATTTAGGCCGACATTACATTCATTTCCCCTATTACTCTTTTTTAAAGAGTGAAATAGCAACTCCTTGCACCTATAAGAAAATCCCATAATGTCAGATTCAGGAAACAGTGGATCGTTTCTTATCCTTTCACTTCACATGTAGGATAATTGAAGCCAAACTATGTAACTTAAATTGTTGTAGACCAATTGATTGTCGACTTAAATAAATAAATGCCTCAAATGTTTTTGTTAAAGAACAACAAGAGGGAATGCTTGGAAAGGCTTCGTCACTCCTCACATAGGTTTTGGCACACCTGGGCTTACTCATTGGCACTGTTTGGCATCTATGGTTGGATTTTTTTTTTGTTATTTAAATTTTCTGGCAACATTGCACTATCTTTGCGCCTGCACAGTGAGCATGTGTCAACTAGAGTCGGTGTATAATGAGTCACGCCAACAATGCTAAGAGTAAGAGGAAACAACTGGCTTCTTGCTCTTTTATCTCTATCTATATCTATATCTATCTCTATCTCTATCTCTACCTCTATCTCTATCTCTATCTCTATCTTATGCACTTCAAATCGGCCAATCACGAGCTGGTTCGCGTTTGACAGAAAAGTTGTTCGTTTTCGCCCCCATATTGACTCCTCTTCCTCTTAGCAAGAATGAAGCCAAGTCTACCTATTGAACTGTCAAATCGGCTACCTATCGTGCAAAGTAAACAAACATTACGATGCTATGAAAGGTCTACGAAAGGTATTGCAATAAAATATAAAATATGTTGCAAACTGGGTGCACTGCCTCAGCGTCGCAACCACAGCGCCAGAATGTCCAACGCTGGCGAAGACGAGAGCTGGGTGAGAGGAGATTTCCGGCTACAGTTGTCAAAGGTTTGCTGAATATTATTAGCCGAGCAGCGAGTGAGTTGAACAGTTGCAAAATTTAATTAATTTGAAACAAATTAAAATTTGTTATTCTAAATTTGTTTCTACTTAAAATTATTCTACTTAAAACTAATTGGAGGATCGAAATTTGTTAGTAAATCTATTTAAGCATATATATATATATATATATATATTTATACATAGTAAGCTCAGCACACATCCTAATGCCGGTCCAAAGCAGCACACTATTTCGCGAAACGCTCTGCGCATACCATAATAAGGAGACTTGCTACTGTGCTGAAAATGATCATCGTCGCAAGCTTAACAACACCGCACTCAATCAAATCCACATTCCGAATAATACCAATTTTGATGTGAAAAAATGTGCCTCCTGTGTTCCTCCAAGAAACCTAATCTGAAATTTCAGAAAAGTCCAGACTTTTGTGTAAGTTTCGATAAATTAAAGACAGACTTCTGTTAAAATTAAAAAAAAACCCGGAAATTTCTGAAAATTCCACCAAACTCCAATGAATTTAAGGAAACATTATAAATATTTTGGAAACTACTTCACAAGTCCAAAGAACTTCAGGGAAATTTAATGGTTTTCAGGAACTTTAGTGAAGCTCAGAGAACATCAGGACAGATCAATTAATTTCAATAATATTGCTGAAATTATAAAGGAGTTCCGAGAAACTCAGGCAATTTCCGAAAACTCCAGCAATGGCCTGAGAGGCTCATGCAAATTTAAGAAACGTAAGGGAAGTTACATGAACATTAGAACATTGTGAGAACATGCTATGGGAAGTTCTATGCTTTTTAATGACAGTGTCGATAACTTTTAAAATTTAAAAAAAATCGGGAAGATCAGAGAACTTCAATGCTGATGTAACAATAAAATCAAGAAAATTATGGGAGCACTTAAGAGATTTCGTAATCTTCAAGAAAGTCCAGAGAACTTCAAAGGTGATTAGAGATTGTTTGCACAGTATGCGTGAGGAGCCAATTCACCGTACCTGTCTTTTGCATCATGGCTACATCGACGAATTTCACCGCCTAGGCAGATTGGATCCTGCACTGAACCGAAACCGATGATGTGTTCTTCACGTCGTGTCATCAATGACTTCCGATGATTCAGCCAATATAAAAACCTAAGAAACCCGTCTAGGGCGACCCTTTTTGATTATACTGACCAGCAGATTAGCATCAAGCGAGGAATAGTGGAACTACTTACAGTGAAGAATAAAAATTGTGAATTATATACTCTAATTAGAAGTTAAATAAATTAAGAGTTTAATTAGTAGCTTAAAGCCAAGTTAGTGAAATAAATTGAAACTATTGGTGATTAATAAATCGTTTGTGGACTAGAAGAACTAACCTGTGAATTGTAACACGAACCTGAAAGAAAGTGATTATACCCGTGAAAACCTCCCGCCTTTCTGAGTATCGGAACATGGTCCTTCGAACCGGATGAACGTCGAACTCCGTTCATCAACGAACCGCCTACTAGAACCGCCATCTTGCTTCTGGAACAATCTGGAGAGGTTGCCGCGTGGTATTCGTCAATCACCGTTTGGATTACGCCATCTTGGGCATTGCTGTCCCGCCAGTGTAGTTGGCGTTGATATACTACAAGGCATTAAACTGCCTATATCAGGTAATTAGATTTCCAATTATCTACACCCGTATCGTTTGAGCTACGCGGTCTTTTGTTTGCAGACCATGACTTCAAACGAACGCCGCATTCGATACCTCAAGCTGCGACTACGCAGTATTTCGTCGTCGTTTACACTCATCAAGCAATTCGTGGACAAGTACGATGAGTAGGAAGATGAGACTGAGGTTGCACTGCGCCTTGAAAACTTTGTTTCGCTGTGGGCCGAATTCAACAAAGTACAGATCGAGTTGGAGTCGCTGGATGATGAAACCTTTGAGGAGCATCTGAAGCAGAGAACGGAAATGGAATGCCAGTACTATCGCGTAAAAGGGTTCTTGCTCGCCGTGAATAAATCATCTACACCGTCCCTAAGGTCCCCGGGTACTTCAAACGCTCTTGTCTCTTCTTCGACATCGCACTTGCGGTTGCCTGATGTGAAGCTTCCCGTATTCAGTGGAAGCCTAGAGAACTGGCTCAACTTCCACGATCTTTATCTTTCGCTAGTTCATTCCTCGCAAGACATCTCAAATATTCAAAAATTCTACTATCTCCGTTCATCGCTTTCCGGAGAGGCCCTCAAGTTGGTACAGAATTGGCATGGAATCTGCTGGTTGAACACTATCAGAACACTAATCGTCTGAAGGCTTCGTACGTAGATGCGCTTTTTGAATTTCTCGCCATCATACGAGAATCGGCATCCGAGTTGCACTCTGTCGTCGAGAAGTTCGAGGCCAACGTTCGTGTTCTACAACAGTTAGGGGAACAAACTGACTCTTGGGATATCCTGCTAATACGCATGCTGAGTAGCCGTCTTGATCCGATTACCCGGAGGGATTGGGAGGAACACTCGTCCGAACTCTAGGAAGTCTCGTTTCAACACCTAACCGCTTTCATCCAGAGAAGGGTCACCGTGCTGCAAACCATCAACCACAAAAGTCACGAGATTGCTCCGTCACTTGTGCCTAAGAAACAACCCACAATACGTCCGTTCACCAGTCATGGGGCTTCCTAGTTTAGCGCTAGAAAATGCATTCTTTGTACCGAGCAACATCCGCTGTACATGTCCCAACAAACATTGAATGTTGAATAAGAGCTTGTTCAGGCAAACGAAAGCTTCTTCAGCTAAAAAATAGCTTATTCAGCTGTTGATCAACTCAAATTGTTTGTTGGGGTGTTCGACATTCTCTAAGATGGGCTTGGAGGATAAAGAAAAGGAGATTCGACGTCACCAGCTTTGCAGAAACTGTCTGCGCAAAGGACATATGTGTAGGGATTGCCCGTCGAATAGCACCTGTCGTCGATGTAAGGGTCGTCTCCACACGCAGCTTTGTGGGACTGAACCATCGAGTCCGCCAACCCAGAAAGTACACGAAAGCACACCCAGGAAGCCAACGCCCACGCCTTCTACTAGTGAACAATCCACCACATCAGTTTCTGCAGTTCAACTGCAACCGACAAGCTATGCCTCATCTGGACAAAAACGAGCCAACATAATACTAGCTATAGCCGTCATCATTGTAGTCGATAACAACAACCAGTCACACGTAGCCAGAGCTCTGCTGGATTCAGGAAGCGAATGCTGTTTCGCTTCGGAGTCATTTTCTCAACTGCTGAAGGTGCATCGCAAGAAGGTTTCCATCCCAATTGCGGGTATCGGCCACTCTACTACGCAATCACGATCGAAATTCTCCACCATGATACGTTCTCAAATCAGCGACTATTCTACTACGGCTGAGTTTCTCGTACTCCCTAGAGTAACCGCCGATTTACCTGCAACGCCGGTGGACATTTCGTCTTGGAAAATACCACCTGGGGTTCAATTAGCCGACCCATCGTTCTTTACCACCCCGATCGATCTCGTTCTCGGTGCGGAAATCTGTTTTGATCTTTTTAAGACTCCTGGTCGAATCCCACTCGGAGACAACTTACCAACCCTCGTAAATTCTGTCCTTGGCTGGGTGGTATCAGGTCGATCAAACCATTGCCAACCACCCACGACAATCACCGCAAATGTAGCTGCTGTCGACGATTTGCATCAACTCATGGAACGTTTCCGGACTATTGAAGAGGATGACACTTCTCCTTGTTATTCAGTAGAGGAAGCGGCATGTGAAGCTCACTTTCGTCAAACTGTTACCCGCTCACCTGAAGGCAGATACGTTGTTCGATTACCTGTGAAGGAGGATATTCTAGTGATATTCGGTGACAACCGTCACACCGCTATCCGTCGCTTCCGGCTAGTGGAATCCAGGCTGCAACGAAAACCAACTTTGTGTAAACAATATTCAGATTTTATGAAGGAGTACCACGAGCTAGGACACATGAAACGTGTATCGCCCAATGAAGACTCATCCACCCACACTTACCACCTTCCACATCACGCCGTAGTACGTGAGGAGAGCACAACGACTAGAGTGCGAGTCGTTTTTGACGCATCATGCAAAACCAGCAGTGGCCCGTCCCTAAATGATGCCCTGATGGTTGGGCCAATAGTTCAAGACGATATCAGACCCATCGTTCTGCGCTCGAGAATTCATCCTGTGATGCTGATTTTTTTTTTTTTTTTTTTATCTTTATTAAGGAGACTTTCAGCCGTTGGCTGGCTCGTCTCCGCTCGTGATGCTGATTGCAGACATGAAGCAAATGTATCGCCAAATACTTCTTGACGAACGGGATTCTCCTCTATATAGGACCGTCTATAGAAGTTCCCCCGACAGCACTCTAGACACCTACGAGCTAAAAACGGCAACACACGGCACCGCAAGTGCACCCTTTCTGGCAACAAGAGTCCTGCAACAACTTGCCGAGGACGAACAGCATCATTTCCCAGAGGCAGCGGCTGTCCTACGCAAGGACGTTTATGTCGACGATCTTATTTCAGGCAGCAGCAACATAACCGACGCCATCAACCTTCGAAAACAACTGCAAGCATTGCTGGCAAGAGGTGGCATCGAATTACGCAAGTGGGCCTCGAATGAATCCTCGGTCTTGGAAGATGTCCCTGCTAAAAACAAGGCTCTTCAGCAGCCAGTGGATCTAGATCGCGACCAACTCATTAAAACGCTTGGCCTTTATTGGGATCCAACCGCCGATGCGTTGAGGTACAAGGTGAAGATGCCCCAGCTAGACGCGACCGCAACGTTAACTAAACGCCTCGCTCTCTCTTACATCGCCCAGCTTTTCGACCCGCTCGGCTTGATGGGCCCTGTCGTCACTACCGCCAAACTATTTATGCAGTCATTATGGACCTTGAAGAACAACAACGGGAACATATGGGGCTGGGACGAAGAGCTTCGTGCAGCGGCGCGGGATCGATGGCAATCTACCACGAATAGTTACCACTTCTAAACCAGCTAAAAATCGAACGATTCGTGATGTGTCCCAACGCTTTGAAGCTGCAATTGCACTTCTTTTCGGATGCATCGGAGAATGCATATGGTGCATGTGCATATCTGCGATCGGAAAACGCGTCAGGCCAGGTCAAGGTTGCATTGCTGACCGCCAAGTCCAAGGTCGCACCACTCAAGCAGCAGAGTATTCCACGACTGGAACTATGTGGTGCCCTTCTATCGACCGAACTGTATGCAAAGGTAACTTCTTCACTCTTCCTGCAAGCTGAAACGTACTTTTGTGTCGACTCGACAACAGTTTTAAGCTGGCTGAAGTCTCCGCCGTCTACTTGGACCACCTTTGTGGCTAACAGGGTATCCAAAATACAGCTTTCCACATCCAGCAGCATCTGGAGGCACGTAGCTGGTGAACAAAATCCAGCAGATTGCCTTTCTCGAGGAACATCAACAGAGTTTCTTCTCACCAGCAAGCTTTGGTGGCAAGGGCCACAATGGCTACAAGGAGACCTAACGGACTGGCCAATCTCTCCTCAACGCAGTTCAACAATGCAGCGCCCAGGCGAGGTTCGAAAAACACCAGAAACTATCTTTTCCGCCACAGCAGAAGATTCCTTCATCGACTCGTACGTCAGCAGGTTCTCCAACTACCAACGCATGATCAGAGTGACATCCTACTGCAAGCGTTTTCTGCAAAACTGTCGGCTTCAGAATTTACTTAGACCAGCATCACACGTCATCACCATGGAAGAAAAAGGAGGAGCTGAAAATACGTTGATCAGATTAGTGCAACAGCAAACCTACCCTAACGAATTGAAATCCCTTCAGCGAACAGAGATATTCCGGTAGTCTTATTATAATCAGGGAAGTTCCGGGTGCTTCGAGGATGGCCAGAGAACTCCAAAACAGCCTCTTATTTCAGTAAAATTACAAGAACTTTTAAGGAATTTCGAGGAATTATGGAATATTCAGGAATGATCCGAAAACTTCAGGGAAATTGCGGAGTCTTCAGGGATGTTTTTTAATATCAGGAAAATTTTCTGGATCATTAGAACATCTCCCAGGAATCCTCTTTCATTCGGAATTATGTCCTTGTTTCTTCTGACTGTTCCGTAAGTGCTCTGGCTTCCGACTTTCTTCAGATGGTTCTTTCAATCTACCTTAGGAAGTTTCTGCCAGCGTCTCCAGGAATTTTCATTCGTCTTCTCCAGGAAGTTCAATTAATTCTCCCAGAAATTTCTTTCGTCTTCTTCTGGAAGTTTGACCATAAGCCAAAGATTTTTTTGTTCGACTTCTATTGGATGGTTTTTACGAGCTTCTTCTCTCTTTCCCTGGAAATGGCTATTTCTGGAAATTTACTTCCGATTTCCGAAACTTTTCTGGCTTCCTTTGGATGTAACATCCGATTTTTTCCGATAGTTTATTAAAATTTTCGCCACATGTTTCTCAATTCGTGTCTTAGAATTTTCCCGGGTGATTTTCCAACTTTTCCTATAATTTTCCTCGAACTTCATCCAGGAGAGCTTCTTACGTCTTTCTCAGGATGTTTTTTTCAGCTTCGTTCAGAAGCTAATTCAAACATTCCCCGGAGTTTTCTTCCTGAATTTTCCGATCATAGTTCAAAAGGTAAAATTTTGCTTTGATTAACGGCTTTTACAGTCTTAAAACATTGCAATGGCTACAATGTAATCTGCCCGACATTTCGGCCGTGGGTTGTGGTTTTTTTTTTTCAAGGGAAAATATTGTTTGTCGTTATTGTCAATAGTTTAGCCGTTGTTGTGGCTGATTTTTCATATTTTGGTTTCATTTAATGATATTTAATGGAAAAAAACCACTTGGCCGCAATTTCAATCACCACTTGCGGACAACGATAAATTTAAAAATTAAATTAATAAAATTATAGAGTGTTTTAAGACTGAGAAAACCGTTAAATAAAAGAATTCCCCTCAAGTCCCAGTCACCATCGTTAAAATTTTCGCTTTCAAAACGGCAAAAATATAAAAATTAATTAAATAGTAAATACCGATAAATACCGATTTTTATTACCTTTGATACCGATAAGCTTTAAAACAATCTGGCAACGCTGCTCAGTTGCGCGAGAAGTCTGTCAAGTATTGAAAATGCTTGCCAGAGGATCAGACAGTTCAAAGTGACTCCTAATGCTCATCCAAGATTTTAGTTATGAATTAGAATTAGAGAGTTGCCAAAGGCATATTTTTCCAACTTAATTCGCCTGAAAGCGTTAAGGCGCGTTAAAGGCGAAAAAGAAAGAAAATCAAAAATGTCGCATCAAAATGCAGATTGAATAGCATTCTTGTAAACGTCTTCATAACGAAGCATCTTCAACAAACCCTCTTACAAAATTAGATTATTCTGCTCAGATAAAGTCACGTTTCTTTCCGGGGTGTGGCGGTGGAAAAACTCGTCGCTTAATCGTCGAAAAACTTTTTCCACCATATGTCACGGGAGTCGTGTGCCAAAAAGTTAATTCACACCTCCCGGTGCGTGTCGTCGGATCGGGTGATGAAATTTTCGGCACATTTTTTTTCGGGTGGCACATTTCGAGTTTGTTAACAACCACCGGATAATGTAAGTGCGATGTGCAATGCAGAAGGATTTATTTTAGAACACCCTCGGTAATGTGGGAAAAGTGGTTCAAATGTCGGGGGGTAAAATATGGAAATTGTTTTTCGTGTTTGTACGGGGATTGAATTAGGTAAGTATGCACCTTTTTAACTCAAGCAAGGCCAAGTTTGCAGACCAAAACAATGCTTTGATGATGACAGCTCGCTATTAAATTCCCATTCTGGTACTAAAGTTTGATACGTCGTTCTGCTCGCATAAGGAAAAAGTCTGTGTGCGACGAATTTGTAAAACCTGCCATCCTTCATTTTCTACGAATAACTTCTCAACCATCTCAACCTCCGAAAAGCAGCTGTCACGCGGTGTCATTGTGGAATATGATCTTCCTTTCGCAAAGCTGTCATATAATGTACACACACTTGAAAAATCTGACATCGCAAGAGACGCACGGGACGTGTCAAGATGATGTCATTCGCCCTTTTATTCGGTTTTTCACATATGTCACTTCCACGTAGAATTCTATTTCTCTCTCTCTCTCTCTCTCGGTTGCTGGAGCGTGGATTAAAGTGATGGGAAAAGTTTATTAAATTATATTGCGGCTTGTCACTGGGTTGTCGGTTTTTGGTTCGGTTCTGGTAGGATATGATGATGCGCTACACAAGCAGCAAAAATAAAATGCTTGCTGACTGTGGAAAATTGGTTGAAATATGTCTAACGTTTTGATTGAATGGTTGAATATTTGCATTAATATAATAAGGAAAATGGATGTAATGTCGGCCTAAATTCCCCTAATTTAGGCCCATACATAAATTCAGCAATCGACTAAATTTTCAATAGCGTCCAAAAATATCAATTAGTACCATCCCAATGACGCGTTCATCTAGATAAAATTGATAAATAGCAGATTTTTTGCGATGGGCCCAATCTTAGATCCATAGGCCAACATTAGAGCCATTTCTCCCAAGGGGTAATCAACTAACACAGCACTAGTAGGACACAAACGATCTATATATATAAAAATGAATTTCTGTCTGTCTGACCCTTATAGACTCGGAAACTACTGAACCGATTGGCGTGAAAATTTGTATACAGGGGTTTTTGGGGCCGTGGAAGGTTCCTATGATGGTTCGAGACCCCTCCCCCTTCTGCAAGGGGGGGCTCCCATACAAATGAAACAGAAATTTCTGCATAACTCGAGAACTAATCAAGCAAATGGAACCAAATTAGGCATGTGGGGGCGAGTGTGGGGGTATAAGGAGATAATCATAGGGGGTAGCCCTTTAGATAATAGGGGGGGGGGGGCTACGTACAATATAGCATGCTTTTTTTAAATCGGCGCATAAACTCAAGCTAATATTGAATCCCGAGCAAGACCGGGCACACTCAGCTAGTATAATATAAAATGGTATCACTGTTGAGTGTTGACGTTTTGCCAATCGTTGATAAGGTTGACTACTTGGTTGAATTCTTTGTCTACTCAAAAGTGAAGCTAGTGAGAGAATTTGTTGTCATATATAAAACTGGTTAAACAACGATTCAATCAAGAATTAAATAACGACAAACCAGTTTGGAAGTTTGCTCCGGAAAAATCTGTACGTATTGTCTGAACCGCGAATCTCTTTAAATCTAGCAAAACCTAAGAGAAGAGGTGACAATACGGGGGCGAAAAAAAACCACTTTTCTGTCAAACGCGAACCACTTCCTGATTGGTTGATTTCATGTGAGTAAGATAGAGATAGAGATAGATAAAGAAAGAGATAGAGATATAAATAAAAGAGGAAGAAGCCAATTGTCACCTCTTCCTCTTAGAGCAAAACTCAGTCCGTCTCATCCGATTCACAGTAAATTACCAGTGACAAGTGATTTCATCCAGAAAAGCTTCTATTCGGGATTGACTTCAATCTAGTGCATGGCCGGTCGACGACGGTTGGTCAAAAGTTACCTGAAAAAAAAAGTTGCAAACTGATTGGATCTCGTGATCATGAAAAACAAAAAAAAACATGGAGACAATGAACGTCACTTTATACACGTTCTCAGTATAGTCGCTATATTCATAGTCTGGCGGATAGAATCTCGGGAACCAATTGAGCTGTCAAATAGCGGATCCAATCGAGCAAATCACGACCAACAACAGAAAAGAGCACATCAGCTATTGCGAACAAAACTTTGGAAACCCTTTCTCTTGACTCCAGGCTCGCCTACGCAAACTAACACCATCTTTGGGTTGGGGAAAGTTTTACTTATCCGATGATGCCGGTAATTTGCGTTCGATTAGCAAGGAAAGAATAATCAACGATTTGTTTATAAAATTTGATAGTACTTTTTCAATTGATGGTCTAAAATATATTGAATTGAATTGATAGATCGAAATTCTATTCGCCAGACTATGTATATAGCGACTATAGTTCTCAGTCATTGGTTTCAATTGATATTGGCTACGATGGGATATCCACAGGACTTTATAGGGATGTCCATATAATTTCGAATGAAGTCCCAGTACTGCTGGGGGAATTCAATAGCTACCCCACATATTCCATCAGACCTGGATCGGAGTGCGATTGCTTTAGTGCAATAGTATAGGATTTATAGGAACGGATCATTGCAGTTAAAAATGCAATTACATTCTATTTCACGAGTCCGACATCAAGCATATCCCCTTCAGCAGATCCGGTAATTTCGCTGATGCATCTCTGTCATCATCCTTCTTTTGAACTAGCTCGTATCAAGGGACCCCAGAACGATGGGTGGTCTACCGATCGATGAACGGCTAGGCCTTGCTCATTGCTGAACATTTGATTGGAGGCTTTATTAAAAACTGTCCCGAGGATGTTGCTCCTAGGGTGGGATTGCATTCTCGCCCGTTCAAATTCTGAGTTACTTTAGTCGGGAATAATTTGACAGAGCAGGTGGCAATTTCATCCATCATCGATCGGATTACGCCTTCGTTTCTGTACACCTGCATGGAATCAGCAGCAGGGACATCGAGCCAGAATCTGGTGGACGGGTTGAAGACTGTACAGGTCCTCTTGTACCACCCGATCCGCAAACGCACTAATGAGAATGAAGGGAAGCTGAATGCTTGCCTTGATCCATTTGATAAATTGAGAATGTTTCATAATTCTCGGGGTTGCCAAACTCATGGAATATTGACACACTTTTAATGAAACCACGTTCGGCATAGCGCTCGGCACAGCTCAATCACTCGGCACGGATTAACTTGTGCAGAATTGAATACCCCTTGATTTCTACTATAATTTGAAATTTGCTTCAATTTCGCGAATTCCATCGATCGGAGGTGGTCAGTTGAATTAATTGTTTTTTAAAAACCTACCTTAGGTTGATGTTCGCACAGGGTTTGAACTGGCAATTAATCGATAAGTTCCGTTAGTCGTTCTGGTGTTCCGATAAGTGTTCTAGACTGAAAAAAAAGCCTGGAGAACACGATTCCGCTGAGAAATCGATTAAAAATTGCATATATTTAGTGAAACAGTGTTAGCAAATATAGCATTGTTGGCAACACTGCCAAAACTAAACAGCATTTTTTTTTTTCAGATTCCTTGCAAAATCCAAGCTAAAAAAAGTCGGCAACATTTTGTATAGCTCAATTTGGCAGGGAGGTATTGAAGATTGAAAATAGCATATTTTTGAAAATTTGGAAAAAGAGGAATGAGTTTGTCTGATCTGAGGGGTGGTCCACCCAGCACAATCAAGTGAATTTACAATATTTTGATTCAAAATTACTATATTTTATTCATTTTGGATCAAATATATAAAGAGGTCGAATCCAGTTTTATATATTCTTGTGATCACTTGGCGTGAAATGACCCATAATGTAAAACCGCACGGTCGATAAGAGTAACTCAGAATTGAGTCGAATTTGATTTTAAATTTTAAAAAGCGGTTTTACTCAGTTAGTTCATTTAATGATCTCTCAGTTTTCCTCAACAATCGACATGATTATGAGGAAAATCGATACAAGCGTTAGCGGTAGCGTAGCGTTGTTATGATATACTTCGTAGATTGGATACTAGCGACACTCACGTCTCTTCTGAAATTCTCAGTTAGACTACTTTCAGGAATAATGCTGGGAGTAAACATTGGTTCCAATCTAAACAAGAGTAACAGAAGCATGACTGTCGCTATTCCCGGCCCCACCCATGTTTACCATAACTATGTATAGGGAAGGAAATGTTGATGTAGTACTTACTTAACGAGAGGCCACCGACTTAGCGACACCCTCATAAGTGCTACGAAGTTGGAGGGTTGGGTAGGGTATTCGGTTAGGATTCACCTCATGTTGGCGATGCAACTAAAAGTATGTATTGTTTATTTGTTGTTTATTTAATCTCTCGATAGTCAGCTATCGAAAGAACATATTCATTTTTTTTAGTGATCTTGAACTTTAAGAGTCATGACGGAGAGCTTGGGATTAAACCCATGATTTTCTGCTCAGTAAGCAAAAACGACCATAACGCTTCGTGACAATACAGGACTACGTTTTCGCTTGATATGCAATTAGTTTCTGAGGTTAATGTTCAATATCAAATATACAAATGATGGTGGCGATTTATTGTGCTGTGGAAGAGCTTGGTGTTAAATCCATGATTTTCTGCTCAGTAAGCAAAATCGATCCCTCCAGGGTCATCGAGCATCTCATAATCCAAAGTGCTTCGCATCAAAGTACGAATAAATGGATGAACTATCTATTATTGAATAACTATTATTTACGATGATTACATGAAAGAAATAAAATATAAAGTACAAACAAAACGTGACTAGTAAAATCTCAAAAATATATTCTCACAAATATATTTCACGCAACCAGGAATCTCAAAACCAGTAGACGCTATAATGATACTTTGCACATCTATCTTATCTTTCTTTATTACATGATACTCTGCATTATACTCTGATTCTTTACATGATACTCTGCACATGTTAGACACAAGAAGAGGCCAAAAAGCAAGCGTCCGACACACAAAACCCGCCAAATCCACTTGCAGTCACAATCAATGATTCTACGAATCGTGAGTGCTCACGAATCATAAAACCGCTGACTGCGACACTCTGAAAGCAAAATTGACAGGCTATATACGTCAAACACCCGCCCTCTAATCTACTCCCGCATCCAAAAACACAAATCTCAACTACAACATCTAACGGATTCAAAACTCCGAAAAACATTCATCTATAGCAAGTGAGTGGAAGCAACCCTGCATGCAACCATTCTTCATGATACACTTTTTCTGTCTTTCTTTCTGTTAAGCCTGTGGACATGCGTTAGCTTCGAAACTTCGAACCAAACTGGGAAAATTTTCAGATCACAAAAAAAAACTTTCAAAGGTAATTACAAGTAAAAGAAATATTGATTATTTTACGCAAAAACGAGCAAGTAATATAAAATCTCTTGTATCGTATGCTAATGCTAATTGACTGTAACAAAACTAATATGCTTAAATTAAATAAGATATTCATAAAATTATATGCTAAATTTACTAGAAGATCATAACTTTATTGGTGAGAAGTTTCTAATAAGCCCTCCCAGTTCCTCTGTATACAGAACAAATCTGATACTTGTAACCTGCGTGTTACAATTTATCCCGTTTTGTGTAGTTTTGCCGCCGAGTGTAATATTGCCGTATTTTACATGAGTGTGTGCCGTGTTTGTTATGCTTTGTTTTTGTTGTCATTGCACGGCCGGCGACATACTCACCACTATGCCTTCGTGAATAATTTTAACTTGTAAATTTTGCGCGTTATTTTATTCATTTTTTGTTGTCATTAGTTTAGTTAGATAGGAAAAAAATTATCGTTTTAGAATGTATCGCGTCTCAAATAAAATTAGGTCCCGTTTCTCCTCCCGCTGCAAAAGAAGGCGAATCCCATAAACAACATAAAAAGTCGAGCGCGGTTGCAGGAGAACGATGGCGGTTTTTGTTTTGTTTTGTGACGTTGTGAAAACAAGGAGGACAGTTCGAGCTACGGTGGAGTCTACGCGGGTTTTTCGTTCGGAGACGTTTTTTTTCTTAGTCCCGAGAAAACGGACTTTACCTGGGAAAAGTTTGCCCAGCCGCGACGCGAGTGCCAGTACGCATCTTCCCAGTGCACCGCGAGTGGAAGCCGGCCCCGTGGCTGCGAAAATTAGTGTTGTTGAGTGCAACAGAGTGTCGGATCGCCATTGTGGGAAGCTAAATACTAAGGAGCTAATCGCTTCCCCGGCTAACCAAAAAGGATCCGGTAGACACTCGCCGTCCTGACTGCGGTGGCTCAGCCAATAGAGCCAGTCTCGCCACCGCAGTTAATCGTCAAGCAGGACGAAGCAGGCGATACCAGAGGTGAGTTCGCCTGGGCAGAAACACTGCGGTGTCTGCCGGGGTTGCCTACGGCGAGTAGGCAATCCGGTGATTCGTCACCAACGTCGCCGGGGGGGTTCCAACAGACGAGCCCAGCTCATCCCCCCCGCTAAGTGTCAAGGACAGCTGCTAAGCAGCCGAAAAAGCAAACCGCTCAGCACAGTCCGTGCTTCCCTAATAAAAAATAACCATAAACGAACGATAACCCAAATCATTGAACTATTCCATAAATGGTTTGGATGATACCCAGAACACGTCGTTAAGCAAATTAACCATACAATTTTTATTAGGGTTTGTAGCAGCAGAACCGCCGCCATACCGTCGTCGAAGGGCCCCCACCGAAGAGCAGCAATAGCAACAGCGAGGAGGAGAGGGCAAAGATAAGTAGCGAATAGACGTCTAAAATTGCATTTCCTTTTGTTGTTTTGTCCCACCCAAATCCGAACGTCTTTGGGGGAAGTACCCTTGCTCGAGGCCGCCCCGCCGGGGTAAAATCGGGCCAGCTATAGGCTGGCAAGTAAGCCGAAGCTTACAATTGGCGCCCAACGTAAATATACACGGAAAAAAATATCTTCCGATATTTTTTTCCATCCGAGCGTGGGGTACTTCCACCAAAAGTTGGATTTTGGGTGGAATAAGGATAGTGGTGAGGCTTTTTCCGCAATAGGCGCGGTTTGTTTTAATATTTTTTACATGTTTGTCTTATTCTAAATCGGCTAATCGACTCTTGTTGCCTTCTGTAGAACGAGTTGTCATATCCGGCGTTGTTTCGTTCTCAGAAGTTGACTTTCAATTCCCTCGAGCCGATTTGGATGGCATTCGGACGCATTTGGTTACCTAAAATTTAAGGAATCGTCAGTAAATCAATTAAGGTACCTTACCGTGTCCATACTCTACATATTGTTTGTGTCGTTTTGATCCTTTTCATATTTTGCTTCTTTGTGTCATTCATCCTATCAACATGGCTGTTGAATCGTTTTCGCTTGACGATTTCAACGCTGCATATATGCAGTTGCGCGTTGATTATTTGTGTTGCGATGAATTGGACTACGAGTTGAACTCTCGTGGTGTTATTATCCCTCCTGAATCGGATCCAACTGGTGTCCAACGATGTTGTCGTTTGTGGGAAATGATGAATGACGAAAAGGAGAAATCCACTAAAGTTGCTCGTCGTCTTCCAGGTAGTGCGGTGGATGATTTGGTGGTTTGTCAGGGGAAGTTCTGTTCCATTGAGGAAGAACTTCACCAAAGGTGCCCGAACAAGGAAATTTTTCGGAGTAGGTTACTCCATTTGGGTGCCCGACTTCAAATTATCCAACATCACGTCATGGGTCAGATAAGGGAAATAACTTTACAATTCTTTCAAAAAGTGTTTGCTTTATACAAGCAACATTTCGACAAAAATCACAAAAACATTCCTTTATCTGATCCATTGACGATTGAGGAAGATGGAGAAAATGAGGATGACTTGCTCGTTTTGGACACTACGCCACAAGATCAATACAAACAATGGTCTAATGTGGAAAACTCGGGAAACCGAGGCGTAGGAAATGAAATTTTCGCTATTTTACTTGAAATAAGGGCGGAGATTCAGGATTTGCAACAACAATCCGCACAGAGTGAAGCAAAGACTTCTCTGAGGAATCAAACTTTTGAAGAATCTCTTCAAAAGTTCCAGAGCGGGATTGCTACAATCAACTCGATGACCTCTGCACTGAAGAACACACTTTTGGAAGTCGAAACACTTCGCAAAACGGTTTCTGATTTACAGATCATCGTTCACAACATGACTCCTAACGTGACTGGCCCAGATCTAAATACAAAACTGGATGATCCGTGTTTGGTGGGAGAACCAACCGGTTTTTCTAATATAGACCAACACACGTTAGGAGGGTTTATAAATCCAGCGGATTTGCAAAAGCGCTTTTCAGAGCCTGCAAAAAGTCCAGGTATTTTTAAACCACACACTTTTATTGATTCTGGTATGGTGAACAATTCTAAAACATTCGGTAATGTCGGTCCTGGACATTATTTTCAGAACTCCGAAGTTCATCCTTCACTCCCGATCTTTACTTCTCCAAACTGGAAAAGTAAAGAAACGGTCGAGTTCCCCGCGTTCTGTCGTCAGCACCAACGGGTGGCTGACTGGAAAATCCAGAAATATGCTGGGAATGATGAGGGGATCGGACTTAACGAATTTTTAGAAAATGTTCACGACTACGCAGAATCAGAACAACTTTCCGAAGAGGAACTCTTCAACTCAGCCATGCATCTGTTCACTGGAAATGCTCTGGCCTGGTTCCAGACTATGCGGTCTCAAAAGCGCCTTTTCAACTGGAATCATCTCGTTTGTGAGCTCAAGGCGAACTTTGTTCACCCTGAACTTGACGCTGCGCTCAAAACAAAAGCATCTCAGCGTCGCCAACAACGAGATGAATCCTTTCAGGAATATTACCTACAAATGGAGAAAATCTTTTGCGCTATGACCGCATCGCTAACACGAAGCGAAAAGCTCGAAATTTTAAAGCGGAATCTCAGAACCGAATACAAAGAGGTTCTTATCTTCCAGCCGGTGAACACGCTGGCCGAGCTAATAAGCCTCGGGAAATCAGTAGATGCTTCAAAGACACCCATCTACCAAAAGGTATTTGGGAAGTTCCGAGAAACCACTACAACATCTGCGAAACCTGCCTCGGATGGCTACCAAAGAGATAAGCCACAGCAGGAGAATCGCAGAAACAATTCTAAAACAAAGATTTTCTGGAATAAAAGTGGACGACCACCTTCACCAGAAATCAACAAACCATCTGGTAAACAGATAGGCCAGAATCTCCCCAAGAATGCTCATAAAAACCTGAAAACAACACAGACACACAAATTGGTAACCCTATTGGATTGCCTTGTGGACGTATATCGTCCACCAGACCTTGGAGTCTGTTATAACTGCGAAGGAAGAGGCCACGATCATGAATCGTGCCCCCTACCCTCGCGTGTGTTCTGTGTTATCTGTGGATTTGAAGGGTACGAGCATTCTCAATGCCCTTATTGTTTGAAAAACGGGATAAGATCCGACTAAAAATAGTTTTGGAATCTTATCCCTTCAAAAACTTCATTATAAATTAATTCTTATTAAATTTGGAGCTCACCTACTTTTCAATTTTCTCAATGGAAAAATTCCATATTCGAGCCCAAACATTTTTTCAGCCTTCGCGGCACCATCCAAACAGGAATAAGCTTCCTCATCCACCGGGATTTGATGAAGATGACCTAAAATAGAAATATCAATTAGCATGATTAATTCTAATTGACTTACATGCAAAGTACTTACCAACAACAGTACTTTGTACCGAAGTTTCATTTTCCGTCCAACAGCGAATAATCGTCAACCGGTCAACAAAATAAATTCCTACTGCTTCCAAATCGTCATCAGTACATCATACTCGGTACTCAATTGGGAGTCTCGGGATGGAAAGTGACGATTTCGGAAGCGAATTCATCACCAATATGTTGCCGGTTGACTTACCTCCAGATTCCTCTAACTGTTTGGAAGTCGGAGTCATCCAAAGGGTCGACCTAGGACCCGTTAAACTTAAAAAATTGCTCCGCAGGGAGAATTTCTTTCTTCGGCACCGTTCAAATGGTTCATCAGAGAACCAAAATATTACCCGTTGTCATTCATACTGAATGACGGGATTTTCACAGGTCGATTTTCGACCTTAACACGGCCAATCCGCCGTGCAAATTATTTTCCTCCACACGGAGAAGGACACCACCAGCAAATACGATCATCACCAGAGGCTTTCCCGACGGCGAAAGCCTCAAAACTACCGAA
The DNA here is from genome assembly GCF_037179485.1 of Ochlerotatus camptorhynchus. Classification (NCBI taxonomy): domain Eukaryota; kingdom Metazoa; phylum Arthropoda; class Insecta; order Diptera; family Culicidae; genus Ochlerotatus; species Ochlerotatus camptorhynchus. The sequence continues at coordinate 269,919 of NW_027040906.1, forward strand.
AACGAGGTAAAAATTAATCGAACCGCGATCGACAATTTCGCGATTCGATTGTTTTTGTTTACATCTCGTTTTCATATTCTCTTTCGCCTCTTCGCGAGGATGACGCCATCAACGGATTGACAGTTTCATTTATCGTACGTTCCGTAATCCATTCAGGATGGGTTACACTTTTGCGCGTGACATCTCAGTGGGAATACACTGAGAAAATTTCTCGCCGTAATGTAGGCGCGCGCAAACACCAATTTTAATTTGTTTTTCGTAATTTTTGTTTTCCTTCATTTTATGTTGAAATCAGAGTAATTAGGCTAATTCTTCATAGAAATAGATTTTAATTGACTGGCTTTCACATTCGGGGTCTTGCTCTTGTGTTTTTCTTCGGAAATTCACTTGATGTACAGAAGACCTACCGATGTCCAGTATGTGTCGAGTTGTTTGATTACTTTATGTGTGTGAAATGTCGGGGGTTTAATTCGGAGTACTCACGTTACTGAATAATGAACGCGTAGGCCAAATGAGTGTTGATGAATGAGTGAGACATTTAAGTATGAATTTGAAGAGAATTGAAACCCCAATCGATATTTAGAGTATGGATATCGTCAGGGCACAAACTGGACAGTCAAAAAAAAACTGGAATTGACAACCGTTCCACTGCAAGTCAAAACCATAACTGGGACTTGCAGGGTTTTAGGAAGCGAATGCTTTCGAGTGTTTATTTGAATTGGCTCGGGTGGAATTGAGTCTTCATTCACCCGTTGCAACCCGGATGTGATAATGGTGGAGTTGACGCATCTCGGAGACCCAACTCTGGTCTACAGATGGGTGAGAATGTCGAGGCACCGATTTATTAGTCCGGTCGTTTCTCTGTCCTTGATTGTGACATTTTTTATTGTGGAAAAAGTTGTTAGGATTAGGCAGATTTTTTATTTTTTCTTATTTATTTTTTTTATTTTCATTTTAATTCGTTTATACAAAATTGTTCACGGTGTTAGGTGTTAGGGATAACAAAAAAAATGGTGCCATTTTTTTTTCTCCTCGGTGTGGGCGAGATTGTAACCTGCGTGTTACAATTTATCCCGTTTTGTGTAGTTTTGCCGCCGAGTGTAATATTGCCGTATTTTACATGAGTGTGTGCCGTGTTTGTTATGCTTTGTTTTTGTTGTCATTGCACGGCCGGCGACATACTCACCACTATGCCTTCGTGAATAATTTTAACTTGTAAATTTTGCGCGTTATTTTATTCATTTTTTGTTGTCATTAGTTTAGTTAGATAGGAAAAAAATTATCGTTTTAGAATGTATCGCGTCTCAAATAAAATTAGGTCCCGTTTCTCCTCCCGCTGCAAAAGAAGGCGAATCCCATAAACAACATAAAAAGTCGAGCGCGGTTGCAGGAGAACGATGGCGGTTTTTGTTTTGTTTTGTGACGTTGTGAAAACAAGGAGGACAGTTCGAGCTACGGTGGAGTCTACGCGGGTTTTTCGTTCGGAGACGTTTTTTTTCTTAGTCCCGAGAAAACGGACTTTACCTGGGAAAAGTTTGCCCAGCCGCGACGCGAGTGCCAGTACGCATCTTCCCAGTGCACCGCGAGTGGAAGCCGGCCCCGTGGCTGCGAAAATTAGTGTTGTTGAGTGCAACAGAGTGTCGGATCGCCATTGTGGGAAGCTAAATACTAAGGAGCTAATCGCTTCCCCGGCTAACCAAAAAGGATCCGGTAGACACTCGCCGTCCTGACTGCGGTGGCTCAGCCAATAGAGCCAGTCTCGCCACCGCAGTTAATCGTCAAGCAGGACGAAGCAGGCGATACCAGAGGTGAGTTCGCCTGGGCAGAAACACTGCGGTGTCTGCCGGGGTTGCCTACGGCGAGTAGGCAATCCGGTGATTCGTCACCAACGTCGCCGGGGGGGTTCCAACAGACGAGCCCAGCTCATCCCCCCCGCTAAGTGTCAAGGACAGCTGCTAAGCAGCCGAAAAAGCAAACCGCTCAGCACAGTCCGTGCTTTGTAGCAGCAGAACCGCCGCCATACCGTCGTCGAAGGGCCCCCACCGAAGAGCAGCAACAGCAACAGCGAGGAGGAGAGGGCAAAGATAAGTAGCGAATAGACGTCTAAAATTGCATTTCCTTTTGTTGTTTTGTCCCACCCAAATCCGAACGTCTTTGGGGGAAGTACCCTTGCTCGAGGCCGCCCCGCCGGGGTAAAATCGGGCCAGCTATAGGCTGGCAAGTAAGCCGAAGCTTACATACTATAATCAGAATTGCTCAGTCTGCATGAAGCAGCCGATTCCATCAAGGAAGTTCTATTAACAACTAAAAATTAATCGTTTGAGGCATACTGAAGCATTTAGAAGGTGATATGTGTCACTATAAGAAATCATCATCGTTGCAAATATAAAGAAATTAAACATAAACCTTTGCTTCAGTACCGTCAACCTCCATGTCCATGGGGAGGGTAGGATTATGAGGAAAATCAAAACAAATGTCACTTAGTTTACGAGTAAACTCATGTTAGACTGAGTAAAATTAGATATCGATTTAAGTCATATTCGAGCCATTCTTTGAGAAAAATCGGGGAAAATTTGATTCACTCACTGAGTAACCCCACTTTTTGCCATTTGGAGTAAACTTTGTGTTACTCTCATCGGCCGTGTACTTTCATTCTACGAAGATTGAAGCTCAACAAAAAAGAAACACCAACGATATAGACTCGGACTTAATTCTTCCAAGAAAAATAAATAAAAATAAAGTAGCCGGAAGAGAAGTGACGAAGGCAGCTCACCGTCTTCTAGATCGGGTCTAAGGGAAGACAACGCCGAAAGGCCGACGGCGGCGGTCGGTGAAATTTTGATCCAATTTTCCAATCAATTTCCTGCCGGTAGTCGAACGCTCCTTTCGGCATCCTTCTTCAGTCAAACGCTTCTGTCTGACCACCCCCCAACTACTGACTGACTGATTCCCATGCAGAAGGGGTTGTTGTGATTCAGTGACAGAGGATGGGGGGCAGTAGCTTAACAAAGTTTGAGTTTGTACCGATGAGCGGATAGAATCGAAGTGCAAACAGAAAGTAAGGAGGACGAGAGCTCGATGCTCGAGTCCCGTTGCCATTGATTGGAACATTTTAGAGTTTGTTTGTCCACAAAGCCAACAACTTTCCGAGGGAAATCCGATTTCCACCGATCGTGCTTGATTGGAGGCTTTACGGTTGGTTGGGAGTGTTTTGTTTTTTTTTTTTCGATGCAGATTTTGATCAACAATTCTTAAAGTTTTCGAAAATAAATTAAGCAGAAAATCACTCAGTTGGATAAGTGTGTGATAAGTGGCAACTAGGGTAGGGTGATTGTTTTCATCAGTTGAATGAATATTAGTCTAAGACACCTACATTTTGCTCAAGTTTATTTATTTATGTCGTCAATCAATCGTAGACCAATTACAACGAACGCTTATTAATTATGTCTTATACTAGGTGGGGTAAAAAGTAACCTCCTTGACCGCCAGAATGCGCTGCTACTGCAAAAAAGGTTATGGTGCCTTGTAGGAAACAAAAGAAAAGTCGGACAAATATTATGGGGCTAATGCTCCGTCAGATTACACCGTCAAATATTGGTTTCGAGAGTTTCGTGATGGCCGCAACTTCACGACCGATCAAGTCCGCAGCGGCAGGCCTTTCGATGCGGTTACAGAGGACAATGTCAAAAAAATACATGAAATGGTGTTGGATGACCGGAAAGCGAAGGTGCGCGAGCTAGCAGATATTGCAAAGATTAGTACTGAGCGCACACGCCATATTTCCTGCGAGATTCTGCATATGAAAAAGTTATCCTGCCGCTGATCAGTGATTGCGGTGGTTCAAGGAAAATTAAACAAAGCATTTCTGAAAACATGACGCTGCAAAGTCTCTAGGCCAATCGGGTGAGATCTTTCCATTTTATCTATTTATATTTTATTTTTTGTCACTGATTTATCAAATGCTCTATATTGACGAATAGAGTTGCCAAATCATTCACCCTCCCACTAACACAACTCTTTCCTTCCTGTGACACCTATGAAGGTAGTATGGGTTCCCTGCACCTTCTTAAGTAGATGTTGGATTAACTTTCCCTCCCTTCCCCTGCGATTGTAAGGATGTGGCCAGGTGTATAATGCGATGCTTGTATTGTAGATTTTATTTTCGTGTGGGGAAAATCACTAATCCCAAGTGATATTTTCTGCGTCAACACTCGATATTTTCTGCAAAACGTATTAGTTGACCATTATATAGCCACCCACGATTTGTACAATCGCATATGCTATGCTATGCTATGCTATGCTATGAAAAAGTTATCCTGCCGCTGGGTGCCGCGCAAGTCACGAACGCGAGAGCACTTCGAAAGAGTGTTTGGACTTGCTGATGCGGAACCGGGCGGACTTTAAGCGTCGATTGGTAACTGTTGATGAAACCTGAATCCACTATTACACCCCAGAGAACAGAATGAGTGCCCGGCAATGGACTGAAGCCGGCACGAGTGCTTCGAAGCGGCCGAGGGAGGCTCGATGGGTTATGGCGTCGGTTTTCTGGGATTGTCATGGCATACTCTTCGTGGACTACCTCGAAAAAGGAAAAACCATCAACCTCGAGTATTACCATCCGGTGGAAACTAACGATTTTAAATTGGCTCACTACTTGACTAGCCTATTGGTCCCAAGCAAATCGTTTAACGCACCCCATCTTTGAAAGTTTGACAGATAAAATGAGGGGTTCGTGAACGGTAAAAAAAAACATCATGTTCATGTGAAGTGATTTGCTGTTGAATTTGCACTCCTTACCAAACATTTCAATTCGATGAGCAAATCCCTTGGAAGAGATCATATTGAATCACGATGAAATCAACAGTATATCACTTCAATTTAGATTGTATTGTACATCGTTGTTGATGTGCTGTGATTTGAACTCAAAATGTCAACCATACTGATATTAACAATCTATCACTTTAAGTTAAAATAATTTATCCTTGGATTTATTTTTTGCAGAAAATGGGTTTCAACAAATATAAACCCTTGTTCATATTGCAAGCCTTGTTATATATTATTCAAAATATGACCATATCATATTACTACCCAGATCACCAGTTTCCAAGTGATATTGAACAACATCGCAAGGCTTTTAGTAGAAGCAAAACGAGACATTGAGCAATAAATTTAATAAATTTGACAATGTTTTGTAATCGAACTTATCTGAATAATACAATATTATTGAAAACAGCAACAATTTCGTATTACCCACGCTCTAGAGCGCAAATTATTTCGGGTGCAGATGGAGAATTATCGCTTCTCTCACTTGACTTCATTTGTTGTTGACTTGCCATCTTCGCGAGTAATGTTTGTCATGTGCGTTTTTGACATTTGCTTCCAAAAGCAAAACTAATCAAATTCAATGGATGAAAACAGTGGTGCCAATTCAAATGATAATCATTTTGATTTAAAGGTGTTATACAGTACATATTTTTCAAAGACAAATCAATTTTTCTCTTCAAACGCAATTCACTTGAAAATCAATGTTAAATCACTTCGATTTGTAGTGCAGCATGACAGACTAAGTCAAGTGCAAGAGCATTTGGATTAGATATGACAGCTTTTTACCGTGTGGATTTTCCTATGTTTCGAGGGGTGCATCGATTAGCTTGGGCCCGATGAGAGTACCAGATCTGAGCCAAAAAGTTGAGCACATTTCTTCGGGACCATCTAGTCTTAGAGTTACCTCTATGGTATTACTGTGCATTATTGGAACGATTGAAGGCCGAAATCGCTGTAAAACGGCCTCACATGAAGCGATTTTTTTTTTTTGCAAGACAATGCACCGGCGCACAAGAGCATGGCAACCACGGCTAAAATCAATGACTTACGGCTCCAATTGCTTCCGCATCCACCGTATTCGCCTGATTTGGCTCCCTCAGACTATTATCTCTTCCGAAACCTCAAAAGATGGTTCATCAATAAAAAATAAAAAATAAATCATCAACATCACCGAGGAGTATTTTGCAGACCTTCCGGAAAATACTTTTCGGATGGGATCATGAAGTTGGAAAATCGCTGGAATAAGTGTATCGAGCTAAAAGGGGACTATATTGAATAAATAAAAAAAAAAAACATTAAAAAAAACTACAATAGACAGCGCTATGGGGTTGTACGCAATGGTGACGTAGGACTACGTGGACTTATATAATAAATGTTATTTGTTAACTGCAGCAGGAGCTTGTGTTTTGTGTAGGAATAGGAATTTGAGCGGAGTTCTTGACAGAGATGGCGCACAGTGACTCGCGGAGAGCTACTGATTCCGATCAATAGCGGTGCGGCTTCTTCCTCCTTGCGTTGGATGCTCATGTGGGTTGCAGCTCGCTGCTTGCAGGCAGCCTTCCGTTGTGTACTGGAGAACAATGTTCAATGCCACGCGCTGAAAGCACTGCTGCTGCTGCTGATGCTGACGACCGGACACCACCACACACGGTGATTGGAACTGAATTCGATCAATGGTTGTGGGCAGCCTTGATAGCTAGCTGCTTGTGGGGAGCCTTTCGTTGTGTACTGGAGAATACCAACACTCACCATGCGATGATGGAATTCAACTTTGAAGTCTTTGTTAGGGAAATCGATTTTCAATAATAATTTTACAATTATCATAGCAACAGTTGCAGATTCGTGCAACTTTCTATAGTATCATTTTGAAAAATGACGAAGTCTTAAATTTAGCAGATGCGTAGAAATATTTCTGATCGATTGGTGATACAATTATTGAAATTGGTCCAGGGGCAGCTGAGTTATTAACGTTCAAAATATTTCATAATTTTGTTACATGTTCTATTTTTGGTTTTCACAAAGTGTACCCCCATATAGAAACCACAGACGTAGTACTACGTCAAAATCATTCCCAAGGAGGTTACTTTTCACCCCACCTAGTATTTGCACAATTTTCCTCTTGGTTCTACTGTCTAGGCCTACTGTTTGCCTTTCCTTTCATCCTGTTTTCCTACCATGCCATACCATATTCTCTGAGTGCTTGCGGGCGGTATCCTATTGGGTTTGTGTGCTCTTGACGGGCTATCGGCGCAAGCGCGTTATCAAAGATAGCAAGTGTCTTGGTGATGATGCTGATGCTGCTGATGATGACACCTCATACGCTGGTTTGTGGACTTTGCGAGGGGTATGGCCGTCGCGATGCTGCTGAAAACGTGTTCGTCGATGAACAGCGATCACTGGTGTGGTTTTGGCGCCAATGAGGTTGAAGCGCGTTCTGCAAACCCTGCCAGAGCGCTAATTTGATGTGCGCAAGCCCTCTTCCGGTTTCCGCACTACCGGGGAAACTCCGTAGCCGACAATGGGTCAGAAGCGACTGGTTGGTGTGATGTGACGGGTTCTGCAAAATGGCCACAAGCCTAGCGGAAAAACGTGACACCGTTTGGCGTCAAACTTAACACACACCGTTAAAGCACGCATTACCTGATAATAATAACCTGGGGCCTCCCTTAGCTCAGTCGGTAAAGGCGCAGCTACAAAGCAAGACCATGCTGGATGTGGCTGGGTTCGATTCCCGGTCCGGTCTAGGAATTTTTCGGGTTGGAAAATTTCTCGACTTCCCTGGGCATAGAAGTATGATTGGACTTGCCACACAATCATATCAATGCAAAAATGGTACGGGCATCGAAAGCTCTCAATTAATAACTGTGGAAGTGCATCTAGAACACTAAGTTGAGAGCACGCAATAAGCTAATATATGCGATATGCAATAAGCTTGAAATGCGAAGAAGAAGAAGAACCTGATAATCAAGGTACACTCTCACACACTCTTCCTCGCCAAGCACTATTTAGCACTCTGCTATTTAACGCTAACACTCAACTAGAAAAAGGGAAGACTTAGTAAAAAATTACTTAAAGGCACTACATGTTAAACGGTTTTCACCTTCAAAATCACATCACTGCGCGAGACTAATAATCGGATCACTCCTGCCTCTTCCACAAGCCAGAACGAAGTGATCGAACCGAGTCCCAATATCCTCAGATGAGGCGGGAGATTCAAATATTCTTCACTTCCAGATTTAAGTCATTTCCCGAGAGAAACGACGAATCCCAAGTAACAATTTTGCTTTTATGAGGGTTCTGTAGACCATGATTTGGACTTGTAGAATGCTATAAAACCTCTATAAAGCTTGCAATGTTACTTGGGAAGTATCTAAATTCGTTTTATTTTCATGAAACGTGCCAGGATAAGGGGAAGTGGGGTTTCATTTATCGAACAACTTTGCCATAGCCTATTCTCATTTCCCTCCCATATCCGAAGTGAAACCAATGTTCGGCCGGGTCAAGAAACCGTGAATACGTTTTTGCTTGGGTCAACGGTCAAGAGTACGCGTGCAATTACGACGAATTACATGTGCGCTATAGGCTTTAGGTAGGGAACTCATTTATACATTCTAGATGTACGTGGTACTCATGACAGTGCTGTAAATTTTCAAATCATTCGATTGAAGATGAACCAATCCAACCATTCAATCAATTCTGTGTAAACGAATTCTCACATGACCATAATTTCTCATTCGAAGCTCATTGTCACTGTCAATTGAGTCACTCACTATCATTTGATATACGACAGTGGAGTTTGGAAGAAACCCAGCAAAATTGTCCCGAACAGACAAGTCGACCCGATGTCGGATCAATGTAAGGCTAATTTAAGGTCGATGTCGACCCAATGGGGGTTTGGTAGAAGTCAGGTTAGTGTCGGGTTGGCTTAGCTTTTTCACCGGAATGTCAACCAGAGCTCCGTTTATATGCAGGTTACACTCAATTGAATGAATCAAGCGTTTCTCAAAAGAGAATGATCCATGCCTTCGTCAAATGACTAAGCACTTGATATCACCCATTCAAAGGAGGTCCCCTTTGATAGCAAATAGCTACTTTTTTCATTTTCATCAAAAAATTTCAAATGATTTTTTGAGAATTTACAGTACTGCTCAATAATCGATTGAACAGAGTGAATTATTCTTATTACGTGTTTTCATTATTAGGCTGGTCTATAGAAGTTTATTTAATGCTATTATTGCATTATTGCTCGTTACAAACTAACCAAACAACTGCGAGCGTCACCCCACAACGTTGCAATTTAATAAACATTGGACGAATTCCTCGCCATTATTCGAACTTAGTATGATTATGGGATCAAATGTTAACCCGATCAATGCATAAATATTTCTTATCCATAACGTGTTTAAATTTTAATATTTCCTCGTTTAGTTATATTTTTGAGTGCACACAACATGACTGTCTCGCGCAAGCAGCAGCAGGCCAAGGGGGGAAGGTGGCTGTCAAATACGAACAACTGTCGCCTACCTCGCATAACTGGTTCCAAACGTAAACAAGCCATAAGAAACCGACAGGGTTTATTTACGTTTGGAACCAATTTCATACAAGAATGATCAGTAGGCTGATTTGACCCCCCCCCCCCTCCCCACCAGCTAGCAGTGCTGCTAGAAAAAAAAAGAATAATGAGCAGTTCGTTTGTTTAGCAATCAGTAATGGCTAAATATTTTTTTCCACAAGCGTTGGATCGTTTTGCGGTCTCGGAATAAAAGTTTCCTTGTAAAATTTCCTAGCGAGTAGTTGGATTGATTTATTTTTAGACGACAATGGGTAACCTCGAAAGATTTTTATTTTAAAAAGTAAGTTTTCCCATAGAAAATCCTATGTAAAATTCAAACTGCTGGCGCTAAAATATGGTTACACCGACCGACCTGAAATTTTACACGGTGGCTTTAGTACCTACAAGGTCCCCGGAAACCGATTGAGCTCTTTTTGAATACACATCTTTCGTTAAAATTTCCTATTCGTTTCTCATACCTGAATATTTCACGATCAAAACTTCAAAATAATTTGGACGCCCTAGATCACCCCAAAAAAGTCCCTTCAAATTGGCCCCCGAAGAACTTGGGACTGGAAACGGTTAAACGCAAAAAGAGAGTCAATCGGATTCCGCCTGCCAAAGCTTTTTTTCCATTCCGTTCACTTCCAAATATCTGCCACGAGGACCACTTGAGGCACTTCAGTCAAATAATCCGATCCTTACCCATCATAAAACCGAAAATCAACATAGCAACGCGATGCCGAACGGCAAATCACATCAAATGAAAGCCCATGATGATGACGATGATGAGCCGCTCCGTCCGTCTCGCGAGATTTGCCAAGGCGATTTCCGGCCTCCACGCGCTCGGAATATGATTATCGCCATCCACCGGCAAGACCGACCAGAAGGGTGTAAAACCAATTTAAGACGTCTTACCGGCTGGCTGGGCAGGAAGCATTGGCGAGAGGAGCCACATTGAAGCCGTTGTACTGTACTGTTCCCAGCAGGGAAGCAAGTCCTTGCAGTTCGAGTTACCGGTAGCCGGTTGTGAAAAATGCGAATCAGATTAACCTTCGAGAGTGGGGATGGGACCATTAGACGGATTAGAGAATCCGAATGAATACGTCATATTCTATACCATCCAGAAATCCCATCGCAATTTCCGAGCCAGTCTAACGGTTCAGCCCCGGGAGGACATCCCCGGCAAGGAACGGAAAAAAGGACATCATGAAGCCGAGCACACTGCTGACGAGACACACATTGGATCTGACAAATCCGATTACTGCGAACGCGGAGGTGGGATTTCCCCGTGCAATGAGAATGTGTCTCTTTACTTCCAAAAGGTTATTTTTAGTCGTCTTCTGTCTGTGTAAAAGGTTAGTGGAGCGTGCCGTTCCGAACGAATGGGATTTCTACGCTTGTCGTCCGACGGTGGAATATACATTTGCAGATTAACCACAGACAAACACATGTAATTCTTTCTCCTCAATCGTCGTGCACGCATTCAATTTCAATGTTCGTTTAAAATATTTTTAGTTTCGTGAATCCCTGTGGTTAGGATCACTTTGACGTTTCAATACATTCTTTCGAATTTGTATGCAACATTGTTTGAGACTTGGCGTGAATAGCTCGCGAGAGTTTTTTTCTGTTTGTCTGTGGATTAACCAAATCTGGAACACGCAATATGAACGAACGATGATATCATGCAAATCACGGTGGAAAATCAACATTTTTTACCAGAATCCATTTGGGACGGAAAAACAAGGACACGTTTCTGGCGTCAAAGAAATGCAAAAGCATCATGATAATTCGTTTCGATGTAAACAGAGAGAGAGAATGAAAAAAGTAAAAGCTTTCGAACCGTGGTATCTCATTAGCAGGAAAACAACTTGCCTCTGTCTCTCGTCTGACGGTGAAGATTAAATCGTCATCCTCGGAGATATAGTCTGGCACGGTTGAACTCTCGATTGAATTAAATAAGATTACACTCTCAAGTTCATTTCTCGGAACGCATTCCAAGGGTCCTTTCTCGGTACCGAGGAAGCAAACAAGTTGAGTGCATTAGGTGAAATTGTCGCCTCGCGAAAGTGGCAACGGTGGGTGGGTGATGCCAGCAGTTCCATGAGTAATTAAATCTTTATGTGAAGGACTCTCAAAGATGCTCTTTGACTGTCATTATACTATTAAGGGGGCCGATTTAAATGAAACTTTGTACATATGTCGCTTCCTTAGTGCTAAAACTAGGAATCTTTGTATGAATTTCATGGTTGCTACCCAAAGTGACATTTTCCATTAAAATATTGTCTATTTTCCAGGACTAATTTTTCATAAAAGCTCATGTAACACATGGTTTAGTTATAGTTATACGTTCATAACTTGAAATCATTTTAAGCCTGGAAACCCTATCTCTTTTAATACCAAGTAGCCATAGCGAGCATAATTGCGGGCCCACGTTCTGGGCCCGCTTAGATTTATATGTGATCACGTTTTTATGCTGGCTACAAAAAGAAGACGGCGTTGTGTGGTATACATTATGATACACCGTATTCAGTGTGATGTGTGCTGAACTCTGATAGATCCACCCTGTATGCGAGCACTCATCGTAAGTGCGACTGAGGAGGGTCCGTTATCGCAACCGCCATTGCAACTTCCTCTTTCGGCTTCCAATCTTTCCAGAGACATGCGATCGGCATTCAACGCTGGGTGATTCCTTTAGCCGATTATCAGGTATAAACAGGCGTGTCAGGCCCTTGCCTGGAAACACTATTTAAACTTTTCCTTATGTATAACACGATCACTGAGGCTCATTTGTGTCATTTCGAAAGTTATTTTCTATGTTCGGATATCCCTGTGCTGTCGATCGACCGGTTTTCGAGAAGAACTTAGCCAAGGTTGTCAAAATTTAACTTCTTGTCTGTCAGAAGTAACCACGCTCGGATAGCAGGATTAATCGATAACTTTCCATCTGTCAAGTTTTAACCAAAAGTTAAAATAATCCACCAAATGGTTCAGAGCCTGAGAATAACTTAGAACCATTGGCGTAGCTAGAAAATTTATCTGAAAGGGGCCTAGGGGGGCCTGTTGCTTTTATGTTATTTTCCTAAACAATGGTTAAATAAAAACTCGAGAAAGCTGGCAGGTAAAGGGTGATACGGTCAAAATTTGGTCAAGGGAAAACGCGTGTAAATCGGTGAAATCGTTTATTTAAAAAATCAAATTAAATTTCTTTTTCAAGTTCAATTAGTATAAAATTCAGGAAAAATATTCAGTTAGGCTTCCGCTTTTCCAAATCCGAATTGCCGGGTCTTACGCTTGACCCCTGCCATCAGATTTTGTACAGCCACCTTGTCCACCTTCTTCGCCGCAGAAAGCCAGTTTGCCTTGAACTGCTGCTCGCCCTTAGCAGTTTTTTTGGTCTTCTTTAGGTTCCGCTTGACAATAGCCCAGTATTTCTCAATTGGGCGGAGCTCTGGCGTGTTGGGAGGGTTCTTGTCCTTGGGAACCACCTGCACGTTGTTGGCGGCGTACCACTCCATGGCCTTTTTACCGTAATGGCAAGATGCCAAATCCGGCCAAAACAGTACGGAACAACCGTGTTTCTTCAGGAAAGGCAGCAGACGTTTATTCAAACACTCTTTCACGTAAATTTCTTGGTTGAAAGTCCCGGAAGCTATGAAAATGCTGCTTTTCAAGCCACAGGTACAGATGGCTTGCCAAACCAGATATTTCTTTGCGAACTTTGACAGTTTCATGTGCTTGAAAACATCTGCTACCTTTCCCCTTCTTTTTGCCGTATAAAACTCCTGTCCCGGAAGCTGCTTGTAGTCGGCTTTGACGTAGGTTTCGTCGTCCATTACCACGCAGTCAAACTTCGTCAGCATCGTCGTATACAGCCTCCGGGATCGCGCTTTGGCCGTCGTATTTTGTTTATCATCGCGATTTGGAGTCACTACCTTCTTGTAAGTCGATAATCCGGCTCGTTTTTTGGCTCGATGCACGGTTGTAGACGATACACCCAGCTTATTTGCGGCATCTCGGAGAGAGAGGTTAGGGTTTCGCTTGAAACTACCGGCAACTCTCTTTGTCGTCTCAGCGGCTTCCGGTTTTCGATTTCCCCCCGATCCAGACTTCCTGGCTGTCGGATTTTCGCGATGCGCGAGCAAAATTTTGATACGCTGCTCTTCTTGGTTGGACGGCATTTTGACAACTGAAGAGTGAATTCCAAAATCAAAATAGGAGCAACATTCTACACACACACACCTTCAAAATGAGGGGTGTTCAGGTTTTTTAAATGCAAAATTGAAAGAAATACGTCAAGTTGATATTGACCAAATTTTGACCGTATCACCCTTTAAGCCGCAACTTACAGATACAGGTTGTAAGCGTAAGTTCTTTAAATATAAATGTTGATAAAAGCCAACGAAATTAGATCAATTGTTATAATTCTGACTATGATAAAATTGAGATCCTTCCTAGACAGTCATTTCGTAAAAAAGAGAATACATGAATATTAAAAACAAATGAAATAAGAATTTCTATAAACATAAATTCGGTAAAATTTTGTTCAAAATAAATTTTAGGTATTAAAAAAAGGTTTTGATATGATAGGCTTCGACAAACTTTGAATCTCCTGGAATATTTCCGGGTCCTGACTTGGATCCAAACGCAACAAGATTCGCTGCAAATGCTTGTCAGCCGCGCGCATCAGAATCTACAAGAACATTTCCTTCACGTCAGAGGAACAATACTCCTAACAGCGACACCAACTGGTCCGGCCCTTTAAGCAGCATGCTGTTTAGCGAAACTCCGTCCACATTGGCAGCAGTGTCCCAAACGATGCGTATTTTCCCTGGTTTCTTCGAGTTGGTCACAACCCCCACAGGGAGGTACCAGATTCTGCGAGGATTCGCATCTTCGAGTTCGTCCGTTGTGGCTTTATGAATGTAGCCCTTGCTTACGAACTCTTGCATCTGCCGGAAAACGTTCTCTTTCAACGCTGGATCCCGTGACATCCTCCTTTCCAGGCATTCCATCCTGCGAAGTGCCATCGTGTAGCTATCTGGCAGCTCCACATCGTCATCTTTTCACAGCAGTCCAGTTTCAAATCGCTCACCGACACGAACCGTCGTCTGCTCCTGCAAATCCAGTGCTCGCTGTTCTTCTTTAGATCGTAGGGTGACATTTCCTGCTCCCACTTCCTCGAGATCGTAGAACTGCTTGACAGTATCATGCAGTTCCTTATTCGTCGTGCACTCGTAAACGTGGAATCTGAATTCACTTTTCGATCCAGGCTGTTGCTTACCGTAGACGCACCATCCGAGTCTGGTCTTTACCGCAACTGGTCCATTTCCGTTACCTTCCCTTGACTTCAATGGAACAGCTAATTGTAGATTGTCAAGTCCTATCAGCAGCTTAGGTACGGCGTTCTTGTAGCTCTGTATCGGTAGCTGCTTGAGATAGTCGAACTGCTTCACGGCTTCCCCCAATTGGAAGGTCTGGCTGGGAAGGTTCAGATTAGACACGGTACGAACGTTCGACATCTTGAACCGTTTCTGCGAACCGGCTCCACCTACAGTGATGGTGATAACTTTCCATTTTTTCTTCGATTCTCGACGTATTACCCGTCCATTGTAAGCACAATGGCTGAGTAGTTCCATTTACTCCGAGTTGCTCGTTCTCCATCAGAGTCAGCGATAATCCTTCGTCCAAGAAAGCATACGTATTCACCTCACCAGTTTGCCCATAAAGCGTAACAGGCACGATCCGAAACAGAGCGCGTGATTCGAGGTGCTGATGAGTATGACTATCTACCTGTTCTGTTGGCGCAGTAGCTGCTGCAGTTCGCCTTGTTGAATGCAGCAACGGATGATGGCGATACTGACAGCCATCGATATTGCAACGGTTGTTGCTTCTACACGACCGCTTTCCATGACTGAATAGACAAATTTGACAAAGCGACAAAACTCTAACTTTTCGCCAGAGATCGTCGACATTCAAAATCCGAGCACTCGCGCAACCGATGCCCCACCTTACTGCAGAAGATGCATTCGATTCGCTTGCTTGCTACCAACGGCTGATCATCAACGGCGTTCCCGGTGTGGAAATTAACGTACCCTCTCGGCTTTGGTTTATCCTTGCTCCTACTAGACTCCGGTTCAAACAGCACCACACTAGATGCATCACCGACGACGTTCTCCATGTATCTGCTGAATGTCTTCAGATTCACCACGCCGAGACTTCGCTTGTACCCGGCCCACATAAGCTTCTGGTCGGCTGGTAGCTTTCCGATAAGTTCCTGAAGAAGCATCGAATTCGACAGGTGTGCTTCGATATGGTCACAAAGGGCTTGCACTGCCATACCATATTCGATCAGCCCTTCCAACTTATCCGACTTTGGAGCGGGAATCTTCCGCACCTTTTCCAGTAACGCGTTAATCAACAGCTCCGGGCGTCCATATCGCATACGAAGTGCCTCGATTACCTGCGGTATCGCAATAGGCAATACCAACCTACTGCGCACCGTCTCGAGAGCGGTTCCTTTGAGGCACCGTTGTAGTCGGAGCATGTTCTCCCCGTGCGTGTACCCACACGACGCCGTCGTATACTCGTAGTTGGAGATGAACATAGGCCAATTCGCGGGATCACCCGAAAACTGTGGCAGATTGCGCGCCAACGATTGACGTGCGGCAAGCTAATGCGGTGACGGACCGTTCTGGTTAGCGTTCAATCGCTGCTGCTGCTGCCGATGATACCACACTCCTCCAACGACGTAGGCTGTACGTTCCTATTCGTTGTGCGCGCGGATGGTTCACGCTGCTGTTCGTTGTTGGCGAAGGGGATGCGTTGCTGTTGGCGACTATCGAGGGTATTTTGCCCGAAATCGCGAGAGTCAAACCGTTGTTCCCTGGTAACAATGGGAACCGTTTCGAAAGGGATCGCGAAGGACTTATGAGGGACATTACCATCGTTCCTTTTTTCCACTATCGTTAACATTACTCTTACCTGCACCGCCAACCTCATTGGCATGCGTTTTCGGGTAGGCACCAAGGTTCCTAGGCTGCTGGTTACCTTGCTGTACATCGCCGAATAGAATCGGGGAATTCATCTGACCGATCGTTGGGCTGATGTTCCAATCGGTTGGGTCCAATCCAAGCTGCCTTTTGCACTGCTGCAGTTCACGTCTCGGCTCCTCCATTTGCTGACTGGTTGGAACTGATTGTAGTTGGCAGCGCTCAAGCTGCTTCTCGAGATCGCGTAAAGTCTCCACAATCTCGTGATTGTTTACATCCGCGGGCTGAGCGACTGCTGGCGGATTCGATTGTTCACCCGCCGCGCCGTCTTCTGGCTCCGGATGATTGCTAATCCAATCGGAAACTCATTCTCGTCGTTCGTGATTGCTTACCCGGCTCCGGGATTCGATCACCTTGCCCATCAGTTCCAACTGCTCGTCCAAGAATTTCTTCTGCAGTTCATGCTCCATTCGTTGTCGTTCAAGCTCCTGGCGTTGCTTCAACAGGGTGAGATTTCGTTGTACGTTGGTTGTACAGCTGCACGAAGAGATGTTTGCTGGTGGGGGTGGATTCGGTGGTGGTGATGCAGTGCAGTTCGAACACATCCACGCTCGGTCACTGACGGACTCCGTCACACCAGCACACGAAAAGTGCCACCACAGATCACACCCATCGCACTGCATATAATTTTCATCGGCATCTGGATTGTCGCATGCTGCACAATCGCCGTGCTGTACCATCTCCGGATCTCTTGCGGGAATCGGCAACTGCTCGATGAATTATTGTGTGAAGTGAATCGCTGAGAAGTGAAAGGCCCGCACTGATATCCGAACAGCTTATATATTTAATTTTGTGTGTGTGCTTCAAATCAATAATTTGATTTTGGTTTAGTTTTACAAGTTGTTTTTAGGTTAGAATAGAATTTACAATTCAGTGGCGATTTTCGCTCGAATGGTCTTTCTAGTCAGCTTTCAACCGCTTGCTGTATAATCCTAAGTAGATGTAATTCTTGTTTAAGTTTTTAAGTTTCACTAAGTCCATCAAATTTACCTTCACTAGCCGTAGTAACTATTTCGATTTAAGCTAGATGTAATTAGGATTACAAAGGGTAAGTAATTTTGTGTTCTTTTTCTTTTTTAAATATCATAAAATCATCATCATTAGTTTACACATACATTCATATAATATGAATTCGAAAATTCAAAACATGTATTTCGTTATTTTAGATCGAAAATTTCCTGGGTAAAACACATTCACTGTATTTACTTACTTGTGTTCTTCGAAGTACAGCACAATTAAACGCAATCGAATACACGAAACTCAAAACGACTGGTGAACAAAATTTATCACAAATAAAACCATTTCTTCTTTATTGCTTTGCTGGCAATCGTGGAAGTATCATTGAAATAGCGGTGCCAGATGTATTGCCTCTAGCAATGAATTTAAGTTTATTAAAACAATTAATTGCGTAGTCTGACTCATTAATATAGATAAGTGGATGTATTTAATGGTGGATAAATATCAAAAACTGATTAAATAAAACATAAATGACCATTTTAGACATTTTACCGGTCCAATTAAAAAAGTCACAGAAGATTGAACTCAACACTAACAGGGTTGATGGCAGCAGTGCACGTAGCCTGGTATTCGCGTTCCCGCTCAGGGGTGTAAACAAACTTGCATACAGCGCAGTCTGGCAGTGTGAACGTTTTGTCTGCTACATTCTTATGCACTAGATAGTGTGACATCACATTTGCTGTTGTATTGAAATGAAGGAAGAAAAGAGATGGTTAAGTTTTCCTTACCATACCAGTTGATATTTATTAAAAATGGGCAGTTTTGGCGTGGGGACATGCACTTCTAATGAATTTTGCCAATACATTTAAAAAATGATGATCGAAAAATATTTCAAAAAGAAGAAGAAAACAAAATAATGACCCTTTGTAGAACCTTAACTAATTTAACTTTCTATAGTAATTTTTCACCCGCATGTATCTGGTTCAATTCTTTCTTTTTCGTTCCTGCAGACTGACGTTTCGATACAGAGAGTTTGTCGCGCGTAGACTTGCCGCTCGTGTCGTGATGTTCAGACGGCCGGGTTGTCAGTCGATGTCCCTGTGCTAACACACCGTTTGGTGAGAACGGATGGAATTTGACTTTGAAATCTGCGTTAGTGAAATCGGTGATTATTTTAATTATCATAGCAGCAGTGGCAATTTTCAATTGTGACATTTTGAAAAATGATAAAGGCTTAAATTTAACAGATGCGTAGATATATTTCTGATCGATTGGTGATAAAAATATTGAAATTGGTCCAGGGGCAGCTGAGTTATTAATGTTTAAAATCTTTCATAATTTTGTTACATGTTCCATTTTCGGTTTTCACAAAGTGTACACCCATATAGAAATCACAGACGTAGTCCTACGTAAAAAAAAGTTAATTGTTGTTGAGATTGAGGTGCTCATCATCTGTGTGATGCTTTCTCCCTGTTAACTGGATGCACATTATGGAACCAAGTCAAAACTACTGTTTTCATTCAATCGTTCATATGAAAAACACTTTTTTTCGACTTCCCAATGAGGCCCTGTCATTTAAAACCATTGGGTATAAACAAAAAATCTTGAGATCTCTAGAAGTTCCGGTTCAGATGCCAAGACTCAATCATTACAATGGTAATATAAGTCGAAACAAGAATTAGTAACGACAATGTGGTAAATATGTATTCGTAAAAAATCAGTTCGTGAGCAGTTAGTCAGATCAAGTCTCATTCTCTCCGAATACCGTTCATACTGGCGATAGCGACAACGAAACCCCGCCCCCAAACTCCTCTCATGATCCTATCCTTCGACAATGTACCCCTCTAACCTCGGGTAAGCCGCGAGTATTCGGCCCAACTCCTACTAGACATAGAAATAAGTGAATTTTATTACAAACAATGGACAATTAATTATCGGCTTAAAAAAGCTATCGTGATTGTACCTCCAAAATAAACGAACTAGATAAAAAAAATGTCATTCTCTTTAACGTGATATTCTCCCTCACTCGTTGTTGCGGCTTAAACCGCAGGGCACGCAACGCAGTCCCTGCCGCAGAGTGATCAACTGGAGTAGTTCGTTCTTTACAACAACACGACAGACGGTGCACTGACAAGAAGACAAAAAAAAAAGAAAAAAAAAAGTTCGACGCAGTTCATAAAAAACTTGAATGCTGCCGAGTTTGCGAACGATTTTCCACGAGCTTCGTCTGCAGTGATCGAAAAACATTACGTGGACGATTATTACGATAGCGTCGATTTCGTTGACGAAGCGGTAGAGTTGGCGAACCAGGTGAAATTCATTCATTCCCGAGGAGGTTTCCATATCAGGAATTGGGTTTCCAACTCCAAGCAGTTTCTGGAAGCGATGGCCGAACAGAAGTCGAATCCTGCTGTCCATTTCAGCCGGGACAAAACCACGCATACCGAGCGAGTTCTGGGAATCATATGGGACCCAGAAGAGGACGTTTTCCTGTTTTCTACCGATGGACGAGAGGAGTACCAACTGGTTCTACAAGGGGTTGAACGACCAACCAAAAGTTTGTTTATGTTTGCTCTTTCCATTCACCGTTTTCGGTCGCATGTTGGTACAAGATTTGTGGAGGACTGGCTGCGACTGGGATGAAGAAATTGACGATTAATCATTCCAAAAGTGGATTCGCTGGACGAAAGTTTTGCCGATGATCGAGGCAATCAGGATTCCCCGGAGCTACTTTGGAGACGCTAGAATGGATCAGATCGAGGATCTACAGCTGCACGTAGTGTCCGATGCTAGCAAAGGTGCTTACGGGTGTGCGGCCTATTTTCGAGCTTTGGTGGGCGGAACGATCAGATGTGTACTGGTGACTAGTCGGGTGAAGGTGGCTCCGTTGAAGCCGCTATCAGTTCCAAGGCTTGAGTTGCAGGCGGCAGTGCTATATCTTCTGGAAGCAGACTGGCCGAAGCAGAAGTTGCCAGGTCCAGATACAGAAGAAGAGTTGAGAGCGCACCTGCTTGTTCACGATGTTAACCTTCCTACTCCCGTAATCGACGTCAACAGAATTTCGAAGTGGACGGTGCTGGTAAGGACGATGGCTTGCGTATTTAGGTTTCTGTCGAACTGTCGAAGAAAGCTGAAGGAATCGCCCCTCGAAACGCAAATCATTCTCCCGATTGATTATCCGATGTTGCGGACGCCACTGGATCAGAAGGAGTATGAGCAAGCGGAAATTTCGTTGATGCGGATGGCACAAGCAGATGCGTTCAGTAGTGAACTGAGGATCTTGATTAAGAACTTGCAGCTTCCGGCCGCGACGCGGTTGAAAATCGAGAAATCCAGCTTCATCTATAAGTTGACGCCGCTAATCGATGAGAACGGTCTCCTGCGTATGGAAGGTCGAACTGGATCAGCTGAATTCCTACCGTTTGACTTGAGGTTCCCGATAATACTGCCCAAGGACCATGCTGTTACCTGGAAAATCGTTCAGCATTATCACGAGCAATTCGGCCACGGATATAGGCAGACGGTGAAGAACGAGCTGAGACAACGATTCGTCATCCCACAGGTGGGTAGTGTGGTCGCTATGGTGGGGAAAGCTTGCATACAGTGCAGGGTTGCCAAGAGCCGCCCATGATGTCCTCGGATGGCCGCGCTACCAGTACAGAGAGTAACTCCGTATGTGCGGCCGTTCTGCTTCGTGGGGGTCGATTACTTCGGCCCAATAACAGTTACAACAGGCCGCCGCAGTGAAAAGAGATGGATCGTTTTGTTCACGTGCCTAGTAGTCAGAGCGGTTCACCTCGAAGTAGCACACTCCCTGACCACGCAATCGTGTTTAATGGCAATCAAACGCTTCACCTCCTACCGAGGTCCGCCATTAGAAGTGTTCTCGGACAATGGCACAAATTTTAAAGGAGCAAGTAAGGAGTTAATGGAAAATGTACGCAGCATCAACGTAGATTGCGCAGCGGAGGTAACATCAGCTCGTATGAAGTGGAACTTCAATCCTCCGGCTTCGCCCCACATGGGCGGAGTCTGGGAGAGATTAGTCCGTTCCACGAAGCAAGTGTTGGAGGCGATAAACGATGGGAAGCGACTGACAGATGAAATCTTGGTGACTGCGATAGCCGAAGCGGAGGACATCATCAATAGCCGTCCACTTACGTACGTGGCGCATGAATCAGATCATTTCGAAGCGTTGAGCCCCAACCACTACCTCCGTGGAGTCGCTCCGAACGAACCAAGGTACAACGTAGCTCCCGTCAATTCAGCTGTAGCCCTGCGGGACTCCTATCAGCGATCGCAGGAGATAGCTGACGAGATGTGGAAGGGGTGGATTAAAGAATACGTTCCTTCCATCAATCAGCGTACCAAGTGGTTTGGTGAAGCAAAGAATTTGAAGAAAGGTGACTTGGTCTACGTTGTTGATGGCGACAAGCGGAAGTGTTGGGTACGTGGGATTGTTGTGGAGCCGATAGTTGCCGGAGATGGCAGAGTACGCCAGGCCTGGATTCGTACCAACAGCGGCATGCTAAAGCGAGCGACAGCGAAACTTGCGGTGCTTGAAATAAATGAAAGTGACACTGGACCGGACGTGACTTCCGGACCAGGTTCACGGGCCAGGGCATGTTGCGGCTTAAACCGCAGGGCACGCAACGCAGTCCCTGCCGCAGAGTGATCAACTGGAGTAGTTCGTTCTTTACAACAACACGACAGACGGTGCACTGACAAGAAGACAGAAGATAGAAAGCAAAACAAAAAAAAAGGAACAATCATTTCACAATCGTTACAACGTGGTGGCCGAATTTATAAAGCAAATTTAATTAATTCTACCTTAATTGAGAAAAGTGCTTCATTTAAATCTTAAATATTATTGAAATTATTGCTAATCTAGTAAGTACAAATTGAATCGTTAGTAGATTCTAGTCTAGTCTAGTCTACACATAGACAGCCAGTACTTGAAAGAATCCTGGAAATGATAGAAATACATCTATCATTTTCTTGTCATTATTAATGCCTGCTGCACATCAAGGATGTGAAACAAACAATAAAGCGGCCAGGCCTACTGTGTAGCGTTTAGTTAATTTTTGTGGAAGTGAATGTTTACCATGTCTACTTAATAAGTATAGACAGTGGTTAACATTTAATCCACAGGTAATCAAAGAGCGGGGACATACCGTACCAACCGCTCCGTATGCAGGATTTGAAAATAGGCTATATAAATCGTTGGGAGTGACAGAGCTAAGAAAGTTAATGTACACTCCTTGATTGTCCGATCTCCTGGGATGGAACACAGGTATTTACCCCTTGTGTTCGAGCGTACAGACCTCCCTCCGTACAAGCGTGGACGGCACCGCCAACCCACTGCCATCCCTCAATCGATCCAGCCGACCTCAGTCGAAGGACAACAGAGAGCGGTGTGCGGACGTAACCTATACGGAGGGAATGCTGTATTCGCCTAGGTTATAGCGCCCTTGCTCGCTACCATTTTCTTCTAGCGGTTGGGACCTGAGCACTAACTCTTGTCCTAGCCCTATATGGCATATGGTTATAGCGCCATTACTCGCTTTCTGAAAAGAGAAGAAGGGAAGGGAAGGAGAGAAAAAGGACTTGGGAAAAGGAAATGCGGAATTCCTTTCCTCATTAGTATTTGTATCGTCAACTTTTATGAAAACTATATAAATCATTCTTCCTTGGTCAGAGGTATTATTACGACATTTGAATAAGATTGTCTTATCATTTCCCTAATAAAAATAACCATAAAAGAGAGCTTAACGACGTGTTCGGGGTATCATCCAAACCCTATGTGGGATGGTTTACCTATCCGAGATACAGTTCGTTTATGGTATTTGTTTATTAGGGTTGTTATTCAAAATTTAATGTTATAATGATCAACATAGCTTTGGATTATCCAATATAAATCGGTAACACTCTCCTGCAACCGATGTAGGAAGCACCAAAGAATATATATAGACAAATCTCAAAAACACAGTTTTAACTGATAGTACTTTATAAAAATCAAACTGTCCAATATTGGATCCTGCCAATTATTAGCACCAGAATAAATTGCAACGGACTCACCAAATTGATCCATGAACGATGTCTTGTTACAGTGATCTCCATACTCAACGGTTGGTTGACTGGGCTCGAAAATAGGTTTTCCTATTCTTAGTATCGGACAAGCGAACCAAAAATCCTGTATGGCCAATCAGTTGATTAGTCAGATGATGAAAGCACAATTGTGGCTGAATGGATTCAGGCTGCTAATCGGAGAATCTGACCCACTTGTAAGGAACACAAAGAGCCACAAAGAACAACCAATGGTGCTAGGTTCCGAGATGATCAGTGGTTTAAGAACTCTGGGGTGGCAAATAGTTGAAGGAACACTAATTACAACTACACAAAAGTCTAGAAAAAACGGAGCAAAAATTGACGGCTGAAAATTTTCTAGGTCTCTCTTCGACCACAGCTCACTACGATCTTCAAATTGAATCGTTAGTAGATTCTAATTAAAATAGGATAAATATTTATGAATTAGGTGAGTTCATGACCTGACCTATACGAGGGAATCGAGGCTGTTGGACTATACGAACATAGCAGAAAGTGAGTTTAAAAATCTCGTAAACTCTCATAAAAGACCCTTAAATGTTTAAAAATATCGATATCTTGTTGAATCTTAAACTAATTTATAAATAATATCTTACAAACTACATTTAATTAGAAAATTCAACTTGATACAAGTCCATTAATAGGGTACCTATCCGCACGAGGAAGAGATTTTGCCGATTAAGAAACTAAATTGTAAGTAATTATACCTAATTTGTTGAAAAGATCTTTATATTTAAATATATACATTTTTAGCTTTGATCAGCACACAAACAAAACGTTTGATCCAAGGAATTGTTTCGGGATAAATCCTAACACTCGTTGTCCAGGCCACTTTAACCACATATCCCATGCAAAATTCCAAAATTTATAACCGTAGTTCTAAATTTTTTTCCTCACTCGTTGATCGTAAATATCTATTTAGAACGAGTTTACTGTAATAAGTTTTATCTTTATTTCACTCTCTCGTTTTTTTTTCCTCTATCGCGTTCTCTCTCATTCTATATTATTCTCTCTCATTCTCATATTTACTCATGATGAATATTGGCGTTGACGAGAGCTCTGTAACCCTTAACTCCTATTTAGAAATCTCATATGTAAATGTCAGTCTATGTGTGAAACATGGCGGACTTTTTCTTATTCTCTCACTCCAACGCAAAACCCCATAAGGAACTGTCAAAATGTGTGTGAAGAAACGTCACTTCGGGACTGGTGTAAGTCGAATATCACCGCAACGATACTGATTTCGATTTATCAATATTAAGATTGGTCATCATGATCATTTTTTCAGAACAATGTTTTTTTAAGTTCCATTTAGGATCCAAAACAACTGTGCAAAATTTGGGAACGATTGGTTGTAACCCAACCTTCCACATTGCGTTTGAAATTTTATGGAAATTAGAATGGGAAAACTTAATGTTTTGCATCTTAATTCCTAGGGACCACAATTTTGCTTTTTAATCACGTAAAACTATAATCCACCAACTTTACAAAATAAGGTGAAATTAGCATCTTCAACTATGTAAATCGTTGACTTCACGTAGAAGTAATACTAAAAACATATAATCAAAGCAAATAAGGTCCTTAAATTTAAACTGAGGAGCTTGGAGGCTGTCGCTTGTGCTTACTGAGTACAAGATCGTGGGTTTACTCCCAAGCTCTTCCTAAAACAAATCAAATACTAAATTATGGTCGCATCGCCTGCATATGCGAATCCTGACCCATTTCCTACATTACTATCCAACTCCGTAGCATCTATGGGGGCGTTAGTGAGTTGCTGGCCGTTAAGTAGATGTTACATCAACAATATCGTTCCTTTCCCCGTAGCGGAGAAGATGGACGTGGCTGGCAATGGTGATTGTCATGCTTTTCCTGTTCTGAATTTTGATTGGAGAGCTATCCACTCCCAAATAGTTTTCCTCAAGCAATCAAAAGAAGAACGATAAAGTAGATGCATGACAGTTGCCTGCCAGTATGCAATCTACGAATTACTCCGTAAGAAACGCAATGCAATGGTATCAATTCCATTTCGTATGTTGAAACGGTCCTTTTTCACATAACCGGCCACCATTTGAAATATTTAAAGAGTTTTAAGTTTATAGATTAGCGGCGCCGGTGGTGTAGTGGTAAGCGTGATTACCTCTCACCCCAGCAGGCCTGGGTTCAATCCCAGTCGGCGCCGCCGGGATGTTCTGAGGCATAACATCTCTGATCACGCCTTCCTTCGGAAGGGAAGTAAAGCCGTTGGTCCCCGGTTCATGAGTTGATGGGTCGATAGGTAGGGTCCAGGTGTGGGAGCTGCCTCTCTGGCGTCGGTAGCATTGGTGCTCAGCACGGAAAACAAGATCGACGGAAAACAAATCAAAGGAAAAAAAAAAAAAGTTTATAGATTTTAAACATATAAAATAACTAAGCTCAAAAACAATTGAACCGACCAACCGCGGTCCTACGTCAATCTTACGTTAATGCCCCTAGGCACAGACTACATTTTCCACTTTGGATTAAGCACAACTTAGCAACGGGTAAATCGATTAGAATAACTTTAGCGCTCAACAGTGTTGTCGTTTTAAATAATATTTTTCGTGACATACTTATCAATGTGCCGAAAAGTGTGTCATGCTGTGTTTCAACACAGTGTGCATGAATGATTTCAAAATTAAAGAAAAAATTGTCACTTCAGGAAAGCAGTTCCATGAGTAATTAAATCTAGATAGAGCTGGAATTAGGGCGTAACAGCTTTTGTAAACAATGACTTCTATCGATGATTTCTAGGAACTCAAGGCACGCCCACGCAAACCAACATAACCATCGGATAGCGGAAGTCTTTCCCTACCTGATGAGGATGTTGGTTTGCGTGGGCGAGTCTTGAATTTCTAGAAATCGTCGATAGAAGTCATTGTTTACAAAAGCTGTTAGGCCCTAATTCCAGCTGTATCTAGAAATCTTTATACGAAGGACTTTCAAAAATGCACTTTCACTGTCATCATACTGTTCGATGCATACAATGTAAATATTTACGTTATTTGTCAAATCCCAGGTAATCATGACATTTCATTATTGAATGAAGAAAAGAGACTTACTGCTGTCATGACGATTATCTGAGTGTTGTCTAGGAACGTAATTATTAGTGACCTATGCATCGAATATTTAATTTTGACCCAGGATCAAGCGAAGTTCTCGCTGGTGGCAAAACACCCATAAACAGCGCTGTTCAGCAAGCTGTGTAAATGCCGTCATCAGCATTCGTCGCAAGACTTCATTTTCCTTTTTCCTAATTGGGCATAAAATTCTCAACTTGGTGGAGCTTCTTTCTCATTGTTTATTAAAAAGCAAAAAAAAACTACAGCTTTCCCTCGAAGAACGCGTTAACCACTGAGTTCTACCCACCGCTTTGTCTCGGTGGGTTTTTAACGAGCCGCTCTGATTTTCTGCGAGTGACTAGTTCTCCATTGGCACTACTCACATGCAAAAAATCAGACTGACTGGTTGAAGCCCCGCCGAGAAAAAGCGGAGGGTGCAACTCAGTGGGTAACGCGTTCTTCGGGGGATAGCTGTATTAGCATTTCTCCTGAACCAAACCCACCCCTCGCTCAGTGTACGTATTATTGAGGAAAACTTTCATCCCTGACGCAAAACGCCAACGACGAACACGACGACGAAGAGCAGGATTCTTTTTAATAATTATTTTTCCTCTTTTTCCGCCTCCAGGACACGCACATCTGACCGACTTTAACATCGCAACCCGGCTGCCACCGGATGGGTTGGCCTGCAGCATGTCTGGCACCAAGCCGTACATGGCCCCGGAGGTTTTCATGTGTGCCTTAGAGGAGATCGGTAAGTTGGCAGATGGCGGTGAAAATGTGTATCTATATTATTATCCATAGTAAGGGGGAAGGGGAAGCATGGAAGAGATGGTAATGGGACCATGCCTCCGGGACACGATGTGCCATTCCGGGTTTCTCCTTCACGAGTCTATCAGTATAAATAGCAGCAAACGAGGGCCTGAGGGTCTGTGCCGGTTGCCCTATTGGAATTTGTACGACCGGGCGAGCAAGCGATATTAAAATTTCAGCATTTTAATTTAATAAACAAGCGAGGCTTGACGATGACGATGTCGCTGTGGAAAGTGTGTATTAATATTCGCATGGTTGTGAACAACGTGTAGGCTTCGGTGGAAGCTATAGATATAGCCATAAAGCCGAGTGAATCGAAAGCGTTTCGTGACAGAAAATTAAATTATTCACCGATTTTCCCTGTTGAAAGTGTGAAACGGACACGGAGGCGGAAATGTTTGACGGCTAATTTGAACGAAAAATGAAATCCGCCTAGAAGCAATGTCGAGCTCATTTTGTTTTTTCGCTGGCAAATAACTGAACCAAACATGGTCGAAACAAACAACATCCCACGTGTTCGTTCGGGAACAACATGTTCGCCCCTATTCTGCATTTCGTTCGAAACGAAATTCTCATACAAAAAAAAAAAAAAATTTGTATAAGAATTTCGGTCCGAACGAAATACAGAATAGGGGTGGTCAACTTGAACGCTCACTGTCAGCGTTGCCAGAACTGTTTTCCAAACATCGGTATTTTTGTTTAGAAAAAATCGGTATTCATCGTTATTAAACATTTTCAAAAGTAATGAGCTGGGAGTGGAACTTTGGTAGGGTGCCCGCTTCAAAAATATAACTAACATCTGCTAAAATCAAAGATGAATACTAAGATGAAACTGTCGGAAGAAAAACTTTCTATTTTAGTGTCCTCTTTCACGGTCCCTTTCATCCAATGAATACTCCCCGTATGCAAGGTAATTTTGTGGTTTTGCTGCCCCCTCGATAGAGATGAAATTTTGCGCTCATTTTTATCAAAACAATCACACCAAAATCAGAGATGTCCCATTTTTTAATTACTCGATTAACAACTAAAGCCTGGTACGCAGCTGAAAAGAAAACGGAAAAGTAATTTTTGAGGATTTTTCCCAAAAGAAAATTTGACAGCTATAGTTTGCTAAATTTTGAGATTATAGGGAGAAGTCGTCAAATTGTAAAATCAACACTTATTAGTGTTTATGTTGTTTAAATGCATCCAAAACATCAGTTTTGCAATAAACGCCAACATTACCTAACGGAATAATTGATCAGACCATTATTCCGCAAGGAAAGTGAAATTGCATTCAGAATGCGCCACCTTCATGTCGATCACGATACTAATGTAATCGATCTTTCCTTTACCGATTTCTTTTGAACTGCGTACTGGGTCAAGAAATGCTAAAGGAAAATAATTTCTTTAGCATTCCGTGTCCTATCCCGTAGCACGTAAAAACGTCATTACTTTTCAGCTGCGTACCAGGCTTAATCGATTATTTTCTGTTCGCTGTGCTGCCATTTTTCCACCAATGAGAGTGCAGCACATGTTTGAAACGATCGGTGAGGATCCTATGGAGATGTTAATGCTTATATCGGCATGATGTAACCGATTACACATATTTTACTTTTCGGTTTGTTAATCGATTAATCGATTATTCGAATGAAAATTGGCCATCACTAGATGAATGTGAAACGTCATTTCAAATATAAGGACCGTACATAAATAATTATACAATTTGAAAGGGACCGGTGCTAATCACAAATTACGTCCCCACGGTAACTGAAATAAACACGAGTGTTCACTCAAAATTACGACGATTGTCATGCTGATGAGTGGAGAGGAGGACGTCAAATCGAAAATCGGTATCTATCGGTATGAAATTTTGAAAATTGGCATTTTCAGAGGCTCTATCTTTTTATCTATATTGAGCATAAAAATCGGTAGCTCTGGCAACGCTGCTCACTGTATTCATAACCTGGTGTATACAAAATCCCGAAAACGAGCAACTTTGGTTTTTTCAAGGGGTAAGTCACTCAGAAATTTTTGCTCCACAGTGCTCAATATTGGGTTCTGATTAGCCTCCCAAAATTTGAACTGATTTGGTAAGAAACTGACTTGGCACAAACCATTTGAAGTATATATGGAAATAGTTAAAGGGAAACCCAAACTTTTTGTTCATTGACTTCTTGCTTTTTTCTATATTGCTCTGTTAAAAAGTTCTTCAACTATTATTACAGGAAATTTTCACAGCTTCAACTTTGCACAAGATCGATTTTCAGCCAAACGTCAATTTAAATAGTTATTAATTGTTTAAGAGTCTGATAATCTTATGTCATGATCAAGCAGCTGTTCTGTGGGCAACACTGTATTCTGCAGTGTGACATAGTAGCCATGATTTGTATGCTCTATTTTACGCGCCAGAAACACCAACGTTGCCTACTGAACAGTTGATTGAGCATTATCATAAGACATCGATGACTTGAATCATTAATAACTTTTGTTTCTTACACTTTATCGAAAAGCAATCTGGAAAAAAGTAGAAGGGTCTGTGTCTAGGGGCTCGAACGGGAGCTTGACGTAGGACTGCTAGTGGACGGAATAAATGTGAAGAGCATTAAGTTTTTGACGTAGGACTACGTCTTTGATTTCTATATGGGGGTACACTTTGTGAAAACCGAAAATGAAACATGTAACAAATTAAGAAAGATTTTGAACGTTAATAACTCAGCTGCGCCTGGTCCAATTTCAATAATTTTATCACCAATCGATCAGTAATAAGGCTACGCATCGATAACAATGCTTTCGAATGTTGATTTTCAACAAGAAAATATTGAAAAACTGGTAAATGTCCAGCATTGTCCAAAAGCGTCGAATTAACTAACAAATCCACCAATTACCTACATGCATATGCTGCTTCCCCAGCACAGTCGTCAGAGAGTAGTAAGTAGAAGAAACAAGTAGAAGTGGCATTCGCCGCCAATCCTCGGGCGCGTGCGAATAGGGAGGATGGAATTGCGTAATATTTTGCACACTCATCGCCATATTCAGAACCAAACGCAAATTCATCGAGATAACCACCATCCGTCGTCTGGCTCGCCGTGGCAGTGTCTGACGTATCTCCGGTCTGATTTACGAGGCGTGCTGAAGGTGTTCCTGAAAAATGAGATCCGTGATGCTGTCACCTACACTAAACACGCCAAGCGTAAGCGGCCATGGATACGTTTTAAAGTGACAGAGACGCACTCTGTTTGGTTTCGGAGGTTAAATCATCACCAACTTTGGTAACAAAACGGCTCTTTTCAGGGCCACCAAGCTTATTACAGTAAAGAGTAGGAATAGAATTCATCTGCTTGTTTGTCCATATTCAGAACCCACGACCACACAAAATGCTCATGTAATCAAGCTGGAAGCAGGGGTACAAATTATTTTGATCAACCTTGATCAACTTTGAATTGCCATGGCCGGATATTTTCGATGGAAGAAGCAACAATCTTGCATCTAATTCGACGAAGACGGCAGGAAACATTTGTGAAGCCGAGTTGTTTACAAAAGAGAGTGTCGATGAAGAGAATCGATCAATGTAGATAGGACCTATTGAAAAGTGACGCGAGATTTGTTTTCCGTATACTGAGCTCCAAGGCTACCGACGCCAGGGAGGCCCACACCTGGACCCTACCAATCGAACCATCAACTCAACCGGGGACCAACGGCTTTACTTCCCGAAGGAAGGCGTGATCAGAGATGTTATGCCTTAGAACATGCAGGTGGCGCCGACTGAGATTGCACCTAGGCCTGCTGGGGTGAGAGGTAATCACGCTAATCACCGGCGCCTCATGTTTTCCCAGGTTTTTCCAGGGAAAAATTCCCGAATTTGATAAAAGTAAAGATTGGATTCACTCAGTCTATTGGTACTACTCCGAGACTGAATAAAATTTTCGTCAATTTCCTAATTTTCTGGCAGATTTTTTAGGTTTTCCACAGGAAACCATGAGACAATTTTACTCATCGCTGAGTTCCTGCACTTTTGGCGATTATGAGTGAACTAAACTCAAATTTGGGGTGTTCTCATTCGCCGTGTACGCAGAAGGAAAAGAGCCAGTGTCGCTACTTGATAGCAAACTACTCATAATGGGAGGAGTCTTTTTAGCATTTATACCACTTGGTTGCACATAATTCTGCTCTAACCTGAAAAGATATAAAAGAGCGCTGCTGTATGGCATTTGCTCATTTTCGCTTCGGACGGCGTGGTGAACAGCAAAGTTCTTCGAGATAACCGCCATCGGTCGTCTGGCTTGCCGTGGTGGTGTCAAACGTATCTCCGGTCTGATCTACGAGGTGTGCTGGAAGTGTTCCTGGAAAATGAGGTCCGTGATGCTGTCACCTACGCCAAGCGTAAGTGGCCATGGATGTCCTCTTCAATAAAACGGCCCTTTTCAGGGCCATCAAGCTTACATCAGCAAAGAGTTAGAATAGAATTTATCTGTGCTAGTTTATCCATATTCAAAACCACAAGCCCCCAACAACCACACAAAATGCTCTCCAGAGTTGTAATCTTGTATTGATTAATTCTCTTAATCAACTTTCTCTTTGAAAAAAATACTACAAACTTGGTACGCCTACAATTCAAATACGGAAAGAGTTGAGGTAATAGATAATTGATCAATTAAAAGAACTAAATGCTCTTCACATTTATTCCGTCCACTAGCGGTCCTACGTCAAGCTTCCGTTCGTGCCCCTAGGCACAGACCCTTCTACTTTTTTAATTGATCAATTATCTATTATCTCAACTCTTTCCGTTTTTGAATTGTAGGCGTATAAAATTTGTAGTAATCTTTTTCAAAGAGATAGTTGATCAATCAAAATCACCTGCGCCCCTGCTTCCAAGTTTGAGTGGTCGTTGGGGGCTTGTGGTTCTGAATATGGACAAACAAGCACAGATAAATTCTATTCCAACTCTTTACTGATGTAAGCTTGAGGGCCCTGAAAAGGGCCGTTTTATTGAAGAGGACATCCATAGCCACCTACGCTTCGCGTGTTTAGTGTAGGTGACAGCATCACGGACCTCATTTTCCAGGAACACCTTCAGTACACTTCGTAGATCAGACCGGAGATACGTCAGACACCGCCACGGCGAGCCAGACGACGGATGGTGGTTATCTCGAAGAATTTGCGATGACGATTGGCACCTCCTTTGCCACGACCAGTCAATTGTTGCTTGTTGTGTTATAGCAGAGTGGACTATCCACCACCTTCCTACTGTTGCTATTGCTGACCACGCCGTCCGAAGTGAAAATGAGCTGATACCAGTTAGTTAGTTAGTTAGTTAAATGATCTTTATTTTAGTTTAACTTGGACGATTACCATATAAATTTTTACTAAGTGATTTAATTGCTTTCTTCATCTTTAGGTATGGGCAAAATTTAAAATTTGTTTTACAGGATTAGTCCTAGACTTAGTACACGGTCGACCACCTTGGTGGGATTGGTTTGTTTTGTTTTTAGAATTTGAAGAGAAACTACTTAATACTACTATTTACAGCTTAAAACTAACCTACTCTACTATATACACTTAACCTACTATGTACAAATTGCTTATTAAAGCATGTTCAGAAAGATTGCATTTTTGAATAAATTTAGTTGTCATATCATCAATTTTGGAATCTACTTTGGGAATTTCTGCCTCTTGGTGGAGGTCTGCTATTCTTGTGTCGAATGGACGATCTAGGATCATCCTCAACACTCTATTCTGTGCAACCTGGATTTTGTTCCTGTGGGTCTGAGCGCACGATTCCCACACCGGGGCGGCATAGAAGATCGCGGGGGCTATGATCTGTTTGTAGACAGCCAGTTTGTTTTGCCTTGAGAGGCGGGATCTGCGGCAAATGAGCGGATACAAACACCTAACCAAGGCGGAGCACTAAACTAGGGTTCTCTCTATGTGCGAGCGGAACAGGAGCTTCTCATCGAACAACATCCCGAGATAAGTAACATCAGTGGACCACTCGACCCTTGTACCATCCATTATTACGGTACAGGAGGGAGACGGTTTAAGTTTTGGTGATTGTCTGTGAAGGAACATGATCGCTTGGGTTTTCGAGGCGTTGATTTTGATTTTCCACGAGGTGGAGCTGATACCAGACAGCAGCGCTGCTTTATATCTTTTCAGGTTAAAGCAGAATGATGTGCAACCAAGTGGTATAAAAGCTACAAAGACTGCTCCCATTATGAGTAGTTTGCTATCAATTGGCTCTTTTCTTTTTGCGTCACGGCAAATGAGAACGACCCAAATTTGAGTTTAGTTCACTCATAATCGCCAAAAGTGTAGGAACTCAGCGATGAGTAAATTTGTCTCATAGTTTCCTGGGGAAAAACCTAAAAAATCTGCCAGAAAATGAGGAAATTGACGAAAATATTATTCAGTCTCGGAGTAGTACCAATAGACTGAGTGAATCCAATCTTTACTTTTCTCAAATTCGGGAATTTTTTCCTGGAAAATCTTGGAAAAACCTGGGAAAACATGAGGCAAATTTACTCATCGCTGAGTTTCTGCACTTTATTTCTTATTTCGGAGATAACTAAACTCAAATTTGGGTCGTTCTCATTCGCCGTGATAGATATCGGCACCGGTGGTTAGCGTGATTACCTCTCATCCCAGCAGACCTGGGTCCAATCTCAGTCAGCGCCACCGGCATGTTCTAAGGCTTAACATCTCTGGGAGCTGCCTTTCTGGCGTCGGTAGCATTACTCAGTATGGAAAACAAATCTCGTGTCACTTTTCAATAGGTCCTATCTACATTGATCGATTCTCTTCATCGATACTCTCTTTCGTAAATAACTCGGCTTCACAAATGTTTCCTGCCGTCTTCGTCGAATTAGATGCTAGATTGTTGCTTCTTCCATCGAAAATATCCGGCCGTGGCGATTCAAAGTTGATCAAGGTTGATCAAAATAATGTGTACCCCTGCTTCCAGTTTGATTACATGAGCATTTTGTGTAATCATTGGTTCTGAATATGGACAAACAGGCAGATGAATTCTATTCCTACTCTTTACTGTAATAAGCTTGGTGACCCTGAAAAAAGCCTTTAACCTCCGAAACCAAACAGAGTGCGTCTCTGTCACTTCAAAACGTAGATGACATCCATGGCCGCTTACGCTTGGCGTGTTTAGTGTAGGTGACAGCATCACGGATTTCATTTTTCAGGAACACCTTCAGCACACCTCGTAAATCAGACCGGAGACATCCCAAGTAACAAATCTAGAGCTGCTTGGCTATATTCAAAATTTATAAAGGTTTTATTGCAGCTGCAACCATTACCTACAGCTTTATCACGGTCATATACAATGCAAGTCATGAAACATTCTTATACCTAGCTACAAAACCCCTATAAAGCTAATTAAAAAACCAACTGATGCTTATGCTATTTTCACTAATGAAAGGTTTTATGATTGATTTGAAGTATACAAAAAAGTAAAATGAATTGCCCTTATAAAACCAAAAAATAAATCCTTTCGTTGCTTTATAAGTAAGCGCAATAAAACTAGTTGGCCACGAAACAGTTATTTTAAAACAATTATAAGCATTCAGTTGCAACTTGTCAGAAATGTAAATAGGTGGTTTATTTTTACAACATAGAAAAGAATCAAAACTTTCCGGTACTTCCAAGCGGAGCGCAAAGAAAATCAACAAAATTGTTAGCATGAGCATGAAAACATTTCGTGTTTACGTATACGCGACGTAGGGTGCGTAAGAAAAACGTCAGCAATCTCCATGATTCTTCCGTTCTCACTTGCATATACATGGTCGAAATACATGGAATGGTGACAGTCCTAAGGCAAAAAGGTTGAAATCACGCATAACTTTTCATAAAGGTTAATGTACCATTCAAAACTTTTCTAAATGTTTGTAAAATTCATCGGTTGCACCCGTAGAATAGGAATATACATTTGCCCTCAAATAAAAAAAATTAATTCAAGCTGAACATTGCATTAGGTCCTAAGTAATATTGACAGATTCGCTTCGTCAACTTTCTCTTTGCATCCCCACGGTCATGTAAAGACATTCCCAGGTATTTTCAGCACATAAATCGATAAAAGAAGCTTTTATCTAGCATCCAATACGAGAAACACATCAAGAAACGGTTCTGTGAATAAGTTATTAACGAAAGAGAAAGTCGACGAAGAGAATCGATCAATGTTACTTAGGACCTAATGCAAAGTTCAGCTTGAATTGCTCTTGTAAAAAAAAATTAGCAAAAATTAAGCAATACTCGATAAACAAAATATCAAAATTTGAGAAAGGTATATTTTGGTGCTTTGTAGATTTCTTCATTTTAATGGAACATTATTTTTTTCTATAATTTTTTTAATTCAATGCATTAAAAAAGTTATAGAAAAAAATGGCGTTTTGAAGACTTGACGACTTTGGCAAAATTTTTTATCTTGATAAAATAAACAACTCTTCTTAAGACGTTAAAACTTCACAGCCTACTGTTTTTGAGGTATATTCATTTAAACAATATATTTAAAATTAAAACACTTATTTTCACATTTTTTTTCTGTTATTTCACATAACTCGATAACAGTAGGCTGTGAAGTTTTAACGTATTGAGAAAAGTTGTTTGTTTTATCCAGATAACCAACTTTGACAAAGTCGTGAAGTCTTCGAAACACAAATTCAATGCATTAAAAAAGTTATAGAAAAAAAATCATATTGCACTAAAATGAAGAAATCTAAAAAAAAAAACACCAAAATATACCTCTCTCAAATTTTGATATTTTGTTTATCGAGTATTGCTTAATTTTTGCTGAAAATGTCAAAATTGTGTTTTCTTTTCTCGTTTTTTCAGCAATGTCTTTGAAATTTGAAGCTTAGTCCAGTATGTTTCTTCACAAAAGCTATTTATTTAATGTATTTGCATAAGAGAAAAATATAACATTATAAAGCTGTAAGCAAAAAACCGAAACAGAAAAAAAAACCATATTTTCGACATTTTTTTTCTTTGAAAAAAACAGCTCTTTCAAAGACGTTAAATTTCCACTGTCTACTGGTTCCAAGTTATATGGAGAACTTGGAACCAGTAGACAGTGGAAATTTAACGTCTTTGAAAGAGCTGTTCATTTTGTCAAGATAAACAACTTTGCCCAAGACGTCAGCCAATCAGACTCCAAAACGTCAGAGAAAGAAGTTAGATTGTGGCACCATCTTTGCGGAAGAGTTTTGAACTATTTGTTTATGTCAATAGATGGTCCTTATTATGACGAGAAATTTTGCCCAAGACACCAAGTCGCGGAAATGCTTCGTTTCGGAGTTATTAATTTTGCTCCGCTAGGTTGCATTCCTGACCCAGTGTGCAATGTAAGCATTAGACATTTTAAGAAAATGCGCTTGGTGTTTTTCTTGTCTGCTGTCCTCTGTCGCCATATTGTCATTATGAAAATGCCATTAGCCTTGAAATAAAATCCAAGAAATTTCAATAAAATAATGGCTAAATAAGAGATCCGAAATGATTTCCAGTGTGCATTGGTATGAATTTATGTATTGAGATCTATTTTCTGTAAAATTAAGGTGATTCCATCAAATTCATTTGATTTCTAAAACAATCTTTTTTGTTAACTTGAATTATTTTGGAGGCGCATTTATTTAACGCTCATATTATCTCAATATACACGATAACATTTCAAGCGCATATGTTTTGGAACTTCTAAAAAGTAATATATTTTCTTTAAGATTTTCACTAATGTCGCCATTAATCAAAATTGATTGCATGGTGATCTTGACACCAACACTCAAACCTATTTTTACCGCTAAAGGTTTCCATTTGGAAAAAAAAAAGTTTCAGCAGAACAGAACAACAACAAGCTAATTTATGGCGGTTGCTTTGAAGCCAAAAAAATTAAATTGGCTTTATAACTGATTTTCACCAAAGCGTAATAAAACTGCTTGGATACAATATTACTCTTATAGAGGCTATGAGAACCTTTTGTAGAGTATAAGGCTTCCTGACAAAAGGTTTTAAGACAGCTTTATTGTTATTCTCAAACATGCTTTATAAACCTTATCAAGAGTGGTCCACTAAGCTGTATGACGATCTTATAGCGGTTATCAAAAGGTTGTGCTGGAGCTATTAATTTTATTGGCGGTTTTATGAAATTGATCTCAACAACCACTAATAGAGTGCAATAAAACAAGAAATGCTACTTGGGATGTCGATGTCCACGGCGAGCCAGACGACGGATGGTGGTTATCTCGAAGAATTTGTGTTTGGTTCTGAATATGGTGATGAGTGTGCAAAATATTACGCAATTCCATCCTCCCTATTCGCACGCGCCCGAGGATCGGCGGCGAATGCCACTTCTACTTGTTTCTTCTACTTACTACTCTCTGACGACTGTGCTGGGAAAGCAGCATATGCATGTAGGTAATTGGTGGATTTGCTAGTTAATTCGACGCTTTTGGACAATGCTGGACACTTACCAGTTTTTCAATAGTTTCTTGTTGGAAATCAACATTCGGAAGCATTGTTATCGATGCGTAGCCATATTTCTGATCGATTGGTGATAAAATTATTGAAATTGGACCAGGGGCAGCTGAGTTATTAACGTTCAAAATCTTTCTTAATTTGTTACATGTTCCATTTTCGGCTTTCACAAAGTGTACCCCCATATAGAAATCAAAGACGTAGTCTTACGTCAAAAAAAATGGTGCTGATAAAATTTCCTACAAGCGTAGCTATATTTTGACGTAGAACCATAGAGGTAACTCTAAGACCAGAAGGTCCCGAAGAAACGAGCTCAACTTTTTTGCTCAGCTCTGGTACTCTCTTTGGTCCCAAGCTAATCGATTCACCCCTCGAAACATAAGAAAATCCACTAACCCCTCATTTTATGCGTCAAACTTTCATAGCGAATCAAAACAAACATTGTGTAGTAGTAGAATTTCGACAAGAATGGGGTACGGTATTCGTTTGCTTGGGACCGATAGGCTAGTCAAGTAGTGAGCCAATTTAAAATCGTTAGTTTCATATTGATTGTTGGTAGAACTACGTCTTTGTCGACTATACTGGGGTGCAAATCAAAATATATGTGTGGTGAAGGAGTGTTAGGTTTTGAACGCTTGTAACTTTGTCATTTATAGATGAAATTTAAATCCAAATACGCCAATCGATAGGATATTACATAACAAACCTACTGAAATAAATATTTTTCCATTTTTTCTGTAATCAAACTTTTGAAAATGTACAAATGATAATTTTATCACTGTTTTCATCAAATAAGCCTTTTTTCCAAACCCAGTCATCATAAACGAATACCACTTGTTTGCACATCATTCTGCTTGAACCTGAAAAGATATAAATCAGCGCTGCTCTCCTGCCTCTGCTAATAAGTCAGAGTCACATTCTCTGCTTGAACGTCAAGCAGTACAGTTCGGTCTTTGCTCGCTCTGTCGAGTTGTTCGAAAGTTCCTAGTTTGTTCCAAACATTCGCAGTTTAATCTTTTTTATTATTATTATAGTCACTTTAACACTCTTGGGTCATTCGTGACTTGGTCCGGGGGTGAGATTTGAACTCGTGACTTTGGCGTGAGAGGTATGGATGTTAACCACTACGCCGGGGTCGCCCCCTTCGCAGTTTAATCATAGAGGTAACTCTAAGACCAGAAGGTCCCAAAGAAACGAGCTCAACTTTTTGGCTCAGCTCTGGTACTATCTTCGGTCCCAAGCTAATCGATTTACCCCTCGAAACATAGGAAAATCCACGAACCCCTCATTTTATCTGTCAAACTTGCATAGCGAATCAAAACAAACATAGTGTAGTACTAGAATTTCGACTATAATGGGGTACGTTAAAGCGGAACGTGAGAAAGCAGAAAAGAAGAACAGTGATGAGGGTAGCTTGAGTGTACCTATTTCGAATAGGTACGCTGCTCTTCCCACCCCACCGATGTAGGGAATACCACCTCAGCCACGGTGAAGCGGTCCAAGAAGAGCAAGAAAAATCAAGGCCAGTCCGATGGTGCGGGTGGACGGGACGATGCCACCGCGGTGAACGTCAGCGTCATTGGTAATTTCAGTGACGCAGTCGAAACCGAGAATTCTGCCGACCCGAGTGCGGTGAAAGTCAAGCTTCCTCCACTGGTGGTGAAGGTAGTGCCTCTCAAGACGCCCCCCTCTGGATTCTGGAGACAACCAACAGCGCAAAACAACAACCCCGATCTGTTCTCAGCGGATGAACTGATGGAAATTTTCGTCAAAATGTCCGGTGCTCTTCGTAAGTGCCGCAATAAGCCAGAACATTTCCAAGTGCTTGGTAAATTCATCATCCAGTATGGCGTCTAAACCACTAACTATTGTCACCTGGAATGTTTGCTCTGTAAGAGCAAACGAGATTGTGCTTGCTGACTTCCTCCGCAAGCACAGCATCGACGTGGGCCTTCTAATCGAGACCCATCCAAAGTCCGGCGACAGCTTCTGGTTGCCTGACCACAACATAATTCGGCTTGATCGCACCAGCTCCAGGTGGGGTGGTGTTGCGGTCGTCGTCAAGAAAGGAATAAAATACCACACTCTGCCCCATATCCGCATTCAAGAAGGACCTGTTCACCATCACCCGTACCGGTTCCCGCTTTGTAGTTGGAGGAGATCTGAATGCTCGCCATGAGGCCTGGCGGAACTATCAGCAGAACCAGAACGGTTGTCTGCTGTTCGACCACTCACAGCATGGGCTGTACTCCGTTTGGTTTTCGGATGAACCAACATTTATCTCACCGGCGGGCAACCTATCGACGCTAGACCTGTTCCTGACAAATACTACCTCCATCAAAGGTCGTTTAAGGTATCGTTTAGTATCGTGTGTGCGATCTATGATCAGAAATCGTATCCGGTGTTCAAAGGTGTTCTATCGGTACGAGTAGGCCGTACTATTATATGATTTGACCTTGTACTAGCTGCCCGTACTATAAATTATTTAGGTGTAAGAAGGTTTTATAACAAATTATCATTAAATTCAAATTTTACCTTTTAGCATCCGATATAGACTACACATTTTCAGGTTATAATTAGCGTTAGCGTTAGCGTTAGCGTTGTTATGATATACTTCGTAGATTGGATACTAACGACACACACGTCTCTTCTGAAATTCTCAGTTAGACTACTTTCAGGAATAATGCTGAGGAGTAAACATTGGTTCCAATCTAAACAAGAGTAACAGAAGCATGACTGTCGCTATTCCCGGCCACGCCCATCTTTACCATAACTAGGGATAGGGAAGGAAATGTTGATGTAGTACTTACTTAACGAGAGGCCACCGACTTAGCGACACCCTCATAAGTGCTACGGAGTTGGAGGCTTGGGTAGGGTATTCGGTTAGGATTCACCTAAAGTTGGCGATGCAACCAAAAGTATGTATTGTTTATTTGTTGTTTATTTAATCTCTCGATAGCCGGCTAACGAAAGAACATATTAATTTTGTTTAGTGATAATGAATTTTAAGAGCCATGACGGAGTGCTTGGGATTAAACCCATGATTTTCTGCTCAGTAAGCAAAAACGATCCCTCCAGGGTCATCGAGCATCTCAGAACCATAACGCTTCGCGACAATACAGGACTACGTTTTCGCGTGATATGCAAATAGTTTCCGAGGTTAATGTTCAATATCAAATATACAAATGATGGTGGCGATTTATTGTGCTCTGGAAGAGCTTGGGGTTAAATCCATGATTTTCTGCTCAGTAAGCAAAATCGATCCCTCGAGGGTCATCGAGCATCTTATAATCCACAGCGCTTTGAATAACTATTATTTACGATAATTACATGAAATAAATAAAACATAAACTACAAACAAAACGTGACTGCTAAAAAAGAAGTAATGTTGGTCAGTAACTGCAAAGCAGTGCAAGGGGCAGCAATCACCGTTGGAGAGCACACCATTGTTTCGAAGCGCGTGCTAAAGTATCTGGGAGTGATGATCGACGACCGGCTAAACTTTAATAGCCACATCGAATATGCTTGCGAGAAGGCGGCGAAGGTCATCAACGCAATAGCCAGAATCATGCCGAACAATTCTGGTCCAAGCAGCAGCAAGAGGCGTCTTCTGGCTAGTGTGTCCTCGTCAATACTAAGGTACGGAGGTCCAGCCTGGATTGAAGCACTGAAAACGAAGCAAAACCAAAGGAAATTGAGTAGTACGTTCCGGCTCATGGCCATGCGAGTCGTGAGTGCATACAGAACCATTTCGATGGAGGCAGTATGCGTTATCGCCGGTATGATCCCAATCGGCATCACCTTGGCGGAGGACTACGAGTGAGTATTACAAAGATGAGCTACACATTTTCAGGTTATAATTATGTAGAAAAACATCTTTTGAGATTCACTATGAAAATGATCCAATTATAGTTCAATGTACTAATTTAAAATCCTACCTTATACCTACATAAGACTGCCACAAATAGGATTTCACTTGGCGTTGAATATAATAAGTTTAAATATAACATTAATCAGCAGATTTTACTGCATGGAACTTTCACTTTCTATGGGTATCTTTTCTTTATGTGGTTATTCTCACTCACTACTACCATAGAGGTAACTCTAAGACCAGAAGGTCTCGAAGAAACGTTCTCAACTTTTTTGCTCAGCTCTGGTACTCTCTTTGGTCCCAAGCTAATCGAGGCACCCCTCGAAACATAGGAAAATCCACGAACCCCTCATTTTATCTGTCAAACTTGCATAGCGAATCAATACAAACATAGTGTAGTACTAGAATTTCGACTATAATGGGGTACGTTAATCGATTTGCTTGGGACCAATAGGCTAGTCAAGTAGTGAGCCAATTTTAAATCGTTAGTTTCCAACCGGTGCTACTACCATAGAGGTAACTCTAAGACTAGTAGGTCCCGAAGAAACGTGCTCAACTTTTTGGCTCAGCTCTGGTACTATCTTTGGTCCCAAGCTAGACGATTCACCCCTCGAAACATAGGAAAATCCAATAACCCCTCATTTTATCTGTCAAACTTGCATAGCGAATCAATACAAACATAGTGTAGTACTAGAATTTCGACTATAATGGGGTACGTTAATCGATTTGCTTGGGACCAATAGGCTAGTCAAGTAGTGAGCCAATTTAAAATTGTTAGTTTCGTATTGATTGTTGCTACTACTGTGATACGACGAACTGTCAAGGCCGGTGCGTATTGGGCGGTTGCGATGATGTACGCGATGGTCAAACCCAAACTACAGTAGAGGTGCGCAATCACAATTAAGATTCATAATGTTTTGCTTTGGGTATTCACTTATTATAATAGTCGCCTTTAAACATAACGTGATCTAAACGGATAGAAATGCCCTCATAACTTTTGACAAATTTCAATAGTCTTTTTTTTTTTCTTTGGTTTGTTTTTTCCGTCGATTTTGTTTTCCGTCGATCTTGTTTTCCGTGCTGAGCACCAATGCTACCGACGTGCCAGGAAGGCAGCTCCCACACCTGGACCCTACCTATCGACCCATCATGAACCGGGGACCAACGGCTTTACTTCCCATCCGAAGGAAGGCGTGATCAGAGATGTTATGCCTCAGAACATCCCGGCGGCGCCGACTGGGATTGAACCCAGGCCTGCTGGGGTGAGAGGTAATCACGCTTACCACTACACCACGGAATTTCTATAGTTGATATATAAAATGTATAAGTCAACTAATAAGAAAACGCCTTGCAAAAATTTAATGAAGATCATTTCAGGGGAACCATGTCAGAAGGGTCTAACTCCAAACGTAAACATTGACTTGGATCGTCGGTTTTTTACGAATGACATGGGTGTGTTGTCATTCGTAAAAAACCGACGATCCAACTCAAACTAAATAAATCATCTGACAGAGCAATGTTTGTTCTATGAGCTGGTGTAGTCAGATTCCGTGGGTGTGTGGTCATTTAAGAGAAATCGACGTTCAAAGTCATTGTTTACGTTTCGAGTTAGACTCTTCTGACATGTTTTCCCTGATTTGTGGTTTTTCTTATGGAATGTATAAGTCTGATGTTTTAGCAAGAATATTTCGTGTAGTGTGCATGCAAAGAATTTTCTTCTAAGAGTTATGTCTGTTTGTTATTACGATAAAAAATGTATCATAAATTTACCATCGCAGCATCGTGACTTGTCTGGGATGATATTTGAACTCGAGACTATTGCGTGAGAGGTTGCTAAAAGGTTGCTGGTGCCGTTTCCTAATTACAGTCGCACAGTTTTTTCAATAAAAGGGAACCACAAACTGACCGAGTCGTCTTCTAACGACAATGATCACTTTTCTGCACCAGCGACAGATGGTTATCTTTCAGCGTCAGCATCAACTCTCCACAGTCGGCCACTTTCCACTTTACACTTTGCTCTTCCGGAAATTGTTGGGTAATCGTGTCACTCCTAGAACGGATATCGCAATGCCAAACATGCAGTAATTTAAACCATTCAAATTATAAACGGTAATTAATCACAATAGAATTACATAAACAGAAAGCCAACATCGTACGATTAACATGGAAAGCAACCCTGAGAACCAACCGTGCTGCACTACGCAAATGGGCTATCAGGTTCAGTCCGAAGCATTTTCTCTTTCTCCCTCTGGCATCCATTTCAACAAAAAATCCATTTTTCATCCAGTGCTCTACCCGTTGATATCATTGTTGTCCGAAGCTGTTATGCTAACTAATCTTGTTTGGTAACGCCTAAAGAGACTGGAGTGTGCAAAGAGACGCCATGTTCAGATTGAAATTGAAATTGTCGTTCCAGTCGAGCTGTCCAACTTTAAAAAAAAAGTTACTATTATTTGAGATGATTGGAGAAGTATTGCTATCTGCTACATCAAGAATTTCAGCTATTAATATAATCTCTAAAACCAAGCTCTGTCGAAAAAAGCAACTATTTCCTTGAATAACAACAAACGTCAAACGAATGACTGTGTTGCCATGGCTGCTAGATGACTTGTTTTTTCCGGGATCAGATAGCGTCTCTTTATATATTCTAGTCTCGTTAGTAATCCCCACCGTGTCGCATAGTCCTGGAGTCAGCTTGAGCACCAATCTTCCGTCCTCCAATATTGAAAAGCGACCCCGGTTTGTGGAGTTTGTTTCGACAAAAAATCGCTACGTTAACCCCGTTAACCGACACCAGAACTATATCCGGAGCTCGTACCGAGTTTGAACGGTGTCTGCATTTGTTTG
This sequence comes from Ochlerotatus camptorhynchus, assembly GCF_037179485.1. Taxonomy (NCBI): domain Eukaryota; kingdom Metazoa; phylum Arthropoda; class Insecta; order Diptera; family Culicidae; genus Ochlerotatus; species Ochlerotatus camptorhynchus. The sequence goes on from NW_027040906.1 coordinate 314,466, forward strand.
GATGTTGGTGGGTGAGTAGTTTGGTTCGCAGCGATCACTTCCACACTCCCGCTACCCAGTCTACAGGAAGCTGAAACATTTAGTTACACACATAAATGGAGCTCACAATAAAAAAAAAACTGCAATTTTTCATCCCGAAAGCGGCGGTAGTTTATTTTCACAGGTGAAAATGCAGATGAAGCAGTTCTGTCGGAACCGGAACCATCCAACAGATGCTGGTGGGGAAACAGCAAAAAAGGCAGAAGCGACCATATTCGGGCGGAAAAGAAAAAGTTTGGGCGAATTTGCATTCTCTGCTTGTGAAAAAGTAAATTTAATGAAAAGCAATCCATCGACTCTGGGTCTGGAGGAGTGCATTAGCTGAATTGGCCTAATGGATTTGTTTTCAAGTAGTTTTGGATTTTGTAGTAGCAACTTTAAAAAGCATTGATCAATGTCTAGCTGCATGGATAATGGACGCTGCATTGCCAATGTTCTGTCTGCTAGCTGTTGTCCGCACTAACATAACAGTCGCATACAATGTCGGAAGGCATATTGTTGTAGATTTGTGGCAAGGTTGGCAGGTTTTCGGGAGCAATTTACAAAGGATAACAATTGCACGTGTGACAAGAATGAAAACTGTACTTTAATTCTCTACTGAAAAATTAACAAAAGCGCGGGGAAGGAAGAATGACAGCTGTTGACAAAGTCAATAGTATGAAGGTTAGCAAAAATTCAAGGTGACTGGAAATAAAAGGTATGTATAACACATATCAGGCATAACATTTGATAACGGCACAAAAGCATTTGTAAACAAACATTCTAAGGCCCTTTACACGCGAACCAAAGTACGCCCACGCAAACCAATACCACTCTCGAAAAGGTGATAGTTGCCCCTAACCGACGATGTTATTGGTTTACGTGAGCGTACTTTGGTTTGCGTGTAAAGGGCCTTAGAAAGTTTGTTTACAAATGCTTTTGTGCCGTTATCAAATGTTATGCCTGATATGCTTGTTTCCATTTGTGATGTTTTAAACCATGGTTGAATATCCATTCAAGGAAACGACAATATAGCAAGCCATGAAATGTCTATAAATTGTTATTTGAATTATTAATTTTCATTTGGGGAATTTTCATGTGGTCAGTTTTGAATTGACCACTTTACAATTAATTAATGGTAATGGAAAATTTAAAATCGAAAAATTTAACAAAAACTTACAACTTACTTACCTTAATTTTCCTTTCCATCTCCTTCGATTATTTTCCTGCGTCAAACCACTATCTATCTTGTACGATTCAAGCGGTTTTCCTGTTTTCAATTTTTTTTCTCCCTCAGCCGGTTACAGCTACCCGGTCGACTGGTGGTCACTGGGCATCGTCGCCTACGAGATGCGTTCCGGGGTGCGGCCATTCGTGATCCACTCGGCGACGCCGCTGGTCGAGGTGAAGAACGTCCTCATCGCCCATCCGCTCTTCCCCCGCAACTGGAGCGACAATTTCATCGATCTACTCGCCAAGGTAAGTGGCAGACTTTCAGCCTCGAATTGATTGAATGTTTACATCCGGTAAACAACCGACGGATGACGATCCCGAAGCAGTGCGGCAATTACTTCCAACCAATTATAACATAAAACTCGGCACACGGTACGGAACACCAAAGAGTAGGTGCACGCTGTGGATGGAAATGCAATTATCTGCAATTATTTCCCATTTCCGCTTCCACCTCCCCACCTCCTTCGTCGGCCCAAACCGATAATCCAACCTTGAGCCGGTTTTATCTTGGATGTCGGCATTATGGCATTTCTTCCTGCCCCGGTTCTCGACTAATCCAGCCGACATCCGGTGGTAGCCGTGCCAAACGACGATAATTCTTTCTCCGCAGAACTCGACTGCACCAGTTTTGCATAAACTTTATTGTCTGTGGGGGCGTGCATTCACGAGAAGCAGTCACGGGAAAATAATTGTTGCACTTGATCCAGAAGCGGCTGTGCCCTTCTCTCTCTCCTCCTCGGTGCAGGGAATTCCAGTTGCATGCATTTTTGGCGCTTTTCACGAGGAAAGAATTGTTGTTACGACCGTTATCGGTGTAGCAATTGTATTCACAAGCGGAAATGGCGCGCAAAATTGGTAGAAGAACTCGGGCATTGTTGTTCCATTCTACACTCAAAATATGTTCAACCACTGCACAGTGATCCAGCAACCGTATTTAGGAGGAATAAATTGTTTGTGGCTAATCATTACTTTTAGGTTCACATCACTGGCGTGCACAGGGTAGGGCAAGGTGGGGCAATTGCCCCTCCTTTAATAAATAAGATGTTTATTTCCACATTTCCAAATTACGATATAAAATAACTTGTTTTCTTGATAACTTGATTTGAAGGTAAAATAACTTCATTTCATACTATAAGGGCACTGAAAACCTTTTATTGCGCCAATTCCTATGAGATGGTGTCTGAAAATTGCACCACAAAGGTGCATGAAGGGACAAACTTCAATGAATTGTTTGGTCAAAAAATTGCAGCACAGTGGTGCATACAAAAAAAATTCTGGCGTAATTTTTTTTATCCAAGGTGGTTCATGGAGGGATAAAAGAAGAGGTTAAATTTAAGGTTGAAAAAATTCACCTTCGTGGTGGTAAATCGAAGAGAAAGCTTTTTATTTAATATCTGGTGTAAAAATATCCATGGAGGGACTAATCAAAATGAATCACCCTGGTAGAAAAATTGAATTACTCTAAAAATTTATAAATGCATTGTATTTCTGGTGTAACGTTCGCAATACTGTGGTGAATGTATTTAGAAGCAAGGTTTATTCATTTTTCTGGTGCATAATTTGCATCGTTCTGATGAATGCAAGCTTCATTGAAAATTTATGGTGGAAAATTTGCACCATTCTGGTGCCTGAGAATTGCACCACAAAAGTGCATGGTAGAACAAACTTCACTGACAATTGTTGGTGCACCATTCTGGTGAATGGAGGAGAATGCTCTATTGAAAATTTCTGGTGCAAAATTTGTATCGCTCTGATAAATGAAATTAACAGAAAATTTCTGGTGGAAAACTTGCACTGGTCTGGCAAATGAAGGCACAAGCTTTATTTAAATTAAGCTATATTGAAAACTTCTGGAGAAAAATCTGCACCGTTCTGGTGAACGGATGGGCAAGCTTTCCGGAAAATGTTTGGCCTCAAATTTGCATCCTTTTGCTCAATAGAGGAACAAACTTTAATTAAAATTTCTGGTGTAAAATTTGCACCATTCTTATGATTGGAGGGAAGCTACTTTACTGAAAATTTATGCTGAAAAACCTGAAAATGGGGACAAGTTTTATTTGGTGGAAAACCTGCAACATTCTGATGATAGAAGAAGCACGCTATATTGAAAATGTCTGGTGGAAAATAGAAAAAGGAAATCTGCACCAATCAGAAGATTGGAGAACAATCTTTATTGAACATTAACGGTGAAACATTTGCATCGTTCTGGTCAATTGAAATTTCCTGGTGTAAACTTTTCTGGTGTACAATTTTCTGGTGTTAAATTTTCTCGAGGCAAGTTTGTATTGAAAATTTCTGGTGTAAGATTCAATCTGCTGCATGAAAGGGCTAGCTGAATTGAAAATTCTAGATGTAAAAATTGCACAGTTCTGGTGAATGGAGGGGCAAGCTTTATTGAACATTTCTGGTAGAAAAACTACAATGTTTTGGTGAATCGACGGAAAACTTAAACTTGACTTCCGAGAAGAACCGCAAGGGTATTGAATTCTGAAGAGCAGTTCCAAAGGAAAAGATTTCTGGGGATGATTCTATGAAAATTCTGCGAATAATTTCTAGTGAATCCTGCAGATAGTTGCAAGATAATTTTGAAAATAATATCGAGAGAATCAAATTTTGAATGAAATTCCAAAGGGATGTTGGGGAATATTTCAAGGAAATTTCGAGGATAATTTCAAGTTTATTTTGGGAAGAATTTCTGGAGAATGCAGAGGAAATTCTTCTGAAAAATTAGGGGAATTTCAGTTCCAAAGTGTTCTGAGAAAAAAAAAGTTCTAGAATATTCCGAGAAGAACCTCAAGGATATTGAATTCTTAGGACAGTTCCAAAATATCCTGGAAAGATTTCAAAGAAATTCTGCGGATAGAAATTATGCATCCTGCAGATAGTTCCAAGATAATTTCGAAAAGAATACCGAGAAAATCAAATTTTGAGTGAACTTCCAAAGGGATTTTAAGCAAAATTTCAAACGAATTCCGAGGATAATTTCAAGCTCATTCCGGCAATTATTTCTGAAACTCTAAAGGAACTTCAGTTCTAAGGTGTTTTGAGAAAAATATCATGAACAATTGTAAATCTTCGGAGAGCTCTAAAAATCCGAGAAGATCCTAAAAGATATTGAATTCTGAGGACTGTTCCAAAAGATTTCTGGGGAGTATTCCAAGAAATGTCTGCGAATAATTTGAAGTGAATCCTGCCGATAGTTCCAAGATAATTCCGAAAATACTACCGAGAAAATTAAATTTTGAGTGAAATTCCAAAGGGATTTCGAGGAAAATTTCAAGGGAGTACCAATAATTTCTAGCTCATTCCGGGAATAATTTCTAGATAATACGGAGGAAATTCTTCTGAAACTCTAAGGGAATTTCAGTTCCAAGGTGTTCTGAGTAAAAGTAAAGAAGAATTCTAAAAATAATAATTCTCAGAAGCCCGTGAAGAATTTCAAAAGAGCTCATCGAGTTCTAAAAATTTCTAAAAGAACTTAAGGAATTCTGAGGATGGACTTTTTCGCAACTGTACAAAGTTTAAAGACAGCTTTTGGATTCCCTAATTGAAAATTAGGTATTAGTTTGCCATTGAACCTCGGTCGATTGTTGTCTTACTAAGAATTTGTCTAAGAAGCTTCTCTGAAAATTTCAAGTCATTTGTTACCGTGATTGACATACTCAATTCTTCGCACAAGTCGTCATTCCGTTAACAATTCTGTACTCGTTTATCGAAATAGTTTTGTGCGCCTTTGGTCCAATCGTTATATATTTTTTAAACCTTTTAATAATCATATTAGCCTTGGCATTTAGGTCAAAATTTGAAAAAAATTAAAACTACAATTTTCGCTGAAAATGACCAAGTTCAACGTACTCGCAACGATAAAAGAAAAGTGACTATAACAGCATATAAGGGCTTACAAAAACGCTTACTTGAAATAGTCATAAATTGTAACGATGTCTTCAAAATATACAAAAACGTACTGCACAAAATTTTAGAAAGGTAACTGAATAAAAGATGATACCAGTCCCTTGAAGAATATATTTTCTTTGATTTGTATTTTTAACCTGTAAAGAAGAGCATGCCGCAAAACATTATTACAACGATTCCTACAGGGTTCAGAAATTATAAGAAATCGACCGAGTTGCTGGGCAAACACAATCGCAGTGATACCCATGTTGGTAGTATGGAAGCGTGGAAGAATTTTAAAACCAGGAAGGCTATCGTCGAAGAACTGGACCACCAAAAAACAGATTGCTGCTAGTAAGGCAAAGCGGCTACAAAATCGCTATATAATGGAACATTTCATCGATATTGTGCGCATACTTTGCAAAGGTAGCCGACCACTTCGTGGACATTTGGAAGGAGCGGAAAATGTGCCACCCAGTTGGTGGCTAACTACGATCCTGTGCTTGAAAAACTCTTGGCGGAAGGTGCAAAAAATTTCCAGTATACAAGTAACCGTTTTCAAAATGACATGATTACCGCGTTGCACAATGTAATGTAAAGAAGATGAACCACCACCGGAGCAAAACATAAATAAAATTAGCTAAATTGAACAGTAGGGAAAAAGTGGGAAGAGGACAGCACCATCTACCACGTACTTTGGAGTACTCCCCATCCCCAGATTAAATGCACCATAGAAATAAAATTGCCCCTCCTTAACAAGATTCCTGTGCACGCTAGTGGTTCACATTCTTGCATTTATCGCAAGGATACGACTCTAATTGAAAGGTTCCGCTATTTATACCCTTCGGAGTGTTGGAAGACCCTCTAAAGACGCGCCCCTTTGTCAGTCAAAATCGGATTCCTTAGCAACAAAATTAAGGAATGAAACCGATAATGACTATGCATCAGAACCCACTTTTTGATTCATCGATTTGTTTGCACTTCCCCTTCTGTTCTATGCTTTCCATATTCCGAAGCATACACTGAAAAAAGTTTTCACTTAGTTTCTATTAGGAACGCACATAGTATTTTTCCAAAAACAAAAACAATGATTTTTCCCTGAATATCACATAGCATTAGAAATTCTATATGAGAAATCACGTAGATTTCATTGGACACATAACGTTCATGTGATTTAGTGGTGCAATTTCCAATTATGGGATCACATGAAAGTTATGTGAAATTCACATGGATATTTTCCACTGGTTATGTGATTTATTTTATGAGTGTAGATAGAGCAGTGGAGACATGACAGTTTTCTATCGCGTCGCCGCGAGTGGAATCTTGTGAGTTTTCACCCTTAGTGACAGATATCCAAACTGATTGAAGCCCTGAAAAAGCAGAACGATACCGAAGTACAAGTCAAACTACTCCGCAAGGAACTTCTTCAGAAGGATGCGCTTATCAAAATGTTGGAAAAAGAACAACAAAAAGATAACCGAATGGAGCGCACAAGAAAGTACGGAACTATCGAGGATCTCGTGGCCAAGGTGAAAGTCTTGCAACACTCCTCGAACACAAAAAACAAGGAGCTGACGTCGCTTCGGAAGGCCACAGACGAAAATATCCTAAAACAACAAAAACCACCCAGAAATCCACGATACTCTACCAAAATCAGGAACAACTGGAGGAACCTCTACCCCCGGCGCCATACACCGGCACCGGTGTGGAAGTTTTCGGACAACCGGAATTGGTGGACACCTCCAGGTACTTATTGGCAACCTCCACAGGCCGATCCCACAGCATGGCTCGCCCCACTTACCCAGTGGAGCAGCGGAGCAGGCGAGGTCACACCGGTGTGGATGTCTCTGCCTCACCGGAACTGACCAGACACCCCTCTACCCTCCACTGTGGCTGGAAGAGGGACGGATAAGGAAGGAAACTCCTATCCCGCATAGACAACGAGGGAGCGAAGGCTACTATAATGAACTCGGACAGCGTGGGAATCAAGATTACCTCATACTCCCCCGATCGGATAAATATAGGAAGCGAGTTCAACCTTATCTACTTCTGTTAGTGGACCTCTGTCAGGGTTAGCCAACATTTCTGATGGGTCGCATGATAACTCCGTCTTTCCCCTTACGGACACCGAGGGAGGCAAGAATATCCAACCAAGACAATATGGGTCAAGCGATGACATCGCACTCCCCCACCATCACACCAAGGGATGCAAGGCCAATGAAAAGGAAGCTCGTTGAATTCAAAACCCTCTGCTAGGACGTTCGTAACGGATAAGGCCTCGGGTAGTGTGGGGCCACACCGGTGCGGAAGCTATGGGTCAACCGGGTTGGCAAACTTCACAAGACAACGCCACACCGACATCCTCCCGCTGAGAAGATCCATCCAGCTGGCTTACAAAAAACGCATCCCTCCGGATGCACTAGCGGACGTGAGAAGGTATGGCCAGTGGAGGGCCAGTCATGGTAATTCCACTCCATCATCCCCTGGCCCATCACTGACTGAGTCCGTAACATTTCCCAGCGGCTCTAGCATCTCTGCTGGCGGTGGGGTCCCCAACGACGGTTTCCACCGGGGGAGCTCTGCATCTACCAATACCCAAAACAGACCGGTACGCCCATTGGACCCTCTAGGCTCCCAACTCCCGCACCTTTGCTGGTCGTCCATTGGAATATGAACGGTTTCTATAATAATCTCAGTCCACAATGCCAGCCTAATAAGCATGAACCGATCCTTATCCGGATAGTGTTAAAATAATTAACTACTTTGGAAACCTCCAACTGAGTTGTTAAATATCCAATAAGATTCAATTTGGAAATTTCCGACTAATGTATTAAACATAAATCCAAACCTGAAAGAGAAGTATTTATGTTACGCAGGACTTCGGTACTACCAACAATCAATACGAAACTAACGATTTTAAATTGGCTCACTACTTGACTAGCCTATTGGTCCCAAGCAAACGATTAACGTACTCCATTCTAGTCGTAATTCTGGTACTACGCACTGTTTGTTTTGATTCGCTATGAAAGCTTGACAGATAAAATGAGGGGTTATTGGTTTTTCCTATGTTTTGAGGGGTGAATCGATAGGCTTGGGACCGAAGAGAGTACCAGAGCTGAGCCAAAAAGTTGAGCACGTTATTTCGGGACCTTCTAGTCTTAGAGTTACCTCTATGGTACTACCTTTATTAGTAAGAGATATGGTTTTAACAAATGTTGTCGAAGACTCGACCGTATATTCACACTATTTCTCAGTACAAGGAATTTTCAGTCTGACACCAACTTTCTCTACTGGTTCCTACTCTACCGGATGCAATTGCGATACAATCGCGACAAACTGTTTTTTTCTGTTTATGTTCTGCATTCACTCTCTTCTCTCTTTCTCACTCGGTTCTCCTCTTCTTAGCTCCTGTCAAATCCCGCACACCCAGTGCAAAAACAATGTGTCCTATAGTTTATACACTCGCGTAAATTGTCACTTTCAATAGATAGTACATCTTCCACTCAGTTGCCATAGGAATCAGGACCCTTCTCCAAAATCTCAACACCGGTAGAACTCCCGGTCGTCGCAGTTAAAATCAGCTGCCCAATCGCCTCCGTATACCTGCCATGCCAAACGATAGCTGACATCCGAAACCGCCTCGAAAGCTTTATCGAGACTCTCGATGAACTATCCGAGATTTGTCAAACAAAAAACTGAGAACATCGAAGACTAACGTCCAACGTTTCAAGGCATAAAAGTGGTTGAAAACGTCCAAGAAGCAGAAACAAGCTGAACACTGAGATTTACGTTTGGGATTGTTTGAATCGGCGTCTGCGACCCATGATCCATCAACATGAAGGCCGAGTTTTATTTTGGTCCGATTTGGTGTAAATGCACTACTCGAAAGACACGGTAGCTTGGTGCAATACGTGCCAAAAGAATCCGGAGGCCCGATCGATCGCAACTTTTTGGGCCTTTTCCAAGGGATATCTACGGAAACTCCTTAAGGCAGCGAATTCTATCGAAGAATTTGTAAAAGACTAGACAAAAGTGGCCAACACTATCGCCAAGGAATCTATGCTGAAGCACATGCGCATCGTCAGATCAAAAGGTTCACTCCTTGGCATACAATTGAAGGAACTGCGGATTTTTTTTCATCCAATTGAAAGAGAATACTATACAATAGAGTTTTGTTGGGACAACCATCATGGATATGCTTTGCAATGGTTTGAAGAGTGCTGTTTTTTGCTGCTGTCAAATCAGCCTACTGATCATTCTTGTATGAAACTGGTTCCAAACGTAAACAAACGCTGTAGGTTTCTTATGGCTTGTTTACGTTTGGAACCAGTTATGCGAGGTAGGCGACGATTGTTCGTATTTGACAGCCACCTCCTCCTCTTGGTTTTTTGCTATAGCCTTTCGAAGTGCTGCGAAAGAAACTGGTACTTTTTCCGTTGTGTCTGCCAGGATGCTTACCAAATCTTCTTCCATGGTGAGTGCTGCAATCACAAATTCTTCCTCTGGTGGATTGGTTCGGTCGATGAGCAGGGATAACAAATCTGCACATCCGAAGTCGTTGGTGGACACATGTTGAATTTCAAAGTCGTCTGCGGTTGTAAGTGTCCTCTAAGCATATTGCACAACCTTCATGATTCCATCGGGAAACTGGTGAAAGATTACTGCAGCTTGGGGTCGTAGTGTGTCAACAACAAGTTTGATTGAAGAACTGTCTTGATTTTTTTGAAAACTTGCTGACACTTGGATGTCCATTTCCACTTTGTTTCTTTCCTGAGAAGCTTGTCCATGGGATAGCGCAGTTCTTGTAGGTTGCGCAAGAATCTTCCGTAGAAGTTAACCGCGCCCAGAAACTATCGCAGCTCGACGTTGACGTTGGTTGGAGGTGGCATTGCAGTGATGGTTTTGATTTTCTCGGGGTCTGGACGGATACGATGTGTCCCAAGTAGCGGATTTGCGACTGGAAGAAACTACACTTCTCTGCCTTGACGTGGAAACCATACTCCTTGAGACGTAGGAAAAGCAGGTTGAGTGATGCTGCATGCGACTTCAAGTCCCGGCCGAATACTATGGCATCATCGATGAAAGAGCGAATGCCAGGTATTCCCGCAATCATTCCATCAACCAGTCGTTGTAATGCTCCCGGTGCAAACTTCACCCCTGGAGCGAGGCGATTGAACCGGAATAAACCCCGATGCGTATTGATAGTGAGCAGCTTTTTTGAATCGTCATCCACCTCGAGCTGCAAGTATGCATCGGAGAGGTTGATGATGCTGAATACGGAACTGCCATTGAGTTGGGCGAAAATTTCCTCCGGAGTGGGAAGCGGGTAGTGATTAGCTTCTAACGCCGCGTTGAGTCCTGTTCAACAGTCCGCACAGATACGAACCCGGCCGTTTGGTTTACGTACAGCCACGATTGAAGCAGCCCACTCAGAGAAATCGATAGGCTCGATGATACCCCATGATTCCAACCGTGTAATTTCAGCATCGACCAATGGAATTGTGTTGAAAGGAACTGGCCGCTTGGGACAGAAAACAGATTGAGAATTAGTTTTGAGGAAAAGCTTTACCTATAACTTCTTGCAATGTCCTAGTGAATCGTTGAACACATCTGCGTGCTTGGCCTGGAATTCACGTACTTGCTGATCGATTGGTTTTGTCTTCACTTGGTTGCAAATCGAATCGATGGGAATTGAACACAACTCGAAGAGTTCGATCCAGTCGATGCCTAGCAGGTTGTTTCTCACTTCGCACTCGAACTCACCCATCAAATGGAGCGGCTTGCCTGACGCGTTCATTGCGTCAATGGTTGGTTTCTTGATTGCAGGTTTGCCCAGATAGTTCCAGGTTTGCTTCGAGATTACCGTGATGTCGGTCGCTGTGTCCAGTTGTAGCTTGGTTTCCACGCCGCTGATGAATGTTGACACGAACTTTCGCTTGCTTGAGTGTTGAGCGATGTGATTGACGATGTATACGCCTCGGGATTTTGCCTTGTAGGGTTTGCTTGATTTGTTCGATGACTTCTTTTCCTCCCCAGCTTGAACGGGTTTTGTTTTTGAGAAGCAGCCACAGTAGCCTTCCTTGTGGCCGATACGGTTGCACTGCTTGCACTGATGATTCGAGAATGGACAATCCCGAACATAGTGCATCTGGCCGCATTGCTAACAAGGTTTGCGAGGCGATTTACCTTCCGTCTTCGAAGACTGTTGTTGTCGAGAGGTTCCCTTCTTCTCCTGAACTGCGTGCACCGTTGGTTTCGAGCTTGACTGACGCTTGATCATGCATGTGTCCGCCTTGAGATTCACGAGCCGTTGGTAGTCGTCGATCAAGTTTTGAAGTGCTACGGGAGCTTCTGGTATTTCAGCTTCGATCCAGGAGAGTAGCCTACCTCGTATGTCTGTATAGCAATGGCTTTTGAGACCGCAGACAAACACCAAGCATTTGAATTGGTCAATCTTCACGTTCTTGAAATCGAAATCCTCGCAAGAACGGTTGACTTTGCCTCCGTAGCTGATGATGTCTCCTGCTTCAGATTTCACCAGCTGCAGGCACTGATATCGCTTGTTGAAGATGGAGGGTTTCGACTGTGTCAGCAAAATTGACGTCTTTTGGAAACTTCGGCAGGATGTAGTTGGTGTACCGGGTGTGTGACGGTGTATCCAACTTCCTTAGCAGCAATCGGACCTTGGCGGCATCTTCCAGGTTCTTGGCATCCGAATCGAAAAGATCCGCGTACCGGCTGTACCGCGTCTCGAAGGTGATTCCATTTTCCGGGTCTAACGGAAATTCGCTGGTGTTCGTTGCCAAGGCCTCGAGTGTTTGCTCCGGGTGGCTATGGACTTAATTGGGTTCCAAAGGCTTCTGTAGGAGCGCTGGCATCTGGAGAATTGCTTCCTAAAGTTCTGTCATCGCTTCTGGTTCTTGAATACTCGTCGCCAAATTGATGTGTCCGGAAAGTAGTTCCGGAACAGAAAGATAGCTTGATTAATACTAGAAATGTTTCGTTATTCAAGGTCTAACGTATCATGCCTCAGTACTTGTCAATTGCACCGTTTATATAGTGTTCCAGTGATTACTATGATCCAACACTACACAAAAAAGTTACATAAACGATTATGAATTGTGATTATGTGCATATGACTGAAAATCAAAACGACATTTCTCGCTGGCATCACTGGCCTTCCTATGTCACTAATGTTAATTTTGATGTCGGACGTTTCGTGCCCCACACGCGAATCCCGTTTTGTTAGGAGGAATGTTGAACTAAAATTTTATTTACTGTACATCATTTACACATTCGCCCTATTCAGATAACTCTTATGAAATTCGTGAGTTTGACAGAACCACCAGCATCACATTTTCGGGGTACACAGGAAATATACTGGAGTTGTCAAGTTACCCCCGAGTTGTTCTCTACCGACCATAATGTGGAAAAACTTTGTTGACGTGAGGCCCGATTATAAGCTGTTCTAGACGAAACCACTAACCGCTGGGAGTTTCGCTACGAATCGGATAAGATTTGTTGGTTTTTTACGAGATTCGTGGGGCAGAAAATACTCACAAGTTTTTGTTTGGAAATTTTTGAACCAATTGAGAAGCCTAATGGAATAAACAAAGTAGTCAATCTTAGAAACGATTGGCAAAACGTCAACACGCGACAGTGATGCCGTTTTACATTATATTGTTTGTGTCCTACTTGTCAACGTGTGCCCTAGCGTACCGAACAGTGTGCCATGTTGTGTTTCGGCACAGTGTGCAGAGTTGATTACCTCTTGGTCTTGCCCCTCCTTCGATTGTCAACGTATTCTAAGTCACTCAACCTGGCATCAATTCTTATCTTAACCCCATTCTCTTCTCACTTTCCAGCTCCTCAACGTCCACCCGGGTGCCCGCATCAGCAGCCAGCGGGAACTGCAGCAAACCAAGCTCCTCCGGGGAACCAACTTTGAGCGGGTCCTATCCAAGCAAACGAATCCCCTCTTCAAGCCGTCGAAAGATCACCTCAACTGCGATCCCAGCTTGGAGCTGGAGGAGATGATCATCGAGACGAAACCGCTGCACAAGAAGAAGAAGCGGCTGGCCAAGCAACGGTCAATCAACCGCGACGGTCAGAATCCGAACCAGGACCAGCTGAGCCCGTTGGACAGTCAGCTGTTGAAGGAGTTTCTGGTGTACAACCGGTTCAAGGAGCAGAAACGGAAAGCCATGGAGAAGAAGGAAACCGAATGGCAGCAGGAGCTGGATCAGGCAATGGCCAGTTCGGAAGTGGAGGGAACGCCGGTTGCCAAGTCGGAATCGGTTGGGACGCGGCTGGCTACGATTAGCGAGGGAACGGCGATGGCGACGGTGACGGAGCAAGGAGAAAACGGAGCCTGTCAGGGGGTCAAAGAGAACACCAACGGAAGCAGTGATGCAAAAAGTGAACCAGCAAAGCAGGCGGATAGTTTGGATTACATTGACAGAACGCCATCGCCGAAGCCGAGCATCTAGTAGTAGTGGTGTGAGCTTCGTTGTTTACCGGTGGTGTTTGTATTCTGGTCGTTCGTGTATGTATTAGTCGGAAGGAGCTTTTGACGGCTTTGATTGTATTGTGATAAACCGAATGTGTATCTCGTCTTTAGGTTTTGGATTTTTGCATAGTTTATTCAATGTGTTACCGGAAGATGTCGTTCAGAGATATTGTGTGTTATTGGTAAAGGTTGCTGATTTGTTAGCATTTAAACGGCGTGCAATAAGAGGTAAGCGTAAACATTGCACATTAATAACGAGACTGAGTACATTAGTGAGAACAAAATTAACGTCAGAGTCGGGCAATCAACAAACAGTTAAACATGATTTCCATTTGGATATGAATAATTCTCAGTACTTTGTAGCGGAGAACAACATCCGGCAGTACAGCTAGCATTTAACAAAAAATAATAACAACAACAATCATCACCTGCTAGGCCGCTAGTTTGCACACTCTCGCACACACACTTATACCGAAATATTAGTAGAGTGAATATTAGTAAATAGTCTACTGCATCAAAATCAAACGATCGAGTACCGGAGAGATCAAAGAAGTAGCGGATATCAGTGAGGTCAAATCAGTCAACATAAATAGTGAGACAAAATGACAGTACCGTGTGTATACCACCGTAGAAATGTAAACAAACAATGGCTAACAATTTGAATGGATTCGTCAATTTTTTTCGCCGTGAAACAGCTATTGGATGAAATAGATCCAGTTGCATATTGAACTTTGTACGGTTACCGTTTTACTTCAGTAGAGCAAAAAAGAACGCCGCGAGGGAGGCGACTCTATCTACGATGCGGGAAAAAATGTGTTTTGCTGTGGTTAGCTGCGCGCACACTAAGTAGATCGAAAGAAGATTGATTACGGTTCTGAAGATTTCCTATAAAAATGATGATTTTTCGAAGATTGATTCGCTAGTGTGAGATTTGTTGAGCACCTAGAATTGAGATTTAGATGTGTCGCCTCCCTCGGAACACCGTGGCCGTGGGTCTCCGGGAGTCGACGATTTTTCTACACCACAAAATGGAGCGTGAAATTTAATCGATTTCCATGTCCGCATTGCTGCGTGATTTTCATGTGTGCGGAATGCATTGCACACTTTCCGGTTGTTGAAGTAACGAATTGAATCCACGCCAGTTGCCGGTTCAGTAAGCAACCGTTTCAATCGGATTCGATTATTTCGGTGTAAATAACGAGGGAATGTGCAGCGTGGAAAATTGTTTGGAGTTTGAGGTGAAAAAAAAATGGAATACTGATGCAAATAATTGCTGCTTCGAGAGCTGCATGGGAGGGATTTCAAATTGTAGGTTTTGTTTAATGAATTGGAATTGACTGATTGGCAGTGGACGTTATTAATATCATGTGGAGCAATTTCTGAGCTGTGAGCGAGCGTGGATGTCCAAAATTCCTCCTATTGATAAACGTTTGCAACATCTAAGAATAGAATATTTGAAATTTTTAATTTGATTTAATTGATTCACGATGATGACGGTGATGATGGTCCCACCTCTTCCTCCTACAAAGGTTTGAGCTGAACGATTAAGTATGGCATGTAAACCAGATTTGCAAACGAAAACGAATTGGTTACTGTTAAAGATATAAATTCCATGTACAGTTAACAGTTGCTTCACAGCAATTGTGAAAAAGCTAAGGCGTTCACCTCTTTGTTCACCCCCCGCACCTTAAATCTAGATAAACATTTCAAAAGGTCCTATCTGCATTGAACGATTCTCTTCATCGACTTTCTCTTCCATTAATAACTCAACTTCAAAAGCATTCCCTGCTGTGTTCAACGTTCTAAGCACAAGATAGGAACTTCTGTTATCAAACTGTGTGGCAAAAATAGCATCAAATGCATTTGCGTAGGCGTGGTTATCAAAAGAGAAAGTCGATGAAGAGAATCGATCAAAGCAGATAGGACCATTTGAAATGTTCATCGAGAAATATGCACATGTCATGACCATGTTACAGTCGCTACAAATCAATGGAAGACGCATCGGAGTAATGAGCAAAATCCCAAAACTTTATAACTTCAAAACAAAATATAACCAGGCTTGGGAATTGTCAACCTCATGACGATAACCTATGTAACAACGACAACAACAAAAAGTCAACGCTCATCTGACAAGCACGATGCAACAAAATTCTGCTTGAAAGACTGATCTACTGGGCTGTCTCTCGACGAAACATTTTCTATTCTTGTCTTTCTCTCATTTGGTCACGAAACACCTGTTGCGTGACGTTTTTCAGAATGACTTAGTTGTTTCACGTACGTCGGACGACAAGATTGACGGAAACTGTCGACATGGTTATTGACGAAAAAAGTCTGTCATGTCATTCTTCCATTCTGTCGCGACAAAACTGCCGCTGGTCGTTTTCTAATAAAGGGCGAACACGAAATTATTGCGACACATTCAACAGGGCATAACTTTTTTACCATTGGGTAAAAATCAACCAAATTTTGCACACTTTCTCATTGATGTGTATTGTGTACATGCTGTCAAACTCGAAGTCGTGTTTTTCGATTCAACGAGAATGGAGGTTAACCAACGCGAGTTGAGAGAACAAATTCTTTCCAAACACCTGGAATTTCCTGACCTGTCACACCGGCAGTTGGGAAAAATGTTGAACATTCACCATTCAACCGTCTCCAGAGTGTTGAAGCGGTTCCAGGAGCGGTTGACGTTGGACCACGGCAAAGGAGCTGGAAGAAAACCGGGACCGGAGAACAAAAAGACGGAGGGAAAGGTGAAGCGGATGATTAAAGCAAATCCCAACGTCTCAAGCCGTGATTTGGCTAAAAAGATCGGCATGTCGCAGAGATACGTCCAGAATGCAAAGAAAAGAGCTGGACTACATAAATACAAGGTACAGAACTTCCCAAACCGCGATGAGCGGCAACAATCGACGGCTAAAACTCGGGCACGGAAGCTCTACGAGAAGATGCTGACAAAATATGGCTGCTGTGTGATGGACGACGAAACGTATATAAAAGCCGATTTTAAGCAAATTCCGGGGTTGGAGTTTTTCACCGGCAAGAGCAAGTT
The DNA here is from genome assembly GCF_037179485.1 of Ochlerotatus camptorhynchus. Classification (NCBI taxonomy): domain Eukaryota; kingdom Metazoa; phylum Arthropoda; class Insecta; order Diptera; family Culicidae; genus Ochlerotatus; species Ochlerotatus camptorhynchus. The sequence continues at coordinate 331,169 of NW_027040906.1, forward strand.
CGATGTGGACGACAAATTTAAGAAGAAGAAAATGTCGAAGTTCGCCTCCAAATATCTCATTTGGCAGGCCATCTGCTCTTGCGGACTGAGGAGTGAGCCTTTCGTGACAAAGGGCACAGTAAATGGCGAGATCTACAAATCTGAGTGCCTCGAGAAGCGCCTTTTGCCGTTCTTGCAGCAGCACGACGAAGCTCCGCTATTTTGGCCAGATTTGGCATCATGCCCAGGCATGGAAAATCATTTGCATTCATTTCGTGCATTCATTTACATTCATTTGCCCCTAACTTTTTTCATCAACAGAATTCCTCAAAATAATGTATTGAACTTTTGTAGGTTTTGCTATTACCTAAAACTTTTGTTAACAACTCAAATCCGTATCTCCTATGCATGACAAATCAGAGCGAACAGAATCCACTACTGTTTTTCAGTGAATGTATTTTACATTCACTGAAAAACAGTAACAAGTGCTGCCCGCTCTAATTCGTGATGCATAAGAGATGCAGATTTGAGTTATGGACAAAAGTTGTAGCTAATAACAAAACCTACTAAAGCTCTATACATCATTTTGCGGAATGCTGTTGATGAAAAAAGTTAGAGCCAAATGAATGTAAATGAATGCATGAAATGAATGTAAATGATTTTCCATGCCTGATCATGCCACTATTCTAAAAGTGTCCTGGACTGGTATGAGGCCAATTCTGTCCATTTTGTTCCAAAGGACATGAATCCGCCAAACTGTCCGGAGCTGCGCCCGGTGGAGCAGTACTGGGCAATAATGAAGCGGGAACTTCGGAAGAGCAAGAAGACAGTCAAAGACGAGAAGGACATGTTAAGAAAATGGAAAAAAAAACTGAGAAACTGGTACCGGATGACACTGTAAAGACTTTGATGGAGGGCATCAAGCGAAAATGCGTTCAATTTTACACTCAAGGCTCCATCGATTAACTTTTCTTTTGATTTTTGAAGTAAATATATGTATATAACTACCCTAAAATTTTGGTTTGATTCTAAACATTATAAGAAAATTGGCATGACATTTTCGGTGTCGCAATAATTTCGTGTTCGCCTTTTAAATGGATGTCGCTTTGGATGCGAGACATAACAAGATAGAAATAACTGGAATTGTGTTGTTTTGACGAGATTTCACCTCTGACTCGAAGTAGCTTGAATCTTGGCGCTGAACTTCGTGTTTGCAGTGATGGGTATTTTTGAAATGGACACAACTGAAAGCTGCCGAAAATCGATGTTTGGAATCCAAGATGGCGGCGTACGGTTTTAAAAAAAGTGGGAAATACTGCCAAATACCCTTCAATATGCATATTTTCGGAATCGGGATGACGTCTAGAGACCGAAAATCGATGTCCAGCGCCATCTGGAAATCAAAGATGGCGGCTGCCGATTTCAGAAAAAGTGGGAAATACTACCAAATACCCTTTAATATGTATATTTTTGGAATCGGGATGACGTCTAGAGATCGAAAGTCGATGTCCAGTGCCATCTTTAATTTCAAGATGGCACTGAACATCGATTTTCGGCCATCTTGAAATAAAAGATGGTGGCTTCCGATATCAGAAAAAGTGGAAAAAAAAACTTCCAAATACCCTTCGGCCTTCAATATGGGTATTTTTGGAATAGGGATGACGTCTAAAACCCGTTAATCGATTTCCGACGCCATTTTTAAATCCAAGATGGCGGCTTCCAATTTCAGAAAAAAAAGTGGGAAATACTGCCAATTAAACTTCAATATGTATATTTTTGGAATCGTGATGACGTCCCGAGACCGAAAATCGATTTCCAGTGCCATCTTGAAATCAAAGATGGTGGCTGCAGACTTCAGAAAAAGTGGGAAAAACTGTAAAATACTTACCAATATGGAAATTTTCGGCTCAAAGACGACGTGCAGATGCCGAAAATTGGAATGCCGAAATGGCGTCAGCCATCAATTTTCCGTCTAGTGAAGGGTATTTGACAGTCGTACATCGATTTTGAGCCTCTACATATCGTCCCCATTCAAAATACATATGTTGAAGTGTAATTAGCAGTATTACCCACTTTTTCTGAAAATGAAAGCCACCATCTTAGATTTCAAGATGGCGCTGGATATCGATTTTTGGTCTCGAGACGTCATCCCGATTCCAAAAATATACATATTGAAGTGTAATTGGCAGTATTTCCCACTTTTTCTGAAATTGGAAGCCGCCATCTTGGATTTCAAGATGGCGCTGGATATCGATTTTCGGTCTCGAGACGTCATCCCGATTCCGAAAATATACATATTGAAGGCTATTTGGCAGTATTTCCCACTTTTTTCTGAAATAGGAAATACCAATATTGAAGGAAATTAACATTATTTCCGGCCTTGTTTTAAATCTAACCTCCGTTTTAGAATAGATGGTTTCTTGTCGTGAACCTCCTTTTTAAACAACCTATATAGACTTTGTCTCAGAGAACAGAATGAGTGACATATGACTAGAATAGAAAGTCGCGACTGGA